>NC_073693.1:33546186-33884539 GCF_029784155.1 Uranotaenia lowii
CGCCAAATCCCTTTAGCTGGAAAAGGCTCCCGGTCCAGATGGCATCCCTAACATTGCAGTTTAGGCCACGATTATGGAATTTCCCGAAATGTTTAGATCGTCACTTCAAATTTGTATTGAGGAAAAGATGTTTCCAGAGGTTTGGAAACGGCAGAAGCTGGTCCTGCTGCCCAAACCAGAAAAGCCATTGGGGAACCCATCGGCATACAGGCCAATATGCCTATTGGGAAGGTTCTGGAAAACGTAATCTTGAATCGTATCCAGCGGTACACCGAGAGCGAAGGTGGATTATCCAACAATCAATTCGGCTTTCGGAAAGGGCGATACACAGTCGACGCCATTCGAATTGTCATCGAAACGGCTGATAAAGCCAGATTCAAGAAGAGAAGAGGGGATCGTTTTTTAGCGGTAGTAACACTGGACGTGCGCAACGCCTTCAATAGTGTCAGCTGGGCAGCGATTGCTTCTTCGCTTATGAAAATGAGGATACTCAGGAAATGGATGTTACAGCTAGAGTACCGCAAGGGTCGATAACTACTGGACCCGGTCCTGTAGAATATTACGTACGATGAGGTTCTGACATTGAACCTGCCAGAGGGAGTAAAGTTGGTTGGTTTCGCGGACGACGTCGTGCTACTAGCGACGGGTTACTCAACAGAAATCGTCCAGCTGAGAGCTTCAGAGGCTGTAGAAGCGGTAAAGAGCTGGATGCACTCCAAGAGTTTGCAGTTGGCTCACCACAAAACCGAGATGGTCCTGATATCAAACCTGATTTCACCACAAACAGGCAGGATTGCAGTTGGATCATGCACTATCGAATCAAAGCGTGAGCTTGAATATTTGGGTGGCTCAGCTTTGAAAACCACGTTGAGTACGTATACAAGAAGGCGCAAACAGCAACAGCTTCGGGGATCCGAAGTTGTCAGCGGAGGATAATTTCGAGTGTAGTTCCGTCAATCCTTCGGTATGGAGGGGCGGCCTGGAAATCTGTTCTTAATATCCAGTGTAATCAGCAGAAGCTGAACAGTTTACGGATTATCAGTGCATACCGCACCGTTTCGTCGAAGGCTACATGCGTTGGTTTTGTTGGTGGAGGACTCCTGTTGCTACAAAAATAGAGGCACGCAAAACGTGTGAACACAAGCCAGAGATAGTTCCATGGCCAACTGGCAGCAGCTGTGGGATAGCTCAGAAAGAGCAAGGTGAACCCATCCCAAATATCAAGGAGTGGATGGAGAGAAAGCATGGCGAAGTGGATTTCTACATGACGCAATTCCTGAATGGTCATGGATGCTTCGTGAAGTATCACCACATGTTCGGACATGTGGCCTCGCCGGTCTGCCTAACATGCCGCGACGTGGACGAGACATCCGAACTATTGTCTAAGATTTGAAGAGGAACGTGCCAACATATTCTCCGCCTGCGGACCAGACACGAAAGCGGACAACATTTTGCAGAAGATGTGTGATGACATCAACACATGGCATGCAGTCAGCGATAGGCACGCCCGGATAATGACTGTTTTGCAAAGGAGATGAAGACTGACGCAAATTGCAATCGAAGTAGGATAACGTAACTTAACTTTACTAAGCTTAATAAGCCCGAAGGTATCAAATAAACTACGCTAAACAATCAGCGTAGCCGATCGGAACACCACGTGAAGATGATCTCGGGCAGTCAGGATGATATTTAATTTAAATACGAACATCTAAGCGAGTGTTGCATGAGTAGCGCGTATGCGTGAATTAGACCCCCTTCCGAAGTATTGCCTTAGGGCAGGTACCGGTTTGGGACAAGGACTAAGGCCCCAGATGGAGTTTGGGGCGTATGTTTATACGGATGAGTATATAACGAGTCGACCCATTGGTTCCATGGATACACGGCACTCGACGTGCATTGGGACCGGTTCGTTAAACATTAACACGCATTAACATGCTTGCCGCCTGTGGACCCCATAACATCGTCGTCGTGGTCCGTGGTCCATGGTCGGAAGTTGGCAGTAAAGCATACAAAGATAAGACTTTACCTTCTGTGTATGCCGAGCTGCTTGGTACGTCTATGACGGAGGCTGCGGGGATAAGACAATACAGTAGAAAGAATGATGCTCTTTCGGCGCAAGCATGCAAAGATAAGACTTTACCTTCTACGTATGATGAGCTGCTAGGTACCTCGCGAACGCTGTGTAGGATATCTCCACCACCGCGGAGTATCCGAGGCGAACGCGCTCCCTACGACGAAAGCTGCGGAAATACGACAATACCTTGTCCGCAGTCGATTTCGTAGGGAGAAGAGTATACAAGCCGCGGAATACTCTCGTATAGAGTGACTTCACGTCGTCGGCCGTGGAGTCACTTGAGTCGCTGTAGAATGACGTCTTCGCCGGGAATCTTCCGAGTAGTTTCGTAAAGCCTCGGACGTATGCTGTAAAAGACGCGTGTCTAGGATAAGGTGCTCTCGATCGGCACACGGGCGGGCAAACAGTAGAGGGCCTCGAGCCAAACGAAGCGGAGCCAAGACCTCAAGTCGTTAGAGAAGAGGTCTCTGGTCTCTAGCAGTGGACTCGAACAGAGGCGGAGCGCACCACAGTCGCGGTAAGCGCTCGCATCGAGACGAGCCTCGAGTTACTAGTAAAGGCCGGACCTCAAGTCGTCAGAGGAGAGGTCCTTCTTAGTCTTGAATCGTAACAAGAGGCAGGGTACATGCATATTCTGGAATTTTGACTTGAAACCGAGTAAGCCGATGTGCGCAGAATCGCGGACTTGGTCTCCCATTACGGGTACAGTCATCGTTGCAGGTCCAGATGGAAATTATGGGCAGCGGTCCCAGGTGAACTTTATACCGTCGAGTCGTTAGAGAAGAGGCCTCAGGCCTCAAGTCCTCAGATGGAAAGGTTTGTGTAGTCAACCCAGAGTCTTCACGATAAAAGGTCGGAATTCGAGTCTCAAGAGGAAAAATCATGCCTTTAATCAACAAGAGGAGGGGTATAAGTGCTTACCTCGAGTCAGTCTCGGGTAGCTAGAGGAGAAATCGGGCCTTGAGTCGTGCATAGGAGAAGTTTATATGGGAATCTCGAGTCAATGCAAGGAGATGACGGTTCAGATAAAAATGTGTGTAGGATGCATGTGTAGACAAGTGTAGATGTTGGTGGTTTCATGAAAGTGTCTTATGTTCACGGTCGTAGGTGTAAACGACCACGCTACCGGTATATAGTGGGGGATGCCCATCTTTCCCGAGGGCACTGTTGCTACTATCGTGGTTCATGTAGTCGCCATTTATGCTGCCGGCAGCGTCCTTGCAGCGTTGAAGAGGGATGTGAGTGTACTAAGACTGAAATATGGACCTAAGTATGGTCATCGCGGACTAGAGTACTAGTGGAACTATTATGTTAAGGCATGATCCACTGCGAAGTGGATGTGTGTTCATCGTGGACCTTAAGTCATTATGAGGAGAGATTGGGCCTTGAGGCTTTGAGTTATTATGGGAGTGTTCTGCTTTTGAGAGTAGTGCTCGTTTGTGAGTATTGTTTATGCTAATCCGGATCCTCGTCTAAAGCTTTCATATCTTCTGGAAAACATAAAATGTTAAATAATGAACTTACTCACTTCTGTTCTTTACTTGAATCAGGTCCAAATTTGTTCTCAGCACTCTTAATTTATCGCTTTCATCCTTCGCTGTTTTTCGGATAAGCGTCCGAAAAACCAGCTAAATCAAAAATCATCTTTGCGGAGCTTAATTGTCTTCAATTGCCATCATGAAATTGTGTGTAGTGTTGAATTTCCAAACGTTAAGTTATGTTCGGTGTAATAGAGCATCCGGAAGCTCCCGGAAAAATATAAGCAGAAAGCTGCGAACTTCTTACTTTATCTTTTTCACCAGCATAAATCGGTTATGGTAGAGTTCAGCCTTGATTTAAGATCAGTGGTAATCATTATAAGGTTTAATCAAATTTACCAGCTATTCGGAGAAGAATTAAAAAAAATATATAAATTTCCAGTTTTTTTTTTAAATTGTGCAGTGACACCCATTCTATATTTTATGATCAATATGGGTAAAGTTTTATGCAAAATTCTATGCCAATTCGTTCCATTTTGAGATTCATCAACGAAAAGTACCTTCAGTCTTCAACCTGCTAGGAGCTACCTGCTGGCACGCTTGAATTATCATAATTATCTGGATCAATGGCTCATCAGAGCGTCACAAAATGGCAAAAAATTAAGGTGCAATGCCTAGGCTTGGCTACAAAAACGACGACGAACGGCAATCAATGGCAAATCAGCCGAATCAGTGCACAGGTTGGCAAGGTAAATTGCCAGGCGCGCGTGACGACAGCAAGCAACCGATCTAGAGACCAATCTTGTTGGCTCATTTGTGTCTTCCGCGACGACGACGAAAACGGCCTTGATATTTCAAAAGTTCAACCACGCTCTTTAGCCGATTGCTCATCGTCGTCGTTCCATCTCGAGGAGAATATTACAATTCTAGATCGGAAAGATTTTAGCTTCGTGCGCGACGATCGCACGAAGCTCAGTGATTCTGTTCAGGTTCGGTTGGTGCAGTGGTCGGCAACCTTTTGAGTCAGAAGAGCCAAAAACTTCACATTTCCAAAACTTCAGAGTTTGAAAGAGCCACATTAAAGATTTATTGTTGTCGTTAAAAAAAACAAAATATATGAATAATCAATGAACAAGTTTTACGAAAATAGCTTTAAGATTATCACAGCTTTTTTCTAAATCCTTTGATATCTGTATCTGATAACCGTTAATTACATGGATTCTCTTCTGAATCGTTAATTCTTCTAGCAATTTATATCAGTTTAAATGCGTTGGCGAATATCGGGTCAAAGTTAGAATTCATATCAAGCTTAAATGAGTACTTTGCATGATGTTACAGTGAAAGAGTTGAACATATTGACATAAGCAGAATATTTGTCATTCTTAGGCAAAGAAAAGCTTTCAAAATGATTAATTTTCTTGAAATTATCAAGCATTTCCATGACTTTCCCCAGATTTAGCTAATTCTTTCCAAAATCCAGAAGTATGAAGTCATATTCAGCTGAAATTAATGTAGCCGGAAATTGAATTCTTCAGAAATTATGCTCCTGGTAACTGAATACATGTGTCATTTTAAATTTAGAATTTTCAAAATTCATGACATCAAGCTAACGTGTCTTCGAAATTTTCTGCAACTGGCAAATTCAAACATTTCATTTAATGTTACATGTGATTCTTCAATATTGTGTGTTCGATTGAATAAGAATAGACTTCCAGAATTAAAATTTTCGTTCATTTTCAATGCTGATTTGAGTTTGAAAAGCTGTCAGACTTCAATTTTGATTCTCACTTCTTAGTTTTCGTTTCAAATAAAGAATTATTTAAAAAATTCTTGGTTTTAGAATTTCGTATTTGAATTTCATGTATCTATTCACTTTTTGACACGATATTAATTGTGTAAATGTTCCAGTTTTTAGTTTTCTAAATTATAAACTCAAAACCAGGTAATATCTGGACAAATTCAGCCAAAATCTAGGTACTTTCCATAAAAAGGCAAGAGAAAAGCTGAAAAATAAACACGCAAAAAATTATTTTTACCAAGCCATATCAGTGGCGTGAAAAACTTATCTCACAATTGAAAAAAATGCATGCGAATTTATTTCGTTAAAACAAGTGAAAAATTTGAAATTCCGTGAAAATTGGGAATAATTTGGGAGAAAACCGGGCATCAAAGCTTTTAATAATTTTGAACATGGTTGATTAATTTAAATACGATTTTTGAAATTTCAACTGAAAATTCTTCATAGAGATTGCAAGTGCTTATATAAAATTTTATGAGGGTTACGTTGTTTAATAGCAAAACGAACTACTTTTTGTAAATGATAATGACAATAGACACGCGTTTTGGAAATAAATAATTTGAATTTAGTTTTGATGTTTAAAAACAACAGTTATGTTTTGCATTTATGGTTATTGCATTTTGATAAAATAAACCTTGATCTCTAGGCTTATACTTCAAAAAACAGAGAAAACCAAATATGTAAAATTAGGATTCATAAAATCCAATTTTTCCATTTTGTCCTATCCGCTTGTTCCTCCAGCAGATGCAATTCAAAAAAAATTGTTTTCACCTATGGAAACTCATGTGCCAAGTCACAGGACTGAATTATCGGTTTAGCACCATTTTTTAATATTTTATTCAAAAATAAGTATAATATTTGCGCAGTGAGTTAAAGAGCCGCAGCTTGGTATCCAAAGAGCCGCATGCGGCTCGCGAGCCGCTGGTTGCCGACCTATGGGTTGGTGGTAAATCACTTTCAGTTCAACTTAACATCTACAGCAACAGAACAGTGTTGTCGATGGATCTTCACTCGTGATTTATTATTTCCTCCCTCGGCCCGGCCAGACGTTTATTGCTGCCGAGACAAGATCGCGAATCTAGATGGATCACCGCGTGCTGAATTGCTTCATTAGAATGGCTTTGAGCGAGCAGCCTGTCGTAAACCGTCATCGGCTGGTCATCCGATCTAAATACATTTGTGCTGATCGCGATCTCTTTGTGCTTTTTACAATGTGCGTTCTAATGCGCGCGCAGTCTGACAAAAGCCGAAGACGGGTTGATGCTTAGTCAATTTCCGATGACGCCACACTCTGACTGAGAGCATCACTTCCTTCGTTGAGGTGAGAGGGAAAGGCCGAATGGGGGCTCGGCCTTGATCTTAATCTGACTGACTGACTGGGATGCTGATGGCTGCTCAGCCTATCTACAGTGATTGTGAATTGTGAACGAGTATGGTGATTGTTGATTTCTTACTCGATCGAAAGTTGCGCAAGTGGTGTGAACTCTCTGCATCAGCTGAGGTCACTCAAGATGGGTAAAAATTAAACAAATAACAGAAAAAACCAACGATCTTACCTGTCCGATGTGTCTTTTGACTTCCTCGGTTTTGTGATCTCGCATCGGATTGTCGAAGCCGCACAGGCCAATTCTGAAAAAGAACATAAGAAAAAAAAAGAATTTTAGTTTGCACACATAAGAATCAAGAGTAGCTTTTCTTTGGAGCTGATGATGAGGCGAATTCTTCACCGTTGCAAGATGAATTGATTTTCTTTTCTTCGCTCATGATGTCTGGCCCAAGAGGATTAAATCGATCCATTTAGGTCAGCACAATAATGATGATTGAAGAAGATCTTTCATGCTGGGGAAGGATTTTTTTTTGGTTTGCACATTTGCAGTGCAATGAATGACGGTTCGAAAATTCTTACGTCAAGATTGCATCGCTTCCAGATGAATTTCGTGTTCTTTAGAATGAAGTTAATGCATATACATTTATTGACGATGATTTTAATACAATAATCCATCAAAGAGGGGATCAAAGATTTTCAATTCAGCACGAAGGATGAACCAATGATTCTCTGGATTCGAAAGTGTACATAAATATTGGTAGTGCCAATATCATTTGAATCACCGCAATCCAAAATCTTAAAATTTTTAGACTCTCAAAATCTTAGAATCACAAAGTCTTTGCTTATTATTTTGAAATCTCAAAATCACCGAATCTCGCTTTATATCATCTTCGAATCATAGAATTACTTTAAGTCAGAGTCTTGAAATTTCAGAAAGACAAACTCAAAGTTTTCAACAATATCAGCACCTCAGAACTTCAAAATCATCGAAAGCTCTGCGTCTTTTACAATCTCGAAATAACAGAAAACCAGATTCTAAGAAAAAATGGACAAAATGGACAAAATGGACAAAATTGACAAAATTGACAAAATTGACAAAATTGACAAAATTGATAAAATTGTCAAAATTGACAAAATTGACAAAATTGACAAAATTGACAAAATTGACAAAATTGACAAAATTGACCAAATTGACAAAATTGACAAAATTGACAAAATTGACAAAATTGACAAAATTGACAAAATTGACAAAATTGACAAAATTGACAAAATTGACAAAATTGACAAAATTGACAAAATTGACAAAATTGACAAAATTGACAAATTTTACAAAATGGATAAAAAGGACAAAATTGACAAAATTGACAAAATTGACAAAATTGACAAAATTGACAAAATTGACAAAATTGACAAAATTGACAAAATTGACAAAATTGACAAAATTGACAAAATTGACAAAATTGACAAAATTGACAAAATTGACAAAATTGACAAAATTGACAAAATTGACAAAATTGACAAAATTGACAAAATTGACAAAATTGACAAAATTGACAAAATTGACAAAATTGACAAAATTGACAAAATTGACAAAATTGACAAAATTGACAAAATTGACAAAATTGACAAAATTGACAAAATTGACAAAATTGACAAAATTGACAAAATTGACAAAATTGACAAAATTGACAAAATTGACAAAATTGACAAAATTGACAAAATTGACAAAATTGACAAAATTGACAAAATTGACAAAATTGACAAAATTGACAAAATTGACAAAATTGACAAAATTGACAAAATTGACAAAATTGACAAAATTGACAAAATTGACAAAATTGACAAAATTGACAAAATTGACAAAATTGACAAAATTGACAAAATTGACAAAATTGACAAAATTGACAAAATTGACAAAATTGACAAAATTGACAAAATTGACAAAATTGACAAAATTGACAAAATTGACAAAATTGACAAAATTGACAAAATTGACAAAATTGACAAAATTGCCAAAATCGACAAAATTGACAAAATTGACAAAATTGACAAAATTGACAAAATGGACAAAATTGACAAAATTGACAAAATTGACAAAATTGACAAAATTGACAAAATTGACAAAATTGACAAAATTGACAAAATTGACAAAATTGACAAAATTGACAAAATTGACAAAATTGACAAAATTGACAAAATTGACAAAATTGACAAAATTGACAAAATTGACAAAATTGACAAAATTGACAAAATTGACAAAATTGACAAAATTGACAAAATTGACAAAATTGACAAAATTGACAAAATTGACAAAATTGACAAAATTGACAAAATTGACAAAATTGACAAAATTGACCAAATTGACAAAATCGACAAAATTGACAAAATTGACAAAATTGACAAAATTGACAAAATTGACAAAATTGATAAAATTGACAAAATTGACAAATTTGACAAAATTGACAAAATTGACAAAATTGACAAAATTGACAAAATTGACAAAATTGACAAAATTGACAAAATTGACAAAATTGACAAAATTGACAAAATTGACAAAATTGACAAAACTGACAAAATTGACAAAATTGACAAAATTGACAAAATTGACAAAATTGACAAAATTGACAAAATTGACAAAATTGACAAAATTGACAAAATTGACAAAATTGACAAAATTGACAAAATTGACAAAATTGACAAAATTGACAAAAATGACAAAATTGACAAAATTGACAAAATTGACAAAATTGACAAAATTGACAAAATTGACAAAATTGACAAAATTGACAAAATTGACAAAATTGACAAAATTGACAAAATTGACAAAATTGACAAAATTGACAAAATTGACAAAATTGACAAAATTGAGAAAATTGACAAAATTGACAAAATTGACAAAATTGACAAAATTGACAAAATTGACAAAATTGACAAAATTGACAAAATTGACAAAATTGAAAAAATTGACAAAAGTGACAAAATTTACAAATTTGACAAAATTGACAAAATTGACCAAATTGACAAAATTGACAAAAAAGACAAAATTGACAAAATTGACAAAATTGACAAAAGTGACAAAATTGACAAAATTGACAAAATTGACAAAATTGACAAAATTGACAAAATTGACAAAATTGACAAAATTGACAAAATTGACAAAATTGACAAAATTGACAAAATTGACAAAATTGACAAAATTGTCATAATTGCCAAAATTGACAAAATTGACAAAATTGACAAAATTGACAAAATTGACAAAATTGACAAAATTGACAAAATCGACATAATTAACAAAATTGACAAATTTGACAAATTTGACAAAATTGACAAAATTGACAAAATTGACAAAATTGACAAAATTGACAAAATTGACAAAATTGACAAAATTGACAAAATTGACAAAATTGACAAAATTGACAAAATTGACAAAATTGACAAAATTGACAAAATTGACAAAATTGACAAAATTGACAAAATTGACAAAATTGACAAAATTGGCAAAATTGACAAAATTGACAAAATTGACAAAATTGACAAAATTGACAAAATTGACAAAATTGACAAAATTGACAAAATTTACAATTGTCATTTTTGTCATTTTTGTCATTTTTGTCATTTTTGTCATTTTTGTCATTTTTGTCATTTTTGTCATTTTTGTCATTTTTGTCATTTTTGTCATTTTTGTCATTTTTGTCATTTTTGTCATTTTTGTCATTTTTGTCATTTTTGTCATTTTTGTCATTTTTGTCATTTTTGTCATTTTTGTCATTTTTGTCATTTTTGTCATTTTTGTCATTTTTGTCATTTTTGTCATTTTTGTCATTTTTGTCATTTTTGTCATTTTTGTCAGTTTTGTAATTTTTGTAATTTTCTTAATTTTTGTTATTATTGTAATTTAAATCACGGCTTCCTTCTGCGTCAGATATCCGAAACTGACGCCAACTCTCATAACAGCTCACACCTTCACTTAATGAGCAAAACTGCATCTGGCTGGCGTCGCGTCGTCGTCGGTTGACTCCAAAGACCGTATTTATTCTAAGTACTCTTGGCTAAGCGGTGTCAGATAACTGACTTCGTACAGCTATATTCGTAAATGAAATTTTTAATAGGCTAATGTGCCTCTTTTCGAATCTACTTGCATGTGAACGCCCGGCAAGAGGGCAGTCATATGAGCCAAAAAAAAACTAACCCAACCCTATTTTACTTAACTTCTCGGGGGAAAAAAATAACACAACATAACGCAACCATGCACTTGGATTCCATATTTATACTACAAGTCGCGCCGTTTGCGTTCTACCGTTTCACTGTTTAAAGCTAGCTTTGTGAAAGTGAAATACCGCTTTGAGACACCCAACCTGGACATGAATATTAATTTGTTCCCTTGACGGGCGCGCGCTTCACCTTGCGCGCACCACCAGTTGCAACTCGTGAGGCGTACGTTGTGCGCGCGCGTGCACTGCGCACACGCTGCTGCAATAACAGTTTTCATTCGACTGACCACCACCCCCGATTCCCTTGCATCTTAAAATCCAAACTAGCAAAAAGCGATCGCCCCTTTTCGGCTTTAATGTGCTCTTAATCCCGTTCTAGCCTCAACCTTTCGAAGGGGTCTCTCTCTATCTCGAGGGTCGGACGGATTACACAAAAAAAACTGTCATCGGTCATGGCCCCTTCCCCTTAGCTTGATCCTAATTTGGTTGCGATCCATATTACCCTCTTGAAGCCCATGAATATCTATGATTCATTCGGAAACTATTTGTGTTCAATTGCGAAATGTGCATGCGCGAGGTTCTTAGTCGTCGGTCTTTTTTTTTTTGGGGTCCAGAAAAGTGAATGGTCCCGCGCATAATTGTTGCGCGCACTGTTGATCATTTAATGCGGGTGTAATGGAACACTATATGGAGTAGGTACCGTATCGAGAGCGGTTGTTCCGAATGAAGTGACTTGTCACTAATGCCCACCCGAATGAACGGACGATGAGGGTGTGTTTGGATTGGATTGCTTCATACTGACATGCGAGGGGAGGCCTTAGAGGGCATATGTATTCAATTGTGGAAAATGAAACAGTATTGCACCGAAAAAAGGTTTCCTTCGGGCGACATCTACCTTATGAAATTTTGCAATGATTTCTTCTGTACACCTAAACAAGAGGTTGCAAAATTTCATTTGAGAAACGTTTTATTTGGTGTATTTCAGGTATATGCAATGCGGTTGCGCTCGCCGGACAATGCCAGTTATAAGAAAACTTGTTAACACCAGTCCGGCATATAATTTTGTGCCAATAATTCTACCAGAGGAAGTTCAGTATTGGAGTATATTCTAGTGGTGGACCTAGTGAATCCCATCAAATCAACTGTTCAGTGGTTTCAAAATGAATTCATAGAACTTCAGTTCAGTATTGAAAAAGATTTGATTCGGATTCTGGATTGCGAAATTGTTTTACAATGTTCATATTGAATTTGAATTTTAAATTGTTTGCAAATAATATCATTGTTTTGCAAGATTTTACTACCGCGTGTTTTAGAATTTGAATTTTCTGAAACATTTCGATACTAAAATGATTTCCGATAATTTGTTACATTGTGTTGCTGTTGTTTGTTTGTAAATATAATTTAAAACATTCAACAAACTTGTATGGTTTGTGACACTCATTCAGTTAGACTATGCAGATGTGGCCACAGAATTATAGTAGAGTCCTAGAGCCTGGACAACGAAAAACTCCTAAAAGAAGATAATATTTCCTCTCAGGTTCCTAGCTTAATTATGCTGCACAGAAATTTTGTTTGACTATGACGTGTCACTGAAACTGCAACCTTTAAAATAAATCAACCTGTAATTAACAAAACCTGTAATTATAAATTGTTTTCCTTGAAAGTTAACGAAGATTAATTTATTATCACAGCAAATGTCCTGTAAAAAAGTTGTACACTGAAAATTAAATGTCACGTAATTAGTTTTTCGAGAAGTAAAATAAACGGTAAAATAAACGGTAAAATAACGGTAAATGTCCTACTCCTTTTTGTTACAGGACGTTTGCGTAATTTTACAGGAAATAAGTTTTTGCTGTGTGTGCCGAGCCAAAATGGTGCTTCGGACAACACCTTCTCTCTTTCTCTATACTAAGGTTGCCAGATTGCCCGGTTTTCCGGGTTTGCCCAGATATTTAATACAAAAATTGGGAACAGTTCGGCCCAGCCTGGTTGTTCAGATTTAATTGAAAAATTACTGGATTTTGCCCGGATTTATTCACTTTATCAAATGAAAAAAAAAAAAAAAAACAAATTGTTTTGTAAATTGTTTTTATCCATGCCATCATAACTTAATTTTCGAGCATATTTTATAAAAATGATCATGGTAGGTTTTTCGGAAATCTTGAATACGATTTGAAATCTGTCGATGAGTTTGAATGGATTTTTTTAAATCATTTTCCTGATTTTGGTCGAGTAGTTTTTGTGTTTTTTACCCAAATTTGCCCAGATATTTTTGGTCGTCAACTTTAAAATCAAATGCCCGGATTTTGCCAGGTTTTTGTATGAAATTGCCTGGATACGTACTGATCAAATTCTGGCAACCTTTTTCTACACTGCATTTAGAAGTACTTCCGGTCAATTGATCAATTCCTACAAAAATTCATGAGTATTGCACTTGATACTGGATCATGTTTCGGGTCAGGATACTTATCAGTATAAGTTTCAGTAGAAGAAACAGGATCAGAGTCAGTTCTAAGATCATATCTCGAGCAGTTAAGAATCAGACTCAATTAGGATCAGATCAGGGTCTAGAACAAGATCAGGTCCTGGATCAGAACCTAGATCTAAATAAGGATCAGAATCAAGATTAGGCTCAAGATCATAACCGAATCAAGCTTCGGATTCGAACTATTATGAGTAGTTATCAAGTTCTCGAACAGGATCAGGATAAGTATCAGGTACCAGATCAGCATCAGTTTTGGAATCACGATCAGGTTTCGCATCAAGACCAGTTTTCGAGATTAAGGTTTCATTTTAATTTGGAAATTCTGAGTCTAAATAAGGATGAGATTTAGGATTCGAGGAAGAATGACCTTAACGGGTTAAAGTTAAACTCCTATCAAAAAGAAAAAAAAAGATTTAGGCTTCAAAATAAACTCAGGAAGTATCAAGACCCGGTTACAAATCAGAAATTGAATAAGTTTAAGGATCGCAATAATGGTCAGGATCAGATTCATGTCACACATCAGAATCAATATCATCAGCAGGATTACAATTAGAATTAAGATCATTATCTTGATCAGAATTAGAATAAAAATAATAATCCGGATCAGATTAGGATCAAGATCAAAGTCTCGATCGGGATCAAAGGACAGGCTCATGCTTATGCTCCGATCATCAATTTGACCCATTTTCATGAAATATTTTTCAACACAAATCACCCTAACAAATTTAAAAGAAAAAACTATTGACAAAAGACATATTATCGTAATTAGCTTAGCTTAGCTTGATTGACTACTTACATCCACCTTATTTATATCGTCAAATCCGAAATGCTTTTCTAAGATAAAGATGTTTGATCAGAAACTTGATTGATGAAAATTTGTGAAAAGCTGAATTGAGTATTGTAATGAGGGATTAGCGGTAAAGTTCCAAGAACAATAAACTATGGAACTTTGAATTCCACTAGTTAATAGATACATAGGTTGTAAAAATAGAGAAAAGGTTGAAAGAAACAAATTTGTGCTTTAGAAACAAAGCCACTGTTGCATCCTAGCAAGAATTTTTTTATTTGGAAGAGTGGGTTCATGGATAGGATCTGGAAACACTTTTGACAAGTGTTTTGACAAGTGTATTGAGTCAGATCGACTGTTTGACTTGTCCATATTATATCTTACACTGTTGCCTTACAAAATTTCTAGGAATCAATGGTGGTAGCATTACAATTTTTTTATTCATATTGAATGAAACACAAGTGGATTTTATATGTATAGATTAAGGTTGCCAGATTGCCCGGAGATTTAATATTAAATTTGGGAACTGTCCAGCTCGACCCGGTTGCCTAGATTTCATTGAAAAATGCTCGGATTTTGCCCGGATTTATTCACTTTATTTACCAAATAATACAAACAAAAAAAAATTTATTGTACTATCAAAATTTTATGAGCAAAATTTTCAAAAATAATCATGAAAGGTTTTTTGGATTCAAATGGATAATAAATTTGTCGATGAGTTTTGATGGAAAAAAGTTTTTTTTTCAATTTCTTCTAGATTTTTGTTGAGTAATTTATGGAATTTGGCCAGACATTCCCCGAATTTTTGGTAGTGAATTTGAAATCAAATGCCCACATTTTGCCAAGTATTTATATAAAATTTCCCGGATTTATCCGAGCCGGAGTGCTAAAAAAATTATGACAACCTTAGTACAGATGAATTTTTTTAGCTGTTTTTTTTATTTTTTAAATTACCAAAGTTGTTCAAATAGAAAAAAGTTTAGATTTTTTTTTATTAATTCTCATGAGTGCAAGAACGAATGCATTATGAATTTCATTTTTATCAACCCAAAATCAAAATTTAGTTTAATATTTTATCTTTTTTTGCCTTTCTTACAGAAAGGTATAGTTATCGGTCGATTTGGGAGATCCTTAATTATGGGTCTTAGATATACCTTTATAGGTACCTATCGAATCAGCTCGACGAGTTCAGACGATGTCAGTGTATTTGTGTGTGCTGGTGTGATTTTTTGTAAACTTTGTCACGACGTTTTTGCGAAACTGGGAAGTACAATAAAAATGATTTTTGTCTTAAAAAATTAGATTTTTTTCCCTCTTCAATGTATAAAAGAAAGAAAAAAAAACAAAATAGTTTGAAAAATAAAATTTCATAGTAATTATCATCAAATCATCACTCCAAAAACGTGTCAATATGGATGGCTAGCCACAACCAGCAATCACTAAACTCAAGATTATCGTATATATGACGTCAAATTATACGTGACGTCATAGATACGCGCTTGCTATCTAAAAGTATGGACCTGTCGATGTGTGGAAGGGAGAACTGAGAGGCTTCACTCCCACACAGGATTTGATGTCATCCTGACAGAAACCGTATGGGAGGAAGAAGACAGTTAAAATTTTCCCGGCCAATGATTTTTTTTAACTTTTATGGATCAGTTTGATACCAATCCATTACAAAAATTTCCGAACCGAAGCCCCGAATTTGAATCATTAAAATGGTTTTCACCAAGGGGTACTACCCCGAAATTGATGAAGTCGTTGATGAGTACGTCATGCCCACACTGCATGGTACGGAAGCGATAGTAACTTCGCCCAACATTATATTCAGGCACAGATTGCTCTGAGAAGGGGAAAACAACACGGGTACGCGGACGATGTATGTCCTCTCATCTTCTCACATGCCGTTCGTGCTTACGAAGCTTTTTCTTAAGCAGCAACGACAGGAGAGTATTTCGCCCGTGGAAGCAAATTAAATCTAATAAGACAAATGCTACTGAATCCTCTCGAGCTTTAAGCTCTCGGGCTTGTTTTTTTGTTCCCTTTTCTCTTCCTCTCTTCAGATCTAACGTTGCGTTGTTGTTGTTGGGGTTGGTGTCTTGCAAAAACGATGACTGCTTGGAGGTCGATCTGAACTTTCACTTGCTGAAGCCAATGGAAGATGACAACCAAACAGTAGCGCCACCAAGCCCTCCATAGTAGAGTTTGAAGCATTTGGGATTTTTTTTTTGGAACATGCATATAAAGCTAAAAAGCTAATAATCATTATTGACAAAGTTGAAGAAACAGAAAAAAACATTTTCGCCAGGTTGACCAAATACAAAAATGACAAAATCGACAAAATTGAAAAAATTGACTGAATAGACCAATTTGACAAAATTGACGAAATTGACAAACTTGACATAATTCATTGATTTGACAAAATTCACTTAGTTGAAAAAATCATAAAATTTGATGAAATTTATAAAATTGACAAAATCGAGAAAATTGGTCGATAAAATTCACTGAATTGACAAGATGACAAAATTAACAAAATTGAAAAAATTGACAAAATTGACAAAATTGACAAAATTGACAAAATTGACAAAAATTGACAAAAATTGACAAAATTGACAAAATTGACAAAATTGACAAAATTGACAAAATTGACAAAATTGACAAAATTGACAAAATTGACAAAATTGACAAAATTGACCAAATCGACCAAATTGACAAACTTGGCTTAATTCATTGATTTGACAAAATTCACTTAGCTGAAAAAATCATAACAATTGATAATATTTATATAATTGAAAAAATCGAGAAAATTGGCAGAGTTGACAAAATTGACGATGAAAAAATCGATAAAATTCACTGAATTGACAAAATTGACAAGATTGATAAAACTGACAAAAATCGACAAAATTGACAAAATTGACCAAAACGACCAAATTGTCAAAATTCACAAAATTGACAAAGACAAAATCGACAAAATTCACTTAATTTAAAAAATTGACAAAATTGACTGGCGAAATTTACAAAATTGACCCAATTGACCAAATTGACAAAATTGACAAGATTGACAAATTGACAAAATTGACAAACTTGACAAAATCGAAGAAAATTGACAAAATTGAGAAAATTGGCCGAATTGACAATGACAAAATCGACAAAATGCACTTAATTGACAAAGCTGACAAAATTGACAAGATTGACAAATTTGAAAAAATTGACAAAATCATGAAAATTGTTAAAATCGACAAAATCTAGAAAATTGGTTAAATTGACAAAATTTACTTACTAACAATGCTGACAAAATCATGAAAATTGATAATATGTTATTTATATGAAATTTATGATTATATAAAAATTTTTTTATCCTAATAAAAACTTTGAATCTTTATTTCCTAAATTCATTTTGGATTTATTGCGTATGAAATTCATTAATCATAATTCATAATTCATTTTGTTTTATATGTACCCAAATATAATTTACAGGCTGTAAGAAAGGCTACAATCCACTGTCAAGTGTATTAAATCGGGTTTTTTGTTTATCAACTTGTATTTTTCCTAAATTCAGACTAGAAACAATGTAGTAAATCTCAGCTTCTTATTTTTAATTCATTCAGTGCAAACCAATTAGAAATGGACTAATGCCTAGTGAAGAAAATGGGTTGAACCATGGTTTATGTCAAGTTCTACATATGAATGTGTCATCCACAAAAAATACTGAATAATTCTAGTACATCTCTTCCATTACACAACTTCCATTACACAACTTCCATTAGGGTAAATGTACCCGAACTTGGCCCCTAAGGCATGGTTGACTATATTTCCCATGATTGTAGTCTTCCTGTAATATGTACCTTCAAAAGTCCTTCGACAAATATGATTGCTTACTAGCCTGAAATGTAGTAAAAATATGTCCTTGCTTTAAAGCGGTGGATAATTTGATATAAACCTGATCAAACTATTGATTGAAATGCTCCTTATTGTGGCCCCCGTTCCGAATTGTGGCCCTTTATGAGTTCCTTAAATTGGCCGCCTCTAGAAGAAATTTGCCTCACTAATACAACAACAGCTCCCACGAATTCGTTGATAATAAAGCTTAGTTCTTTTAGAAATGGGACACTTTCTTTCGCTAATAACTCGTTAACTGATAATTGGACATTCAAAATTTTGACAGCATTTTGTTGCCTGTAAAAAGTACTATTGGACCTATTTTTTTCAAAATTTAAAGTTTACGTGTTATTGAGATATTTACAATGCAAGAGAAAGAGAAAAAAATAATTTTGCACAGTTTCTTTCGAAATCCATCATTATCAAATTGATAGCTGACGAAACCGTTGATTATTCAAAGAATAACTGTGTGTAAGTGGTGGAAAAGTATGCAAATACTGTCAAAAATGTCTCCAAAGTTCAAATCATGCATTGGAGTGAAGCACATGATCAGCAACTACGATTAAGGGTCATCAAGGAAGTCATGTCTCATACCAGAATTTTTATTTTTAAGTAAGCGAAAAACTAAGTGTAGATCGCTGAAATGTCCAACAATTTTTTCTCTGAAAAGCTGAAAGTGTTGCCTAGTAATGAGTGATTCAAACCTTACCTTGAACAACGATTTTTTGCTAGTTCCAGAGCTCGTAAGCTGTAAAGCCAGTACCGAGGCTAAGGGACAGATGATTTCTGATGAACGACAAAACCTATGAAATACCATATTTTAAACAAATTCCAGCGTTTGAATCCTTTACCAAGCCTGCTCGTGCAAGGTCCCGGGTATTTTAAAGTATGTATTTCCATGTTTTTTCTGTATAAAATATAATGATTTGTCAAAATTCTGCTCCTGTGGAAAAAAACTACAATTTTTAAAACGAAAATTTTTATTTTTGCTGTTTTTAAAAGCCTAAAAAGAGTAATCTTGTTTGTACCCTTCGCAACCTACGATCTATACTACCCGATTATACTTTAAGTTCAATCTCATGATGGTTTGACTTCGTTATTGTTAGATTTTGCCAGCAGAAATTCCATTAAAAACGCTCGAAAAGTGGCTCAAAAATAATGAAATTTGTTAATTCCGAAACAGCTGTATCCACTAAATTGCCCTCAGTTTCTTTTAAAAGAGAAGTAATGGACCAAAAAGTAGCGGAAATTGAAGGAGGAGGATGTAGCCACCTAAAATACAAATTAGGCGAAGTTTAAGTTTGAAAATCTGATCGATTTCATGACTGAAAAAAGTGTGCGCCGGCCGATGGGAGGTACAAGGAATAAAGTAGATTTTTTTCTTACAAAAAACGATAAATATTTTTTTTCAAATTTTTTCATGAATTATCATAAAATTATCTTCATTTCCTTCATAGAAAGCATTTAGATCAAACGAATGGTTTCTGAGATACACGCATTCCTAACTGTCCCATTTCTAAAAGAACTAAGCTTTATCCTGGAAGGAAGCACAACAATGTTATGTGTTGTTTTCAAATAGTCGAAAGTACGAAATGTCAACCATTTTTTAGAATTGATATTTGCGTGCAGAATTATAATCTTACGTAAAAAAGTTTCATTTGTTTGTTTCAGTTTTTGGTGTGTTTAAAATTTCTATTATCAGAATGACAATCTAGAACAAATAGGTTCCAAAATATTGCATTGGTTAACATAAATATGTTTATTGACCGAGCAAACAAATCGTTTGTTCAATTTTTTAAAATCAAATCATGATAGATCTGTTTCCATTGAAGTTAACAGGTTAACATAAGATAGTAAATGTTCAAATTTCTTTTTCATTCCACTCCCTTAAAAGGAGGATCGACATTTTAAAAATCATTATGACCGAGGCAAGAAACAAACTAAAGCTTAAACTAAAGTAAGCGAACGATTCTTTGAATCATACCTACATATTTAAAGTGTCGCCCCTAGGAATTTTCTAGCAATCGTTTGCGTACACCCGGAAAGCAAAACAAGACAAACTATCGCTCACTCCAGCCAGCCTGATAGAAATAGATTGCATCTCACTCGTTCGTTTGGGGACTATAGCCAATGAAAGCGAACAACAAATTTACAAGCTGGGTGAAATTCAAGCTGCATCCCGCTCGCACTCATGCAAAATCATCATCCAAACTCGGCAGCGCTTCCTTCACATATTCCTTTCCTACGGAAAACAAACGTCGTCACCTCTGCTGATGCACAGTGATCCATAATATAAAACAAACTTGGTCAAAATATTATTTTTGATTTCACATGAAATTGAAAACAATAAAATTTAGCTCTTAATAACATAATTTTTCAACATTGTAATGCAACTACACCCATAGAAGAGGTTGCAAAAATCCAATGCCTATTTAGCACATCTCTGTGCCGATAATACGCTGAAATGTGCACTGTGCCGAAGATGATATGTTTGAAAAACCGTAACTGGCATAAGGACTCGCCTCCCAACTAAAATGATGCATGACCACTACATTCAAGCAAAACAAGAAAAACATTTCATGGGATTTCGTTCCTATTGGATAATTCATCCCAGAAACAAGAAAATAAAATTATAAACCACAGCGCCCGTAGGGAGAATCGAACTCAAATCACTAACCAAATGGTCTTGCCAGACTGACATCTTAACCAGTGTACTATTTGAGCTTCATGCAGGAAGAGGGATATTTGTCATAGGCATTCTGCCACCGATCAATCACAAAAGAAACGCACGACAGTGGCTTCCCGGCGTTTGGCCTCCTTTCAAGGTATTCATTTGTCTTGCGATGGAAACGGGAAAGGGAACGGGAGTGGAGGAAACGGGAAACCCATTGAATGAGAACTGTGCTTTGCTTACTGCCTGCTATTACATACACACGCTACATATACACAGCTGCTAAAGCCGGGCAGCTTTGCCGGTAAATTGAAGGAATGTTTTTGTTGTTGCTTTTGCTACATACAAACGCACAGCTTAGGCTGATGTCATGCTGAAACAACTAGCAACGCAACGCAACGCAACGTTCCAATAAGATTGCGTTGCATTGCATTGGTATGTCATGCTGGCGCGACCTGTCACTTTGAAATTCCCTACAAATCATCACTTCTCTACATCTGATAATGCTTTGAATCGTCTCCTTTCTTTCCGGAGCCATCAAAAACTCATCAAATCACGACCCGGATTGCAAGAATGCCGAAATTTGAACCGACAAAATTCCTTGTTTTTTTGCCGGAACTAAGAATTTATGAAAATTTTCTCGCCGATTAAGATAGTTTTTAGTTTATTATCACAAGTTCGGACAGATCTTCGTACTATTGTGCTTAAAACCCGGAATCACTGCTTCAAATCGAGAAAAAACAATGTTCCTATTGGATTTCCTACTAGTCGCGCTACTAAACACATTGGCATCAGATTGGTCGCGCTACTCAAAGCAACCAGTATGACAGGTCTGCGCGATTTCCATGGAGATCAAATGAGAGCTGGTTAGTCGTGTGAACGTTGCGTTGTAGGTCGCGTTGCTAGTTGCTTCAGCATGACATCAGCCTTAGCCGTGGTTGTTTGCCGGTTGATTGAATTGAAGGAATGTTTTTTTTGTTGTTGCTTTTACTGCATACACACGCACAGCTCGGCCGTGGTTGTTTGCCAGTGGATTGAAGGGATTGAATTAGAAGGATGTTTTTGTTGTTGCTTTTGCTACATTCACACGCACAGCGCTCGGTTCGCTGGCTGCCTGGTGTTGGCCGGTATTTATTTCCATCCTTCTTCGTCTTGTGATGCGATAGGGAGGGACGTGAAAGCGTTTTTATTTTGTTTCTTTCAGACATACGCAATTCGGTTAACTTGGGGTTAACGGTGGGAGCAAATCGAATCAGCACCAATCGCGTTATCTTCTTGTACCAATGATGCTATGTAATTGACTACACGCCATTGGCACAGAGGCTGAATTTTGGGTGTACATTTTTTTAATAAACATAATATTTAGAATGTCATAATTTGAACTTTGTGACCATTCCTTTCAAAGCGACACATAAACAGCTAATGTTCATCTCCAGCACAAATAAAATGAAATCAAAATACGTTGGACCTTATTTCCATTTGTAGATTTCTTTTTTGGGTCTGGATAAAGTTACTTCAACGTTGAGATCCAAGATATCGATTCGGATCCGAATCCTGTTGATTTCGTGCTCAGAAGTTGAGAGGAAAAGTTCTAGAAATGTGCCAAGAAAAAGGCAGCTAAACTTTTAGTATTATAATTCCAACTAAGATGCCAAATACGCTTGTGAGATAAATAAATTGATTACAGTCCAAAATACATTTATGGTATTTTTAAGTTATTGCAATTCAATCATTCTTTTTACTTTCGACCGGTTTTAAATTTCCAGACCACTGTGCACTAACGGCCGACGATTCGGCTGCCGGCTGCCGGCTACCGTCTGCCTGCTGATTTCGTTTTCACACATACATACAAACCTCAATTAGTGGAATTTCATGCCAAGATTAGGCGAAAAAAATGTTTATATTTTCTTCAATTTTAGATCAAATATGTACGTTGTTTGGAGTTGGTTATAATTTTATATTTTTTGCCACGTTTTGCTGTAACCAACGGTATTTTTTAGTGATTTTTTCATAGGGAAGTGTGTTTTTAAAATCGATCCGAAGGTGGCAGATGCACTAGCAAGGTAGGTTCATTTCAGATTTTTTCCGAAAATCGTAATTTTACTTCCAGTTCGTCATGTGAAAAAAAATTATTACGCAGTTATTTGGATTCAATTGCGGACAAATGCTATGCAGAATGTAGACAAATGCGATTTTCTTTTATGTTTGATTTATTTTATATTTTTAGGCATATGTTTGACATACAAATTACCAAAATGCTTTTTGGCATGCCAAGATAAGGAGCATGCCAAGTTAAGGCTCACTTACCCTACACAAAATTAACTCGGCTGAAAAATTTGGGAGAGAAACATTAAAACAAGATAAAAAAAAGGGCTTGTGATATAGCCCAGTTGGCAAGTCTGTTGTCTCCTGAGCCGATGTCCGCGAGTTCGAGTCCAAGAGCAAACATCGAACACAATTGTACCGGATAAGTTCTTCAATAACGATCCGCCAACTGCAACGTTTATAAAGTCGCGAATGCCATAAAGATGGTAAAACGACTATAATCGAAACAAAAAAAAAAAAAAAAGATAAAAAAAACTTTTGAAAGGTGATATCATTTTTTTTGTAATGTTGGCAACTCTGTAATAGAACTGTTTGGAACGAAACTTTCTGGAAACTTACATTACATCGACATTTAAGCTTTTATGTTATGAATTTTTGAAACCTAAGATAAACATTTGATAAAAATAGAAATAAAAAATAAAATAGAATAGAAAAAAAATTAAAGAATGTATACGGATCTCGAAAATGAAAACCCTGAAAACAATGACTTGAAAAAATCAACTTACTGACAACATGAAAATGTTGCACGCGAAAATCTTTAATAATAAGAAAAGATGGCACATTCTCTAAACTCGGGTGCATAATTTTCATTAAAAAGGAATGTTCTCACCCAGCATAGGTCTTTTAGCAAAACCCTCTCGGTAAGCATCCAGAACTTCCACTTCTTTCATGCGAAATATTTTCCTATTTTTTCCAATGGCCGTTTGACTTCCATACAAATTTACTGTTGAAGTATGCATTTCAGAGCTGTTGAAAATTTTCCTCACAAACAAAACATCTATAAAAGACACATTGTTGTAATTCTATATTAACCTTGCGTGTCCTCTTCATTATGAAAAAGTACACTAAAAAGGATTTGACCACTTTTTTAGATATCAAATTGTTTGTTCAAATTACATGCAAATTTTAGAAGAATACTGCTAATCTGTATTTTCAAAAATTCCATAATTTTTGCCTTTATTGTTGTTTGATTATGTGTTCTGACACAAATTCATATAAAAAATAAAAACTGAATATTAGTCGTCGAAATTTCCAAAGGAAAGTTTGGAATACAAAATTACATACTGGAAATGCCAAAGCAAATGATTTTTTTTTCTTTTTAAAAGTATATTAAATATCGTTTTCTGACTTGCAAATTCAAACTCAGAATATAAAGAACCATAACAAGTCTAAGAGGAAGAATGATATCTAATTCCAAAAGGATTTCCACTTCAGGTTTTTAGGACAGAGAAGGTAAATCTATTCTTATTTTAGAAATTGACATTCTAAACTCAAGTATTTAGCAGCTTTAATGTGGATGCTTATGTTGATAATGTTCATATTCAATAAGATGTTTTTATGAATTCAATCAGTTTTCAAAAGCACAATAATACATTATTCTATACTAATTTTGAAATTTTGTTTTGTTTACTATAAATGAAAAAAAAAAATGCTTCTAAATTTTTATTTTCTTATCCAGTAAGGATGAGTTTTCGATTTTTGGTCGATAGTTTTTTTTCGAGATAACATTTTGCATCATAATTACTTTTTGATTTTTCGAATTTCCTTTGGCCCCTCGTTTGATGATTTTTTGAAATTTTAAAGTCGATTTTTGACAAAATGTTTTTTTTTAGATAACACTAGATTTAAACGTTTTATACATTTTTAGATCATTTGAAACCAACATTAAATCTGTTTTTGCTCGCGTTTTTTAAAATTAAATTTATCCTGCTGCTGCCAGACATGCTGAGAACTGAAGTGTCCATTACCAGGGGGCTCTTTCGAGCTTTTTGGTGTGGGGGAGTGTGGCGGGCCAAAAAAAAAAAAAAAAAAAAAAAAAAAAAAAAAAAAAAAAAAAAAAAAAAAAAAAAAAAAATCTCTCTCTATTTTTGCGATTTCCTTTGGTCCCCCTTTGGTGATTGACCACCCCTAAATCAAGTCTGATGGAGCTGAATTTAGCACAGGAAATTTTTTTAAAAACAAATTTTCAAAATGTTTATGGTCGATTTGCGAAATTCGACATGGCCCATTTGACTGCCACCCTAGTACCTATACGTGTACGAATTTTGGCGACAATCTACAAGTGGTTCTTGAGAAAGCCTCCAGTACAGAAGCCATTTTTTGGAGGAGGATTTATTTATTTAACAATCTTTGCAGATGCTTCCAATTATTTACAGAAATTAAACTATCCTATTCTAGATTTGAAAACAGATTTCGAAATATTAAAATCAAATTCACTAGCAACTTCATCAAATCTAACACAGCATACATCTAAAGGGTTGTTTTGACCGTATTGAGTTCGACGATGAGAGAGTCTCAGAAATTCCTGGGATCGGGTAGTCCTCAGAGGAGCATTAAACGGTAGAAGTGATAACAGTTCTGGACAATCCACGTTATTCTGCAAGATATCGAAAATGAAGAGTCGTTGTAAGAATACGCCCCTTGATGCCAGTGTCGGTAGATTAAGTAGCAAGCAACGTTGTTCGTAAGGCGGAAGTTCAAGGGCGTCGTTCCAAGGTAGCTGGCGTAGAGCGTATCTGACGAAGCATCGTTGCACTCTCTCTATTTTTTTCGATTGCACCGCCTGATATGGTGCCCAAATTTGCACTCCGAATTCGATAATGCTACGCACAAGAGCACAATACAGTGATTTTAGGCTGTAGAAGTCACTGAAAAACTGCGTGTTCCGTCGTATGAAGCCAAGAACTGCGAAACTTTTGGCTACTGTCGTGGAAATATGCTGGGAGAAGTTGAGCTTGTTGTCTAAAGTGATGCCAAGGTCTTTGACGACCGATGTGCGATTCAAGTTAGTCGTTGACATTTTGTACTCGAAAGTGATGGGACTTCGTTGTCGAGTGAACGTGATGGTAGTACATTTGGTAATATTCGGAGTCATGCCGTTTTGATGGCACCAATCTAGCAGACTGTCAATGTCCTTTTGGAGAGCGCAGCAGTCGACTAACGAAGAAATAGTTCGGAAAATTTTGAGGTCGTCGGCGTACAGCAGTTTTTCTGACTCAAGAGTAGCAGTCAAATCGTTGATAAAGAGAAGGAATATCAGAGGTCCCAGGTGACTTCCCTGAGGCACTCCCGAGGTAATTTTGAAAGGTGTCGAGTAAACAGAGCCCAGTCTTACGAAAGCAGTTCGGCCTACAAGATACGAGCTTATCCAATTGCAGAGCCAATCAGGAAACCCCAATCGCCGCAATTTTTCAACAGCCAAATCATGCGGTACCTTGTCGAAAGCCTTACTCAGGTCTACGTACACGGCGTCAACTTGCTTACGTTTATCAAGCCTGTCAACTAATTTCGATACGTACGTCATGAGGTTGGTGGTCGTCGATCTTCTTTTCATGAACCCATGTTGATCTTCAGAGATTGTATGTCGCACAGTTTGGTACAGCACATCATAAACGAGACACTCAAAAATTTTCGGAAAACAGCTAAGAATCGATATTCCGCGATAATTTTCTGCTTGGTGTATGTTCCCAGCTTTGTGAATTGGAGTAATTGAAGCAGTCTTCCAGATCCGGGGAAATACAGCCTCCTCTAGCGATTTGTTGAAGATTATCGAGAGAGGGATGGACAAAGATTCAGCGCATTTTTTTACCACGAGCGGTGGGATGCAATCCGGGCCTGGACCTTTCGTTTCGTCCAATGAAGCCATCTTATGAAACACATCATTAGGAGAAAAGTTCAGCATACTTAGGTTGAAATCTCGATTCTGCAAACTACTCAAGTATGATTCTGACAAAGTTGGTGAGTTATTACTTAACACACTCTGAAAGAATAACGAGAATAGATTTGCAGCAGCATACGGTGTCTCGGCGGTGGTATCGTTGTATTCGATGACTTGTGGTGCACCCTGAGTACCCTTCCGTTTTCTGATGTAAGACCAAAATGATGCAGGATCAGAACGTGCATTGTCCTGAATACGATTCATGTATTCGCAAAAACTCCTCACATGCATAGAGTTGTAGGCGCTCTCTAAATCACGTAATTCGTTCAGGCGATTCATGCCATCGTCGTTGTGGATTCTTTTCCTTGCTTTTCGAAGTCGGTTGCGTAGATTACGTAGTTCAGGATTCGACCAAGGTTGGCGCACTGCAGTACGTGCGCTTCGTTTTTTAATTGGAACAGCATCGCGAAAAACTTCGTTCAGTGTGTTGTAAAATATTTCCACCACGTGATCGGTTGAGCCACTTAGCATATCTTGCCAATTTATTGCAGCCAAAGATTCGCTAAGCGATTCAAAATAGCATCGCTTAAAATCAAAATAAAATTCTTCCGGTAATAGTGATTGTGAGTCATCTTCGCATAAAAGAAGCATCGCCAAAGGCGGATGATGCGAATCGACGTCAAGCAATGGCATCGATGGTTCAAAAATATTAATATTGCTTACGTCGTTAATAAAAACTAAATCAAGCATTCTCATGTTGTTGTTTTCAATGTGGTTCATTTGTTGCAGCCCCGAGGATAAAACAGATTCGACGAGTATAAGCTCTTGCTCACTGGATGCATTTACGGGTAGATAAACGCACAAATCATCATCAAAAAGCCATCTCAGGTTAGGCAAATTGTAGTCCCCAGCCACAATTAGCTTATCACGTTCGCTTGCAAGTGTACTGATTTCATGAAGACAATCAGCATGTCGTTCGTAAGCCCACTGTGCTGAGTTTGGTGGTAAATAAATTGCACAAGATCAAGAAAACTCTAGGAAAAACCCAGTTTGAGACCTTAAAATCTGCTGATATAATTGATTTTTCGAAAAAACTTCTTATGATAAATTATTTAAGGAGCCCTAGAGTATCTAACAGTGAGCTAAAATTCGAATAAAAGTGAAGATGATCAAATACATGTAGAAAAGGAAATTATCAAGTGCAGGCAGACTGACTGACTGGGTCATCTAGCTGGATAATTGATAAACATGCTTCTTTAACAAGGTTAAAAAGCTGCAGTAGAATAAAAAAAATACGGTGGTCAAATCGTACGCAAAATATTTGGATCGCTAGCAGGCAGATATTTTGAAAAAAAAAATCGTTTGACGGGCATCTGGCAGTTTTCCAGCCTAAAACTTTACATCGAAAAGTATCGCTTGGATCATCCAGAGATAAACAAGGATACAAAATTAGAAAATTTAATTTTTAGCCCTTGAGGTGGCTGATGATCTGTGGAAGCTGCAAATCAGTATGTATCTATAACATAACGATGGACACAATAAATGGCTAGGTATACAAAAAGGACTGCATAGCACTTCCATAAGTTCCACGAAGTTGATACTCTATTTTGGCTGGTTCTGGAATCGTACCATTACACTAAAACTGTTGTGATCAAAGTCAAATGTGTTGTTTTGGTTCCAAAGGAGGACACTCTGCTAAATTTGCCTTAACTCCGATAAATTAAAAAAAAAAGAGTTATTTTGAAGCTTAAGCTCCTGGAAACAGAAAATGTAATAAAAAATCAGTTGGTTTTTGAAAAAGGGTGGTTCGTAGTATGCATTATAGACGGCGCACGTGGAGCTCAAAATTGAAGTCGATGAACTTATTTATTGGACGCCATCTCTAGAGTTACTAGACAAAATGCCATATAAAATTAAACATGTAAACATTACTAGGCAGTTTCACTGAAAATTTAATCAATTTCCATTTATGCGTTCAAAAGTTAACCACAAAACAAAGTGTTGAATTTTTTTCGAATGCACTCCCTAATAGTTACTTTTTGTATTCCGAACCTGTGCTACACGCTAGGTAAAATCCACCAATAACTTAAAAAGGTATTTCAAAATTATACCATACCAATCTTTTGAAATACCATTTGAAAATGTTTCCCTTTCACTAAAAAGCAATTGGGAAAACACAATACCCTATAGCTTCCATTGATCCAGCACACAATATAAAAAAATGATCAAATTCTTTGTGTGAACTTTCAAAAGGGTCACTTTTTGTGTTTGACCACACCGAATGGCCCTATCAATTGCATACCGACGAAATTGACCACAGGGGGTCACTAAGGGATAGACTGGTTTAACACAACTTTCATCAATGAACCAAGGGAACTAAAAACACGATTTCTCGTTATGGATTTTTCGTTTTCAATTGTCGAGTTGACTGGCTGTAGGCTTTTATTGTAAACCTATGTGGTTTTGCTACCGTTGTGAATGCACGAGATAATTGCTCTTCACACCAGATCAAACTACCCCAAAACGAAACCAATCATCCCCCCTTTCCCTAACAGCTTTTTGTTGAAGAATCCTATACGGATCACAATGTTGTACCTATGTATTTGGCATATCGGGTAACACTTCTTATTTGAATGAGTAGCTAGTTGCGGAGCAGCATTTAATGAAATCTAACAGGCGAAGGTGCTTTATCCGCCACCGCAGAATGCAGTTAGGTAACAGTTTGAGGGCTGCAGTTTGCCACAAAAGTTCGTTTGGGGGCGTTTGAGTTATTGGAGAGCACTGAGATTTTCCCCGCCACCTTCATGATGGTAACACTCTTTAGCAGATTGTACTTCAAAGGGTTGTGGAAATCAATATCTGCATGGGTATCTGGTGTACCTTCGTTTAACCTCAGAGTCTTTAGCTTGGGGCAAAGGGTTTGTGGATAGTATTTAAGCCACTTTCGAGACACCAACTACTTTGTTGCAATCCTATATTCATTGCCAATTGATGTGGTTAGCTGAATGGTTTCAGGATAATTGGATAAGCAAATGCAATCATTGATCTTAGTGTCACTTTTTTCCTCGGGGGCTTTTTTTAATTTGGAAATTAGAAATAGCAGTTTTTGGATTTTGGATCCTAAATATCCTGAAACTTGATTCAAACTTCATCTCTCATCAAAAGCAAATGCAGTGCTCAGATTCATATAAAAAAGTTACCATTTTGGTCACCCCTCAGATCTGGTTCAAAATTAGAACCAGGAAACAAAGCAAAAACCTGAATTCATTGCTCAATAATCATTCATTGTTAGCGTAGGAGTCTCCTGAATTCCTGATGATGATGATGGTATTTTTTTCTAGAACAGGCCATTAGCTTAGGGAACATTACTCAATTTACACCTTTGTGGTGGAGTTAAATTTATTGCGTCCATTATTAAACAAAATAATACTAATGGTATTCAATCGAATCAAGAACGGGAGCAGCCCAAGTCACACCCTGGCTGACTGACATCATGATCTGAGAACAAAACCGTAGAAAAACTGAACGCAGGAAATGTTCAGCTCAAGGTCCAAACAACATACCGGTTGTAAATGAAAACGGAATGAATTCTTTGAGTTGGCAAACTTAAAAATGTGTTTCACATCTAGAACAATAACACCCAGTTCGTCAGCAGCTTCCAAGTAGTAGGGAATGCTAACGGTCTTGTTGTTTTTCATTCTAACTATTTCGTTGAAATCCGACGCCAGGCGGCACATTTGATCCCTTCCGAATGTGTGGTGCGGGACCCGGAACTTTCAGAATGCAAATCAAAAGAGTTCAACGCGTTCGCGCAAGCAAGCGACGAACTCCGAAAACAAACAGCACCCCATAGAATGTTTCCAAACGCCATACAGCTGTAAAATTCTTACCGTTGTGATGGAGTTGATGTGAATGAGATCACGTTAGGGCGTGTTAAATTTTGAAAAAAAAAACGATAAAATCAAGTTTAATGATTAGGGAGTTTTTAGAACTTATGCCTTAAGAATCAAGCTAGAAACTTGTCAAGTTTTGACACGCCCTCATTTGCCAAGCTAATGCACCCGTAGAAACAATCTGCAGTCATCTCTTCGCCACCCAAAAAAAAAACCTTAAGCGACATCATGCATTCAAAAATGTATGACATTGACATTTTGATGCTGGCGACGGGTCAAATTTCGGGCCAAAGTTGAAAAATCTGTTGCCCAAATCTTGAAGCGCGCAACATCCGCGTGTCAATCTACTCCTCCTAGGAGGAGTGGTGCTTTGGCGTTTTACCTCTCTGTGAAACTACCGTTTAGAGCTGCATCAACCGCTAATCTACGGGGTTTAATCTCAGAGGGGTTTTAAAACAGCAACAATTACGACCATTAAATTGTTCTACTTTATGGATGGAGACGACGACGACGCCTCTTGAGTGACGCTGAGCAATTGCTGTGGTAGCAAACTGAAAAGGTTGGAAAGGTTCAGTCTGTTTTTTTTTTTCGTTTCTACATACAAGGGCATCGACATACGGCAGCTGTTTCGAATCTTGTTTCGATCATAGGTGTCATTACTCTTTTGCACAGGACGGTGACTTGTTTTGTTTAGTGGTTTTAGGAGTGACTCTAAGAGCTAGTGCGACATGTCGCCATCGCCATGAGAAGGACAATGAGGAAACAATTCTCGGTAGTTACTAGGAATCAATGAACGCTTTTCGGAGTCATGAGCGATCAAGTTGGAACGAACTGTGTAGAAATTGACTTCCGGAGAACGGAGCATTTCGGAGCATCGGAAGCAAACCGTTGATTGATTGGTGTCATACAATGAATTACAGTCGTTGACCTTTTAGCTAGCTGGAGTTTCCAACAAGATTAATTTGTGAAAAATTTGTGTTTTTAGTTTGATCAGATTGTAATTTTAATAATTTTTTCGTATGTTTAAAGAAAAAAAAAATCAACGTCATGCAATTTTTCTTAAATAGGGAAAACAAATCAACAGGTAGCATAGTTTTTGAGGCCTTTTTATTCATCAATCGCGATTTGGATTCATTTTATCAGTCTGATTTCAATCTAAGCTTAAGATTTTTTTTGTGATCTCTACGGAGGTTAGACATTTTAAAGCAAAAATCATAAACTTTTAGTAAAACTAGAGCTTGAGCTTGAACTTAGATCAACATTTAGTAAAATTAGTTGAACAAATTTAAAACTTGGAAAACCACTAAAAATAAAAATAAATAATTTTGTGCTTTTTTTTAAATTTTGTGAAATAATTTTCAAAGCAATGAAATTCCAACGAAATGTTATTGAAACTTTTTTAAACAAATTCTCTGAAACGCGCATAAATTACACAAGACAACAAAACTCTTATTGATTAATTTTGGGACGATGCCTTTTTTCTATAAGCTCTCGTTTTCAAGCTAACTTTGGAAAATAAGTTAAAATTTATTTTACACTTTTCATACATTGTGCACATTTTTGGCAAATATTGTGAACATTTTAAATGTTTTCAAAATAAAATTTATAACGAAGACTGCGAGTAATTTTGACTTCTGAGAATAAAAAAGTTATTGAAGCTTTCATTTTGTTAATGTTTTCCAAATCTGCAAAAAACGGGAATTTTGGTGAAATTAAAACAACATTTAAACTGTGACGTAGAGATGGGTCTTGACTCAAACATTCAGTCTGCGAAACTTTTTTGAGGAGAAATGAATCCAACTGGGTAAGTTGAAATTTCAGAGAATAGAAAAGATGAAAATTGATGTTGAAAAGCATGCGAAAAAATTCGCCTTATCTCCTGGTAGGACTTGAACTCCCATGTGATCATCATCATTTTCGTTGTCTTGTTCTAATACTTTTTTTGAGTTATTTATGTCAAACGAATTTTCAGCAAAATACAAATGTTTAAAAAGGCCACATTTTTCATACCTTATAAATTCAATTTGTAATTCAATAAGTAAAAATAATCTAAACTTCAGTAACATGGATGCATGTTTACCGGAGAGAAGACTAGGAGCAATTATAGTCTTCTTACAGGGATTTTTGAAATTGGAAGTTGTTTGGAAATTTTTTAGAAAATAACAAAAACATTTATAATTTAATTGAAACAGTATTTATTCAACTTAATGAGAAGCAGTGATGAAAATTTTGTGGTCTTGATCGTTGAAGTTGGACAGTATATTGCCTGAAAAAAACACAACATAAAAAAATGAATTTTTCGCAACATTAATTTATTTTTAAAAGTAAATCAACCTTCTTGCAGCTGATAACTGTGCCACGAAGTAAGTCATCCTTTGGGCGATTTAGTTTTTTTTGAAACTTTCAAACCTTGTCGGTGGATCATTCGTAACAAATTATATTTCAACCGTACGGCACTCAGTCAGTCCTTCTTTTTCATCTCAGCGAAAGAGAATTTCTTCGAATTTCGAGATCAAGTAGTTGTAACGAAATTCGTGTCCATTTCTTCCAGTACATCAGAAACCCTCAATGTTTTCAACGAATCTTGTGATCAAAGGTCAGTTTTCTTGTGATCATGGTCCCGAGCGGATTTAATACAAACTTACTCTGTACCATAAACTTGCACTTACAGGGTACACAAATTGGACACAAACTTGCATGCGTCCAATTTACATACATTCTACATTCAACAAAATCAGATTTTAGATAGGAAATTTGGAAAATCTCGTTTACAAAAGGGTATACAATTTCAATTATCTACAGTTTGACTTTCGGTCTTTTAACTGTTTGATTTTTCGAAGAATTCAAAAAGAATTCAATAAAAACCCCAAACTTTTTTTATTTCTCCCTTTTGGTTTTTTTTCGGAAAAATCGAGGGGGAGGGGGAAACAAAAAAAGAATATGATATTTTTTCCGGCCTAGTTAGAATTGCATCAATCTAACTCAAAAGTTAATTTCTTGGTATTCTGAATAAATAATTATGTACTATCGGGTGAAGTTTGATGAACCAGACAGATATAACTATTATTAGTATGATTTGCAATTGACTCGGAAGTTGAAAAGAGCAGAAACTTCGGCGGTGGAAAAATCTGGTACTGGTGAGTTTTCCGAATCAAGAAAAACCTTTTTCTGCGTGAACTCCAACAAAACTGTGTTGGAAAATTATGTCGAAATTGTAAAGATGGGCCTAAAAATTCCGAAAAATCGATATTGAGTCTAAATTCGGTTCAACTGCAAACCAGTGCTGCCATCTTCAACTTGAATCTGGAAATGATTGGTTCACTGACTGAAACATCAAAGTTTTTGAACACCAACCTGATTTTTTCTGATTCAAATTCAACCCAAAAGTTTTTTTATAATTTCAAGTTATGTTCATGCAAAAATTAACCAGCTTGATGTAGTATTATAGCTAAGCTGTCTAATTTGTGAGTGTTAGAATAAAATTAAAAAAAAAAAAATAAACGCCTTAATATCTTTTGGAGTACGTAAGTACTAGAAAACGCCTCAAAATGCAGTTTCTAAAATAAATAATGACTTCAAAAGTTTTGGTAAAAATGTTTTTAATTGAAATTTTTGGCAAAAATGATAAATTTCAAAGAACATTTTAAAATCTATACATAGGTAAAAATAAATCTCTGTCTGTCTGTCTGTTCCCTATAGACTCGAAAACTACTAAACTGATAAAAGTGAAATCTGGTTTGTTTAAGTTTTAGGGGTCGGAGATGGTTTCTAAAATACTTTCAAACCGCTCCGACTTATAGTAGGGGGGGGGGGGGGGGTCTCTCATGCAAAATCAATAAAATATGACACTATTCGAACAATTTTTTAATACTTCTGAACTGATTAACGTTAAAAGTTTGGTGTTTCGCCGTTTTTAAGACTGTTACTGGTTTCTATAATATTTTCATACTCTTCCGAATCCAATAAAGGGAGGTTTACATACGAATTTAACAAAAAATTGAAACAATTTGAACAGTTTTCGAAAACTACTAAACCGATCTACGAGAAATTTGGTGTGTAGCCGTTTTCAAGACCGGGAATGGTTTCTATACTACTTTCAAACTCCTCTGAATGCAAAAGTAGGGAAGCTCCCGTACAAAATTAACAATAATTTGACACAATTCGAACAATTTTCGGAAAGTACTGAACCAATCACCGTCAAATTTGGTGTAATACCATTTTCAAGACCGAGAATGGTTTTTATAATACTTTGAAACTTCTCCGAATCTAAAAAGTGGGAGGTTCTCATACCAAATTAACAAAAATTCTACACAATTCGAACAGTTTTCAAAAACAACTGAACCAATCAACGTGAAATTTGGTGTGCAGCCGTTTTAAAGAGCGAGAATGGTTTCTAGAATACTTTCAAACTACTCCGGATTCAAAAAGAGGGATGCTCTCATACAAAATTAACAAAAATTTGACATAATTCGAACAATTTTCGGAAACTACTGAACCGATCATCGTGAAATTTGGTGTGTAGCAGTTTTCAAAACCGGGAATGGTTTCTATACTACTTTCAAACTCCTTCAAAAAGGGGTGCCTTCCATACAAAATTAACGAAAGCTTGGCAAAATTTTAAAAATCCTCGAAGAATTTTTGTTAAAAACTGACAAACGTAAGCGTTTTGACATAATGAGATGATTCATTGAATTGACAAATAAATTTGAACAAAATAAGATGATATATTATATTGATAGACGCTTTCCATTTTAATGAATGAACTCTCATATTCAATAAATATAAAAAAATACTCCCGCTTGAAAAAGGGGCCTTTTTTATTTAAAGGGTTGAGATAGCTCCTATTTTTTTTTTTAAAAAGGTGGTTTCTTTAACCTTCATACCCTCAAGCTCAAGCAAAAGAAAGTTTATTTTTTTAATGATGATTGTAACGAATCTAATTTTTTCCATAGAAGGGGCAGCAAAGCATATCGGGTCAGCTAGTTAAAAATTAACATTATCTTGAGTAAGGCTTTAATTTAACTGGCAAACACTGTAACTATTAACACATCTATGCTCAAAAATGTAAAATTTCAAGTTGTTAGGAAAAATTATTTAAAAAACTTGAAATTTTTTCCGTTTATTTTGTTTGCAAAAATAAAAAAAAATAGGGGACATTTTTTTATAACATAATATTCTAGATTTTTTTCTTTTGATATTATTTTGTTATTTATTCCATATTATTTTTTTGATTCAAATATTTTTTCACCATGAGTGCACGGAATCACCTCATAGTGGACGATTGCGTGTGTGTCATAAATTCATAATTTCAAATAACTGTCAAAAAATTAAAACACATTACCAATCCTATTAGATAGTAATGTTAAATGGTTATGGGTATTGACCATGGGTGTACGATTTCACTTCAGTTTTGTCGTAGTAGATATTTTCTAGCACCCCCCGCTCTGAAGTTTTTCAACAAGATGCTTATAAATCTTACCTGATATTGTAGGTTTTAAAACATAGTTTTTCTATAAGTAGAGTAATTCACCATGGATGCACAGGTTCACCGTATTTTCATGAAATATTGCAATTTTTAAAAAAAGTATTTTGACAAATCTTAACTATACCAATCTGAAAATGCGGTGAATCCGTGCATCTACAGTGAAGAACCATGTATAACACAATTTTTTTTTCTAATCTATAAATGCCGTTATCCTTTACCTTCAGCATGCAAAAAAAATATTTTGGATGAATGGCAGTGAAACCGTGAACCCATGGTAAATTGATCTCCTTGTATACAAAAAGAAGAGAAATTAGAGAACGGTTGAATTTTAGGAATTATGTTCGTAAAGTTATATCCTGAGACGGATTACAATGAAAACAAAATAAAAGCTATTCCAAACTCTAAACCATGTCTCAACATGAATTTAAAATCCACAATTTTTATTTATTTATTTCTGGAACTTTTTTTTCGTTTTATTTATATCTGGAAAAAAGTTTCAATCATATCTTGAAATTATATATTTACTTATTTATTACTATTATACAGGTATTTCCAAATGTATATTTATCTGATAAGATGGTAATTGAATCAACATCAAAGAAATTGGAGAACGGTTGCCATTGACCGAGTGAATTATAGGAATTATGTGCATCAAGTTATGTCGTGCGATGAAAAACTGTGAAAACAAAAATAATGAATCAACATTGTTAAATTCATATGTTGAATTGTTTTTCCTAAAAAGGTTTTCAATTGGTTAACTTTGCATTTCAAATACCTGTCATTTGTATCTGAATTGTAAGCAAATCAGATTTAGGACTGAACGAAAACCCCTGGTGACAATCATTCACCACAAAGTATACAAACAAAACTTTCCTTCAGAATTTTAAAAACAAGTTTTCAGGTATTATTTTTTTGTACTGTTTATTGCCGTGTATATCAAGTGACATTTAAACTGATTTAAATATTCTCGTTTCCCAACATCTCACTCGAATATATTTTGTATTCTAAAACAAGTTGAGAACAATTTGCCAAGGCGGATTTGCAGCCATCCCGTGCACCCATGTTGAAATATCATTTGAACTATTCAGGTTCATAACTTATGTCTTCTAAATGAATTCAAAATTAATAACTACTTTACTCATACTAGTTTATTATAACAGTTAGTTATAACCTAAAATTACTTAAATTATTTGAAGAGCATGTATTAAATCCAGTATAACTTTAACAAAATTCGAAGAAATTTCTACAAATTTTGACAGAAAGTTTGGTTATAGATGAGCAACAAAACAGATCAATAAAATTGGGAGTCAAGTGCTTAAAGCACCACACAGCGATCAATCCGTGAGCTTTTTCCACAAATCTTCAAGACTTCGCTTCGGAAATCAATAATTTTATAACGAATGACACACCTTTTTCCAGCAAAAATCAACTAAGGATCTTTGTTTTAAATGAAGCTTGCAAACAATACTAAAAGAAAGCGAAAAAATTATATCTCGTTTGCGTTACAGGGTTGTGAATTTTGACCATTAATTTTGACTGGTCACGGTCCGAGTGTCCATTGGAGTACCCCAAATGACCAGACATTTGAAAAAGTTATGCGCTGCAGGCTTAAATTGATCCTTGGCCTAGTACAAGGTCTCATGCCAAATTTGGGCCAGAGCGGATAACGGGAAGGGGTCGCTCAACGAGCCTAAAGTTTGTATGGGATTTTGAAATATTTTGTTCGGGAATTTCAGTTCTTCAATTCAATTCAGTTTTTCATGAATAACTTTTGTTTCCTTCGGCCGATTTCTTTTAAAAATGGTTTTTCTCAAAGCTTAAACTATGAAAAATATTTCATCCGAAGACTACATTTTGATTGAAGTTAAGATAAAAAAGTTATTAGGTTATTAGGTTCATCGCAATTTATGCTTGAGTTATCCATTGGGCTTTTTGAAACAAACTGTAGGAAAAAAATTTGTCACTTGTTGATCACTCATATTTTGACAAGAAAACACATATGTACTCAGTTGTACTGTTCTATTTTCACTCAATGTAGAAAATTAGGATTAATAAAATGAAATTTTGATGCAATTAACAGTTTATTACCTTAACCATCTCCCAAATAACTTCCGAATCTCAAATGAATGGATCAATCAGAAGAATCAAACAAACGTAATCAACACGTTGAAGGAGATACCTCCAGAGATCTGAGATTGAATCGCTTCTTTTTAGGTTGGTATCTTCTCAACAAAGAGGCAAAATCGAACGAACCGAGAGAAGGCGTATATTTGCCTAATTGAAAAGTGGGTAAACGAAGAAAATCTTTCCTGTTTCGAACCTCGAACATAATGGGGGTCAAACATCACGCGCCAATGCACAAATGCCCCGCAAAACTGCGTGCGTTACGTTTGCCCGAATGATATCTGCACCATAGATCAACTAGGGTGGTACGAAAAATAATCTTTTTCTGTAATAAGGAGTTAATTTTAAACATTTTTTGAATAACAAATTTGTAGTTTTCAAAAAATATTGAGAAAAAAATCAAGAATGTTGTACGTATGTACATGTACCTAAGTGTATAATTTATACCCCCCTCACACAAAATGGCATACATATTGCACCCGACAACTTCTTACTCTACCTTACTATTAGCCATCCGAACCTACGTTAGCCGGAAGATTGGAAGGTGTTGTGTTGTTCCACCTCTCCCCCCAACTGGAGAAGATGCTAGAACTAAGAAGGGGTAGGACAAGGGAAGATATGTTTATGCAACATGAACATCACACATGTATCACTCGAGCATAGATGCAACCCATATGTGCCAGTCTCATCTTGTCTTGACGCGTCTTACCGACAAATTTCACCTTCTCGTCGTCGTCGTCGTCTTCGGAAATATCGAGATCATTATCGGATCTCCGGTTACGAGGCGGCTCACCTTTCGATACGTGTAGTTCACCTGGCGGAATTGGCAATGAGCTTTGGCTAGATAGATACCGTTCACTCTACAGTAAGTCGGTATGCTGATATGCCATAGATTCTAAAGGTTGTACAATAGGGCACGGGAAACGAATTTATACAATCAGCAGTGTTTCGGGTTGGCATGCAAATCAGAAGTGCATTATTTACACCATGATTGGGGAATGCTAGTTCTAAAGTTTCTGTCTATCATAACGGTTTGGGCTACAGTGTTGATGATCGAATTTCAATATAATTGAAAAAAAAAACACATAAAAATGAGATTGTTACCGTAATAAGACTTGGATGTATGTAGGTAGGAACCTCAACGAAATCCAATTATGCAATTTAAGAATCGTGCATCCTGTGTGCAATCAATTTTCTTCATACCAACAAGAAAATTATCCACTTAAAGAATCATACATAGTTTTACATCAATAATCGCACAATTGCGAAATAAGTTTGCCGCCGTAGTTGCTTCAGCTGGTCAACGATTAAGCCACCGTTCCTCAATCAAGTCAAGTCTTACACAGACAAGTCGTCGTAGGTTGTTCTGGTTGACATTGAACTATCGCTGCCTTAATGCTGAAAAATTAAGCGGGCGCGCCACTTCTATAGTACCTACATTCTTACTTAGTTAGTTAGTATAAAGTCATGCGAACGCCCCCCGGCTACCGGATTTGTTCCGCGATCCGCACCCCTGACGGTTGATCGTTTTGTTGAGGGACCCCTACAGTCGATTAGATTCAACTGCTCTGATTTTTTCAACTTTATATCAACCAAACCAAACTGATTGGCGGTTGCCAATCATGCTTCTCAAAGCTGCAGGGCGAAGGAAAACCTTCGACTGCAAACAGCTATTACGAACTTACCTACAATTAAGTGACGCAGAACGCACCACCAAGCCCCACAGGGTAGTATCGTGAGTTAAAGTTTTTTTTTCTCCTGTAGTTGCTCTAGAATATGCAAAACATTCCTTTGCCCCGGCGATAAAATACCTGAGAGCTGGTAGTAGCAACTAACTTTGGTGGCGTATGGCGGAACTGTTTCAGATTCGATCCGGTTCGGTCATCAGGGTTGAATGAATTATTGAAATGAATATAGAGCACTTTACGGTGGCCATGTACTAACCAGATTTGTTGTCGTTCAAGTCTTTATACCAAGAACAAAATGATTTACACAGTTTGGGCCCACTTTTCAATGGTTTCACTTAGGAGAATGTATCATAAAAAAAATCTAACAATTTGAGAACAACCTCAATGCACATAACAGTGTTCAGGCGTTTCGAGATTATCACGCTACAAAGTAATGTAGATAATAGATATCCAAAACTGCAAAACAAAATTGGAATATTTTTGAACTGCCTATAAACCAAAAAACTTGCATTCCTCAATTTTGTGTTCTACATAGTATCTAATACATAGAACATGCATTGCAAATAAATTACTAAGACCAGGCCAACCATGTGATGAAAACGCAAAAGATACAGGAACAAGGGAGAGATGAAGCTTGGAGTTCCTTGCCAAATGCTCCTGATTATTCATTGTAAGGTTATAAGGAGTGTATTCGAAAAAAAAATTCAACACTTTGATTTGTAAATAACTCTTGAATGTATGTATGTAAATTTTTGAAATTTTCAGCGAAGCTATCTGGTAATGTAATGTTTATATGTGCAAATTTTTGTGATGTTATGTCAAGTGATTTTTGAGAGAGCTTCCAATGAAGAAGCCTTTTGAATTTAATATTTGGGCAACACGTTCTCCATCTATAATGCATACTATAAATCACCTTTTATCACATCAAACCTATTTTTGATTACGTTCTCTGTTTTCTGGAGCTTGCCTTCCAAAATAGCTCAAAATTTTAAAATCGGTCAAAGCTATAACAAATTTAGCCGATTGTCCTCTTTCGGCACAGAAACAACATATTTGACTTTTTATCACTCCCTTACAGTTTTTGCTTGATATCACGATTCCAGATCCAACTTAAACACAGTATATACTTGGTGGGAGCTAATTAAGTGCGTTGCAGAGAAAACGGTAACATTTGGAGGCAGTCTTTTTTGTATTGTAAGCCATTGATTGCGTCAATCGTTATGAAACACTGAGCGATTTGAAGTTACCATAGATCGTTAGCGTCCTCAAGTACTAGACATTAAATTTCTATTTTTTTTTGCTCCTTGTTTATCTCCGAGAAATACAGATGAGACTTGCAAACGAAAAGTTTTTGGTTGAAAACCTGCAAGGTGACCGTTAAAGAGTTTGTTTTGCTGACCGTTTCGAAATTTTTCTAAATATCTCCCCACTAGCAGTCCAAATATTTTGCGCACGATTTGACCACCGTATTTTGTTTATTTTACCGGTGAGCAGCTTTTCTACCTTGTAGAAATGAAGTAAAGATTGTATATTAGTTAGATAGACGAAAGAATGAGAAAAATCTTGATCTTGATCTTGAAAAAACCTTTCACATTCCTTAACTTCATAGAATCAATCATTTATACTTTTCTTCAAATTTTTGCTCACAATGGGATCCTCTAAGACTTCAAAACGATTTATCATGTGAACTTTGATCAAATTATTGGTTTTCAGCTGTTTTTCGATCTCCCAATGGAACTTTTCTGGAATTCTCTCGATCCTGCCCAAAAAAATTTGTCAACGAACTTCAGTATTAGACGGTATCTCAAAAACCACTTGACAGATTGTCACAAAGTTTTGCACACGTACACATTACATTACCTGGTAGCTGAACTGAAAATTTCATCAACTTTCATCCATACATTCAACAGATATTCACAAAACAAAGTGTTGCATTTTTTCGAATACCCTACTTAAAGTGATAATGTTCTGTTGAACAGTTGAAATCAGAAATAATAACAAAAAAATGGATTGATCTCACAAGAAATTTCTTAGGATGACGCTTATCCAGATAGGCCTCGGACGCTGATCTTTTCCATCAGTTGATTAGTTTCTCATTACAATTGCAAACATTTTTGAACTGGCGATTTCTGATCTCCTACTCCGGTAAAATCCCGTTCGCCACTGTTCACTTCGTACTCCATGCAAAATTTCTATCCCAGAAATGTACTTTTCCTTGAGCTTTTTTAACGATTCATCGGTCGTTATGTGTAGACGCTCGATCGTCTCATTACAAGGTTTTTCGTCATTTCCAATCAGCTCTGGCACCGGATTCAGCTGTTGCAGCGACCACTAGACATTCTCCACCAATGTTGGCAATAAATTAGGCTTGTACACCTCAAAAAATCAACTAAACAAGAATCAATACGATGCAAATTCAAAGCATCTAACTTCTGAACATTTTTTTCCCCCAGGAGTTAAAAAAGCAGCAAAAAAATTACAACGTCGTTCACAGCCGCAGCCTACTGCCGATTTTTACCTTTTAGAAAACCTCATTGATTTGTGCAAAAATAGTGATAGGTTTTGACAGGCCGCAGATGTTTACACAACCTTTTTGGTGAAATGAACGAATCGTTACAATGATATTGGATAACATGTTGGTCAACATCGTTTTCGATACAAGACAGTTATTTAGTGCTGAATCATCAATCCATAATGATCTTTGGGTAATAGATCGCGAGCATTTTTACCCAAAAACCTGGCAAATTCTTTGATTTCGAAATTTTTAACTTAAAAACCGGACTAAATCCAAGTAAAGGGCGAACACGAAATTTTTGCGATACATCTTGCTGTCAAACTCGAAGTCGATTCAACGCAAATGGAGGTGACCAACGCGAGTCGAGAGAATAAATTCTTGTCAAACATCTGGAATTTCTTGACCTGTCGCACCGGCAGTTAGGAAAAATGTTGAACATTCATCATTCAACTGTCTCCGGAGTGTTGAAGCGGTTCGAGGAGCGGTTGACGTTGGACCACGGCAAAGGAGCTGGAAGAAAACCGGGACTGGAGAACAAAAAGACGGAGGAAAAGGTGAAGCGGATGATTAAAGCAAATCCCAACGTCTCCAGCCGTGATTTGGCTAAAAAAATCGGCATGTAGCAGAGCTACGTCCAGAATGCAAAGAAGAGAGCTGGACTACATATATACAAGGTACAGAACTTCCCGAACCGCGATGAGTGGCGACAATCGACGGCTAAAACTCGGGCACGGAAGCTCTACGAGAAGATGCTGACAAAATATGGCTGCTGTATGATGGACGACGAAACGTATACAAAAGCCGATTTTAAGCAAACTCCGGGGTTGGAGTTTTTCACCGGCAAGAGCAAGTTCGATGTGGACGACAAATTGAAGAAGAAGAAGAAGTTCGCCTCTAAATATCTCGTTTGGCAGGCCATCTGCCCTTGTGAACTGATGAGTGAGCCTTTCGTGACGAAGGGCATAGTAAATGGCGTGATTTACAAATCTGAGTGCCTCGAGAAGCACCTTTTGCCGTTCTTGCAGCAGCACAACGAAGCTCCGCTATTTTGACAAGATTTTGCATCATGCCACGATTTTAAAAGTGTCCTGGAGTGGTATGAGGCCAATTCTGTCCATTTTGTCCCAAAAGACATGAACCCGCCAAACTGTCCGGAGCTGCGTCCGGTGGAGCAGTACTGGGCAATAATGAATCAAGAACTTCGATAGAGCAAAAAGACAGCCTGACAGACTGAGAAACTGGTACCGGATGGCACTGTAATGACTTTGATGGAGGGCATCAAGCGAAAATGCATTCAATTTTACTCTCAAAGCTCCATCGAGTAACTTTTTTTTTTTAATTTTTGGATTGATGTGCATATATATAAAACTACCCTTAAATTTTGGTTTGGTTCTAAACATTATACCTAAGAAAATTGGCATGACATTTTCGATGTCGCAATAATTTCGTGTTCGCCCTTTATAGAGTGTCCATTTCTCGGCCATTTTAGTGTAACCGGGAATCGTGAAATCTGATGCACTGATAAATCATTTCACACATTTTGCAAATTTGTTTCACACATTATCAGCAAATATATGGGGCTGTCAAACTCGAATTTGGTTTTCACACACCATGCAAGTTCGAAATTTGCACATTATCCGAATTCGCGGATTAAGGGAAAAGTGTGTGAAATCACGAACAGTTCTGCGCGAGCCAAGCAGGAATCATCCCTAAAATCGCATACAGTCATGATAAAATAACGGGAAGTAAACCCACAGCATTTAAATTTAAAAATTAAATCGACTAATGCATGAATTCCTCTTTCAGATCCGGACTGGTATCGCCGGCCTGTTATGGTTAGTAAAAAAACTAATGGAATTGCTCCCCCCGCTTTGAATAAATAATTTCCAATCATGCCCGAGGATTAATAAAAACAAACATTTTAATTTCATATCATGTTGTTTTTGTATCTAAATTGTTGAAAATAAGTTTTAATACCACCTACCGTTTACTTAAATTAAGCTGTTTTGCCATTTTCACACATTTTCCCGTTTTAAACGCTTTTTGCATAATGTGTGAAATGCACACATTTTGTTTCCATAAGCGGTATTTCCATTAGTGTGCAGCTGTAGCTTCACACATTTTATGTGTTGGTCTACTTATTTCCTGTGTGAAATTTGTCACACTAATGTGTAGAGTGTCCGTCCCGGGATTTCCCGGGCGGGAATTCCCGGGAATTTTGAAAATTCAGGAATTCCCGATTCCCGGGAATTGTAGTTTCATTCCCGGGAATTCCCGACATGTATGAAATTATTTCTCTGGAAAAACCTGAAAGCCCCCGTTTTCATTCTTATTGTTTTTTTTTCGAAAATGTAGTCATACAAAACTCATTGAGAATATGCCGATTCCTGTGGCAGTAGATATTTTGCAGCCATTTGGTGCAATTATTTTGTTTAAATAGATTAGTTTAAAAAGATCATATGTATTTCCACTTCGTATTCATTGAACGAAAATCAACAACAATTCGAAAAATATATGAAAAATCGCGCAGCAGGTAGAAAAATTGTGTTTTCTCGAAAGTAACATTCCTGCACTTTTTACCCTTTGGATTTGAAAGCCAAATGAACTTCAAAACCTCAAGATGAAGAATACATCGTTTTTTTTTTTATATGAAGAGCAAATATAAGTGTTCAGAAAAACGAAAAATGGTTGGAATAATCAAACAAATAAAAACATAATTTTTTTTATCAACCCCTAGTTGCATGGATGAATTCTTCATTTGACTTATTCAGATTATTTTATAGTTCGTTAGACTGTTTTTAATTTATCATTGTTGAAAACAGTTTGATCATTTTGATTAGAAATTATTTAAAAAAAAACATTGTGAAGTGTACGTTTTGAACAAATTATGGACTCGTATGCATGAAAGGTTCGATAAGCTATGTATGTTTGAATCGAAGTGCACATATTTTACATGTTTTTGAATATTTCCCGGGATCCCGGGAATTCCCGGGAAATAGGCCACCAGATTTCCCGATTCCCGGGAATGAGAAAATGGCCGGGAAATGGACACTCTACTAATGTGTGAAGTAATTTGTCAGTTTGATCCTTTTCCCGGGAATTCTCGGGATCCCGGGAAAAACTAAAATGAAGATTAACACCCAATTGCTATGCTTATGCTTATACGAAAACTTAAATATATGGTATTTTCAAATTCCCGGTCGGGATATCCTCTTTTCCCAACAATTTGAAATGGACAATATAAACACAATTTGGGAGCAAATCCAATTTATTCTTTTTTGTTCTTTAAAGTCTTACAGTGAATCAATAAAATTAGATTCAAGTCAATCGTAGGCCAGTTATCGAGTTTTTGATCAGAGACTTTAAGGTTATGTATTGGCTTTCGGTCTTATCAGGTAATTTATAACACTTTTTTTATACACAGTTGTGGGTGAAGCTGTAAACAACAACATCCAGCAGAAATCGGCTGTTTGAACGTTATTCGAAATGAGCAGAGTTGTATCAAAATCGTGCTGAGACATAATGGGACACCCTATAGGAAGCTTGTTAATGCCGGCCCGGCATAGAATGTTATACCGATAATTCCACCTCCAAGAAAGTTCATTATTGGAATACAGTTTGTGGGTGTAGACAATATAGAAAAAATAAATCATAACTAAAATTTCCTGTTATCTCTGATAGACGTATTGAGTTTTTACTGTGAAGATCTTAAATAACTAAAGTTATTGATTCAAAATTCCAATAAAATTTCCTAAAGTTTTCTGTATAGATATAAATGATCCAAGGGCAAAAATTAAAAAAAAACTCCTGTTACATTTTTTTTCAGAGAAAAATATGCTCACGATCTAAGGAAAACTTGCTCACTGATTTTAAATCCCTAATTTGATCATTAGAAAAGTAACAAATTTGTCAAGAAAGTGTACACATTTTTCATTGGATTCGAACGTATTTTCAAGAATTGACACCATGAATCTGAATAAAAGAGTTGAAAAATGTTCTTAAATTCTTCGTACCTCTGAAAAATATGATTTTTTCATCTGTTAATAACATACACACAAAATTTTCGGGTCTCCACTTAGCGAAAATTCACTGTTACTTTCCGTTAGCAAAAATTTTTTTTTTCTGTCGAGTTAGTGGAAAGCTTATTTTTCTTGATTTTAGTGAAAACTAATTTTGTTTACCGCTTATTTTCTAATAGCAGCCGCCTTTTCCACCGAAATCAAAACAATAAGTGCGGATACGGAAATTCAGTGCCAGTGGTGATTTTGGTAATCACAACTTTAAAATGCGATTTCTGGCCTTCCTAAGCATCCTTCGGGTTTTGGACCAAAATTTGGGATCACAACTTTAAAATGCATTTTCTGTCCTTTCTAAGCGTTATTTCGTGCTTTGGACCAAAGTTTGGAATCACAACTTTAAAACGGTAAAAGTACAGGCAAAGACCAATCTAGACACAAACACCTTCCAACTAATACAACACCAAGTCAGGGAGTCACCGAGGAGGTTGTTTGGAAAAGGAACTTAACTGATTCATGTTAGTCGATGATGAAAGCATCCGAAAATCAGCGGCCAACCTACCCACATCCGGAACAATCCGGTCCATGCACTGGAAAGAGGCTATTATAATCAAAGTTCAAAAAATAAAGTAGAAATCCAGAAAAAGTTTAAAAATTAATTAAAGAGAAAGAGTTAATGTTTCTCATTTTCAATTTTATAAAGGGAAGAATATAAATTTTGTAAAAAAAAGGTAGGCGGCCTTTTCCTCTGGATTTTTCCAGAAATTTGAGTAAAAGTTGCGGCGGCTAACTTTTTCTGACGCCGGAATTAAGCCTAATTTTGCTTAAATTTGGCCAGGTAGAAATTTAGCAATCAATTCAGCAATATTTTTTCACTAAAACTTTAGTAAACGAGACTAAAGTTTTAGTGAAAAAATATTGCTGAATTGATTGCTAAATTTCTAGCTGACCAAATTTAAGCAAAATTTGGCTTAATTCCGGCCTCAGAAATTTTGTGTGGAGGGAGATAGATTGACAAATTCCGCAAGGCTACAAACATCACATTTGTTCATGGTCGAAAAATATATCGAAGGTTTAAATATTAGGGATTCTGAATACATAAATTTTAATTTTTAAACGAATTTTTAAACCAAACTTATCCAAAGTAAATCCAGAAAAACAAAATTTTAATGTGGATGCTGAATAACATAAAAATGAATAAAATGTCGAGAGCTGTTTCTTTAAGATAATTTAGATCCATCCCAATGGAGAATAAATGGAACACCGAGGGGAAAAATAAGTCCAAAATGTATCATAAAAATTATAAAGAGTTACATGAGCTTTGAAGTGAGGTATGAATTTATTGACAAACAAATAATTTAACGCCCCAAAGGATTCCACCATTGTTTTCTTAAAAAAAACGGCCAGTCACAGTTTGTTTCAAATGGTGAAAAATTTGTTGGGAATTTCAAACCTGTAATCGTTTTATAGGTCCAAAAAGTGTATTACTTCTATGACGCCAAGCATTTCATACTTTATTTTTTTCCAATTTGAAGGGTTATGAATTCAAATATTCTATAAATTTCCTTTAACATTTTAGAGATTCAAGGCTTTATTTTCAGAAATAAGTCAAAATCCATTCTTAAGCTTGAAGATTTTTCTTACAAGATTGGTATTTTTTTTCAATTTTAAAACGAGAACTAACTTTCTCAAAGGCGAAAACTATGGCTTTTGCGGATTATCAAATAAATTGAAATCTTGGAACATAAAAACTCAAAATCGTTCTCCAATAATGCTACATATAAATATGAGTTATCAAAAGAGTTTTTGGAAAATTAGAGAATTTTGAAGAAAATTGAAATCAGAGTCTTGGCCAAATGGCAATCCCTCATTTGAATCAAAGACAATGAATTGCCTTAAAATAAGAAAAAAATTCTTGATTTATGTTTCTGTTCATAAATACAGATATTGATCCAAAACTAATGACTTTTTTTTTTATCTTTAACCACCTATAATTAGTACAAAAAATGGAGGCTCTTGCAAAAATCTTGTAAAATCTTGTAATAATTTTTTTAATATTTGCCTCCGAACCGCCTCCGAAATTGTTTGAGCAAGTTTCAAAAAATACTCATGGAATGTTTTTTTCGAAGCCTAAAATAAAAATTTAAATCTGTCGATGTGTTTTTATAGTTTTTATTTTAAATTTTCGTCTTGATTTTTGTTGAGTAATTTCTGGGTGTTGGGCAAATTTGCCCAGATATTTCCCGGATTTTTAATCGTCAATTTTAAAATGAAATGCCCGGATTTTCCCAGGTTTTTATTGATTTTCAGCTTCGATCAATTTGAATATGGATTATGTGCCATCTAATGCTGGGTTTCTGCTTCCTTTAAACTAACAGTAGAAAGCCTACGAACAAGATAAAGAATCGTGGGCGATTCGAATCATAACACTTAAAATGGCAACGTCTCATGCAGCTCTGTTGTATTTTGCAATGACTAGGCAGTTCTATTAGGCATTTGTCTTGATCTGTTTGAATTTCAATCGCGGAAAATCGAATTGAGGAACGCGCGCCGTTGACAAAATCTCATTCACATCACACGGCTCCAGTCCAGAGAGACACATTCTGTAGGTGGGTGGCTGTTTCAATTTGAAAGGCAGAAAGTGAAAGTTATATTGCCGTTCAAAAGATACTTGAAACGTTCTGTTTTTGGCCTCTCAATGGAAATTGAACAGTCATTTACCAGCAATCAAAATGTATAAAGGTTTTTTTTTCTATCAACTGGTACAGAATTTACATTGAAAATCCCAAAAGTAAATTAAATATTGTCGAAAATTTACCTTCGAGAAATAAGAACCGGAAAAATAAGGGCTCAAAATCCCTTGTCCACGAGTGAAGAATCACTAAACATTGACATTTGTAATGAAAAACTAAGTACCTCTCCTCATGAGAAGTTCTCATTGTACGACCAATTTCAATTGTCACGAAGAAGGTCCCACCAGCCCTCAAAATACAACATAAAAAAATCACCACTTAATTTATCCACCAATTGCGCAAAAACCTATGTTTCGTCAGCTTCAAATCGACAATTAATCTCCCCTTGGGCTTCTTGGGGTGGCTTTTGGTGCCTTTGTGTACTTCCTGGGAAATATTTGAAAATTGAAACAGCACCGCGGCCGTTCGCTTAATGGACTTAATAACGTCGCCCCGAAACAGAAGTCGCGCAAACAAGGCTGACGTTATATACAGTTTTTTTTTTCATTCGTCGTTTTTGTTTTCACAAGCTTCAGAGACCCACAGTGGCGATCGCGATCGCGATCTCGATTGTGGGTCTGCCAACCCCTCTTTTTTCTCGTTACTTCCTTCTAGTTTGAAGAAAAAAGTGAGCGATGGAGACAACGAAAAAATAGTGGTGGCACGAAGAGGGGCGCGGTTCTTTTCCAAGGTCGTCTAGTTTCACGGATTATGATAGTTATTCGCACCGCAACTCTGATCGAGTTTTGAGTCCACTACTGCTGGAAATGTATGTGAGTGTATGCGTGAGTTTTATTGTGCCAGCTAAATGGTGGTAAATTGGTTGACTTGGGTGGACGAAAACTAGTGCTGTCTTACCACACCTCGTTTGGTTTGATGGCGAGCGGCTCGATTTATTAATTAGTCAGTGGTGCTTAAGATGGAAATCGACTTTTGAATATCGACAATCGATTATAGAGGCTATCAACGATCAACCATCGACTATCGACAACTGACTATCGACTACCGACTATCGAATATCAAATATAGAATATCGGCTATAGACTATCGACTATCTGCTATCGACTGTTGACTATCGACTATCGACTATCGACTATCGACTATCGATTATCGACTATCGACTGTCGACTTTGGACTATCGACTATCAATTACCGACTATCGACTATCGAGTATCGACTATCTTCTATCTACTATCGACTATCGACTATCGACTATCGGCTATCAACCATCGACTAACGACTATCAACTGTCGACTATCGACCATCGACTATAGACTATCGACAATCGACTATCGACTATCAACTACTGACTATAGACTACTGATTAACGACTATGAACTATCGATTATGGATTACCGATTATCGACTGTCGACTATCGACCATCAACTAGCGACTATCGACTATGAACTATCGATGATCGATTACCGACTATCGACTGTCGACTATCGAACATCAACTATCGACTATTAATTATCGAATATCAGATATCGAATATCGACTATCGACGATCGACTATCGACTATCGACTATCGACTATCGACTATCGACTATCGACTATCGACTATCGACTATCGACTATCGACTATCGACTATCGACTATCGATTATCGACTATCGACTGTCGACTTTGGACTATCGACTATCAATTACCGACTATCGACTATCGAGTATCGACTATCTTCTATCTACTATCGACTATCGACTATCGACTATCGGCTATCAACCATCGACTAACGACTATCAACTGTCGACTATCGACCATCGACTATAGACTATCGACAATCGACTATCGACTATCAACTACTGACTATAGACTACTGATTAACGACTATGAACTATCGATTATGGATTACCGATTATCGACTGTCGACTATCGACCATCAACTAGCGACTATCGACTATGAACTATCGATGATCGATTACCGACTATCGACTGTCGACTATCGAACATCAACTATCGACTATTAATTATCGAATATCAGATATCGAATATCGACTATCGACGATCGACTATCGACTATCGACTATCGACTATCGACTATCGACTATCGACTATCGACTATCGACTATCGACTATCGACTATCGACTATCGACTATCGACTATCGACTATCGACTATCGACTATCGACTGTCGACTATCGACCATCGAATATCGACTATCGACAATCGACTATCGACTATCGAAAATCGACTATCGACTATCGATAACCGATTATCGACTATCGACTACCGAATATCGACTATCGACTATTGATTATCGACTATCGACTATCGAATATCGTCTATCGACTATCAACTATCGACTATCGACTATCGACTATCGACTATCGACTATCGACTATCGACTATCGACTATCGACTATCGACTATCGACTATCGACTATCGACTATCGACTATCGACAAATCGATAATCGACTATCGACAAATCGATAATCAATTATCGAAAATCGACAAATCGATTATCGATTATCGACTATCGACGATCTATTATCAACTCAAATATTACTTAACTCTGATATCATAAATTTATTTCAGTGGAATTCTTTTCCTTCTTTTTTTCAAATTCAGAAATGACCATTGCAAAAACTTAGACTGGGAGCCGCTGGTTTTAATCGCATAAAACAACTTGAGTAGTAATAGCCAGTTCAACCAGAACTTCCTTCTCCATGTCAGTTTTCCTGGTCCATTCTCTACCGTACACACGTCTCACGTTTAGGTGGTTTCCATTTCATGATTTCTTGTATACTCGATATCTGGTGCTGGTAAATGACAACGCCCTGAAGTGACTTTAACAGCAGCTGAAATGTTTTTATTTCATTTGGTTAATGTTTTTTTTTCCTTCTTCCAGTTGTGTCGCAAACTGTAACTACGCGCGTTCTCTCCAATTGAGGCATTCAATTATGGCATGTCTCTGCAGCGCAGTTCTTAACAGATGCCGCACCGTGATCTTGGCAGCTCGATCGATAGAGCACACTTCCAATTCGAGATTGGCGGCGAACGCCAGCCCAGAACCACCAGATTTCAAATTGAGGTTGACGACAAACGTCGGTCGGTTTGTCAATCGATGGTGTAAAGTTCCAAGCTCCGAGTAAAGATTTTTTTTTATCGAGGGGACAGACAGGAAAGATTGCCGAAACCAACCTAGCCAAGTTAGTAAGATCGTTAGCGAGTTCTTGAAAGCGAAAGGCGCGCGCGCGTTCGCGATCGATCTGCAGCTCCGGTTTTGCTGTTTTTCATTTATCATATCTTGAAGCCCGAATCTAGAACAACAACGAGTTGCTAGTTGGACTTTTGTGGGGCTGGCTGAGACGCTCACTTTTTTGTGATTTTGATGAATAAAAAAAATAAAATCAGCGATATCCTATCGGTGATTATCGGTTTTAGAAACCTGACATCTGTCATTTGGTAAACGAGCTCCTAACAAGCTAAGCGAGAGTTACAGATAAAGTATTTTTTTACTAGCCAATTTTGTAAATCTTCTAAGAAATTTAAGCACAAAACCGAATGAAATTCATTAAATACTATTCTTTGACAGTCGAAACTCCAAAAGGTTCTCGAATTCACCTCTCGATTATCAAACATAACTATCGGCTCTCTTCTATCAGCCAACGACTCTCGACTTTCGACAATCGACTTTCGATTACCCACTATCGACTATCGACCATCAAATATCGACTGTCGATTATCGACTTTCGACTTTCGACTATCGACTATCGATTATCAACTATCGACTATCGACTATCGACTATCGATTATCAACTATCGACTATCGATTATCGACTATTGACTATCGACTATCAACTATCGACTATCGACTATCCACTATCGACTATCGACTATCGATCATCGACTATCGACTATCGACTATCGACTATTGACTAACGACTATCGACTATCGACTATCGACTATCGACTATCGACTATCGACTATCGACTATCGACTATCGACTATCGACTATCGACTATAGACTATCGACTATCGACTATCGACTATCGACTATCGACTATCGACTATCGACTATTGACTATCGACTGTCGACTATCGACTATCGACTATCGACTATCGACTATCGACTATCGACTATCGACTATCGACTATCGACTATCGACTATAGACTATCGACTATCGACTATCGACTATCGACTATCGACTATCGACTATCGACTATCGACTTTCGACTATCGACTATCGATTATCAACTATCGACTATCGACTATCGACTATTGACTATCGACTATCGAATATCGACTATCCACTATCGACTATCGACTATCGACTATCGACTATCGACTATCGACTATCGACTATCGACTATCGACTATCCACTATCGACTATCGACTATCGACTTTCGACTTTCGACTATCGACTATCGATTATCGACTATCGACTATCGACTATCGACTATTGACTATCGACTATCAACTATCGACTATCGACTATCCACTATCGACTATCGACTATCGATTATCGACTATCGACTATCGACTATTGACTAACGACTATCGACTATCGACTATCGACTATCGACTATCGACTATCGACTATCGACTATCGACCTTCGACTATCGACTATCGACTATCGACTATCGACTATCGACTATCGACTATCGACTATCGACTATCGACTATCGACTATCGACTATCGACTATCGACTATCGACTATCGACTATCGACTATCGAATATCGATTATCGACTATCGAATATCGGCCATCAAATTCACTGTCAGTCACTGCATTCGATCAGTTAAGCATCAGTGTCAGCTAAAGTTGCTGATAACTTCAGAGGGCATTTGTTTTTGCCATTTTCGAAAATTGTGAATTGGGATTCAAAAAGAAAACACGATTTGAAATTCGCTAAGTCTATACGATTATTCAGTGGGAACGGGAAAAGAGATGAATATTAATTTCTTGATGACGACATGACGAATATTTGACAAATATGACAAAAATTTGACAATTGTGGACAAAAAATGACAAAGTTATGACAAAATGTAATAAATATGGTGAAAACATGACTAAATCATGACAATATTTAGTATGACCACAATCTGACAGAAATTATAAAAATTTGACAATAAAGTGACAGCAATCTAACAAAAATGACAAAATTATGGACTTAATACGACAAAAATTTACTATAAAATGTGACAGATGAGACAAAAATATGAATATGACAAAAATTTGACAAAAACGTGACAAAAATATGAAAAATATTACAAAAATATAAAAAAAAATACAAAAATATAGCAAAATTTTTACAATATAATAACAAAGCATGACGAAAAAATTTTTCAAAATCATGACAAAAATCTGACAAATATGACAAAAATTTGTCTAAATTAAGGCAGAAATATGATATTGATTTAACAATAACATGATAAAAATTCGATAAACCTTATTCAAAAATATGACTAATGTGTTAAAAATAAGACAAAATTACGACATAAATCTGATAAATATGACGAAACTATTGCAAAAAAAATAACAAAAAAATGACAACAATCGGAACGATATGACATTTGTCATATTTTTTTCACTTTGTCATTATTTTGCATAGTTTAACAACATTTTTGTCCCTTTAATTTAAAATTTTTGTCATATTTTAATCATAATATTGTCATATTTGTCTTATTTATGTCATAAATTTGATTAATTTTTATTACAATTTTAGGTCATGATGTTGTCATTTTATTGTTATATATTCGTCATATTTTTACCACGCTTGTCATATTTTTAAATTTTTTTGCCAGTATTTTGTCATATTTTTATTGTATTTGTCACATTTTTGTCAATTGTTTGCCACAATTGTTATATTTTTGCCAAATTTTGTCATTTTTGTCATATTTTCGACAGAGTTGTGTCGTTATCTTTTCATTGTATTGTAAAATTTAAGTCATATTTGTTAGATTTTTGTATTATTTTTGTCATAATTCTGTCACTTTTTTACCACATTTGTCATGTTTTGTCATTTTATTGCCTAGTTTTGGTCATATTTGTGTCATAATTTTTTAAAAAAAATTTGTCGTAATTTTGTCATAGTTTTGTTCCCCACATTCTTCCCACACGCTCCTTCGTCAGCGTTCTTTTTGCCAATCTCAACGCTTATTTCTGAACCTTCCCACCTCTGCACACTATATGGAAAAGACGTTTTTTTAAATCAAAACTATTAAAAATATGATTCTTAGCAGTACTTATTCAATTTCCGCAAGTTATGCTAAACTAAACTTAATGATAATCGAATTGAGCTTTTTTCACTTTCAGCAATGTTTGCTTGAAACTGAAAATGAAGATTGGATAATCTCATGAACCTGCGAAGAGCCTGAATGTATACTGACCACCAAATGTTGCCGATTCGTGATTGAGTAGGGCAGGATGGGGATACTTGATCCCCTTTTCTTATTTTCATCATATCTTTTTCAGAAAATTTAGTAACTCGCTGTTTTTTGCATTTTCTGACAGCGTGTTATTTCAAATTTTTTTACTCCAAACGTTAGAACAATATATGAACTCGTAGATGAGATAGAAGCTTTTTCGTGAGACTAGAAAAATTGGGATACCGTAAACTGGGGGAACTTTGATCACTTTTTTCATTCATTTTTGAATATTTTTGAAGGGGTTAATTTTTCGTACCACCTAAAAGCTCTAAAACACTTACTGAGGTGAGGAGTATTAAACATGATCATTGATTGCAGTTAATTCAAACGACGTTGGTTGTAATAATTAAATGTTTGTTAAAAAACCAGACTTCGAGTTTCGGGGTAACTTTGATCACTATGGTTTTTACGTATCTCAACATCTTCAAACTTATTGTTTTGATGCCATTTAGCAGAGAAGGCTCAAAACATCGATAACTGTAATTTTTTGTTTGGACTCAATTGAATTTTTCAACGTTTTCTTTCAAAAACGAATATACTCAATAAGTGGACAATGTTGCTGCATACATTTAGGGGCAAAAATTATAAACATTTTTCAATATTTTTTGGCCTTAAAAACAAATGAAATTTTACCTTCTTACAATTCCCTAAGTCCTCGCCCTATTCCTATGTTCTTTTTTCTTCAAACATAACCATTTGATAGGGTTTTCAGCCATTTTTTCTATACGAACTTTTTCATGGAAAATGACCGTTTTTTTTCAACATCCAAAAATTATCATCATATGACCATAAAAATAACACTTAAACTAAACTTAAACCAAGAAAAAAGTTGAACTTCCACAATAAATAACCCATTTGCTCTTAAATGATTAAATTTGATCAGGAGAGATGTTTGTTTGTAAAACTTCAAAAAACCAGATATTTTAAGATTTTTAAATTAAATTTTTAGTATCATTAAAAATCTCCTAATAAAAACTAAATTTGGCTTATTTGTAACTCAATTTATAGGCTTTCAAAAGAAGTTAACAGATTTCTGATATTTTAACTTTAATCTTAGTTAATGATGATTATCTGCAAAAATTTTATGTTGATCAAAGTTACCCCGCTGATCAAAGTTCCCCCAGTTTACGGTACTTTTCAAGTTACAGGAAACTTGATCCTTTACTGAAGGAGACTTGATTCCTTATTCAGGGTGCCCTGACCCTACGCATAAATCTAAAAAAATCCGAAGATTAAAGGTCCATTGACTGTTTGTTGTCATATTAGTTCTCATTTCACAGTTCGCAAGTATCAGACAAGGAGAATTATAAGATTTTGTCTTCTACCCTTTAGTCATTGCATACTTTAAGGCGCAATTTTCTAGTTTTTCGATAAATAAAGTATTTTTAGCCCTTTTAAACAGATAATTACTCGATAAACTTTGATTATTGGTCAGATATAAGTAATTTCAAACAATGAGAACGATCCATTCAGATGAAAAATATATCTTTTTGGACACTAGGGATCAATTATACCCATAATCTACATTTTGGAAAACTTCTTCTAAAAAAAATTGAGAGTTTTCTATTGTTTTGAAAATAAGGCTTTGTAAAGTTTATTTTATACTCTGACGATGGACATATTGGAATAAATATTTAAATTATTATTCCTTCATGTGAGAAACATTTAAAAGTGATAAAAAATATCTTCAAATCACATTTTGTAAAATTTTTCAAACAAAGTTCAATAGCTCGAAAATTAAAATTTTTATAATTTGTTAAGATAACAGCATTGTTGTTTTGTTCTGTTTGGCACATTTTTCTAGAACATTTGATATTTGTAAGACATTCTGGTTTCGATATATAGCGAAGGATTCAAGTATCCCCAGGGATCAAGTATCCTCATTCTCCCCTATGCAGAGTGTTTTCGGGATTAAGCTTTCTGTTCATTATCGGATAAATTCAGATGGAAATAAACTGAGCGTACACTGCAATAAATTCATTTCAATATTGAAAGCTGACACTGATTATTTGCAGCACTGCAATTGACAATCTGAAATCTGATTCAGATTCAATCTGAAATCTACAATTCTCACTTCAAAATGTGTAGAAACGAAACTTCTTCAATGGATCGATTAGTAAAGAAAAATCTCCTGATACCAAAAAATTTAAACAAACCGTTGTTTGAGTCAAACTTTTTCAGTTTTTAATTGTTTTTTGCATAGAAAATTCAGCTCTATATTGATTTCGGTTTCTGGTTATTAAGCTTCGCCATAGGGAACTGTCTAATAAAAAAACGTAGCTTCATTCACTGATTCATTCATTTATTGGCCGCAGCCCAGTGTTTGCATTAGAGCCGAACAATCGGAAGCGCCGAGGTGCGTTACTTATTGCATAAACGTTAAGTAAAAAGTTGCCATTATTCAATCTACTGGGGTCGGTTGGTAGGAAAACAATGTCCTCTTTCGAGGCGCCACCACCACCTTCAATCAGTTTTGTTGTGTTGTGCTGCTGCTGCACCGTAATTGAAATGTTACAACAAACGGGGTTGTTCAACAGACTTGAACACCTTTGCATTGAAAAGGGGGGCACCTTGCTCCCTAGCTTTGAAGTTTGTTTGTTTCACTTCAAAATTAAGTAAACCATAACAATTGACTGGGGTCCCTTATTTTTTTGGATCTAAAGGGTGATACGGTCAAAATTTGGTCAAGGGAAAACGCGTGTAAATCGGTGAAATCGTTTATTTAAAAAATCAAATTAAATTTCTTTTTCAAGTTTAAATAATGAAAAATTCAGGAAAAATATTCAGTTAGGCTTCCGCTTTTCCAAATCCGAATTCCGGGCCTTACGCTTAACCCCTGCCATCAGATTTTGTACAACCTTGTCTTGAACTGCTGCTCGTCCTTAGCAGTTTTTTTTTGTCTTCTTTAGGTTCCGCTTGACAATAGACCAGTATTTCTCAATTAGGTGGAGCTCTGGCGTGTTGGGAGGGTTCTTGTCCTTGGGAGGCACCTGCACGTTGTTGGCGGCGTACCACTTCAAGGCCTTTTTACCGTAATGGAAAGATGCCAAGTCCGACCAAAACAGTACGGAACAACCGTGTTGTTCAGGAAAGGCAGCAGACGTTTATTCAAACACTCTTTCATGTAAATTTCTTGGTTGACGGTCCCGGAAGGTATGAAAATGCTGCTTTTCAAGCCACAGGTACAGATGGCTTGCAAAACCAGATATTTCTTCGCGAACTTTGACAGTTTCATGTGCTTGAAAATTTCTGCTACCTTTCCCCTTCCTTTTGCCGTATAAAACTCCTGTCCCGGAAGCTGTTTGTAGTCGGCTTTGACGTAGGTTTCGTCGTCCATTACCACGCAGTCAAACTTCGTCAGCATCGTCGTGTACAGCCTCCGGGATCGCGCTTTGGGCGTCGTATTTTGTATTTATTTATTTTTTTATTTACATAGTATTCCGTCTCACGACATAACTTGACGAACATAATTCCTAAAATTCACTCGGTTCATAGCAGCCGTTCTCCAATTTCTCGGGCACCCCACGTTCGCCAGATCACGCTCCACTTGGTCTAACCACCTCGCTCGTTGCGCCCCCGCTCGTCTTGTTCCTACCGGATTCGTAGCGAACACCTGTTTTGCAGGACAGTCGTCCGGCATTCTCGCAACATGTCCCGCCCAGCGTATCCGGCCAGCCTTCACCACCTTCTGGATACTGGGTTCGCCGTAGAGGCGCGCGAGCTCGTGGTTCATCCTTCGCCTCCACACTCCGTTCTCCTGTACGCCGCCAAAGATGGTTCTTAACACTCGTCGCTCGAATACTCCGAGTGTACGCAGGTCCTCCTCGAGCAATATCCATGTCTCGTGCCCGTAGAGAACAACCGGTCTAATGAGCGTCATATACAGGTTACACTTCGTGCGAGGGCTAAGTCTTCTCGACCGCAGTTGCTTGTGGAGTCCATAGTAGGCACGACTTCCGCTGATAATTCGCCTCCGGATCTCACGGCTGGTGTCATTGTCTGCGGTCACCAGTGAGCCGAGATCAGGCGCGGTCCTATGGGGGGGGTGATCGGGGTGATCACCCCCCCCAAGCGGCAAAAAACCGTTACTAAATACTCGCAAACGCTGAATTAGATATAAAAACTAAGCACTTTTCATAGTAGATGTACTTTCGAATTCTCAAATTTTTCCACTCCGTGGGGGTGTTTGTTCATTAAATGAATTTATTAATCACTTAATAGCTTAAAATTGAAAAGAAAAGTCGGTCCGCCAAACTAAAACAGCTGTAACTTGCAATTCTCTGGAACGAATTACATCAAATAACTTTTGTTGAGGTACTTACAGCGTTGAATAAGAATTTGCTGACCATATACGCTACCGGCCATAAGTTTGGGATCACCCCCTCAAAAACAAGAAATTTTGTTTGGTCATATCTCAGTCATCTTATGACATATTGCATATCTTTTGATCTCATTCTAAAGTCGATGATCAAAACCTTTTTCGTATGTTTTGGCAAAATGTATATGTTTACTTAATATGACTTGAACTTGGCTTAACGTTGGAAAATTTCCAAAAAATCGCACTTTATATTTCAACCCGATCAGTTCAGGGTAGGGAAATGCATTTGATTCTTTTTTCATAAATGTCAAAATACATGTTTTTAAATTTTGTGCTCAAAATTTACATAGTGCTTCAAACGAATAAAATAGCTACTTGAGTTATCGATCAAAAGCTTGGGCTTACCCCTCAATAAGTTTGGGATCATGCAAAATATTCAATTTATTTTCGTGCGGGTCTCTGTCATCAAACAACGTATCGCTAATCTGATAAGTTATATTTAAAGCTCATGAGTTGTTTTCGCTTTTTGGATATTTAGTGAAAATGTTTTTTTCAGACTAACTTCGTTAAAATTTTAGCCATAATTTAATCATTTTTTGATTATGTTCACCAAATAGCCAGTTTATTCAATAAATGCCAGCAAACTTGTTTCGACCATAACTTTATTATTTTACGAGTTATTGCAGATCGGTTTGCTCCATGTTTGATGGATCAACATATCTCGATCCTTTTTAGAAGTAAAACAGACTTGAGCACTTAAAGGTTAAAATTAGTTTTGTGTCCGTCCAGATATCACGTGGACAGAAAAATGAGATTTTTACCCTCTTCTCTCTCTCCGTGCAAAAGTGTGGACATTTGACAATCCCTACCCCCTCCCAAAGATGTCCACCTGGACAGATTCGATTTTTATTGCCTACATCTACATTTCCTAATACTACATTTCCATTTCTTGGTTTAATTTTCATTGCTATCTCCGATTTACAGAATGCATCTCAATTTAAGATTCTCAAAACCTCATATTGTTTTCCGGATTGAAGATACCGAAACTGTCTAGACAATTTTAATTAAAAAGAAACATTTAATTTTCAGAAGATTATTTTAAAAAATAAATTCTTATTTTGGAACTTTTTTTGAAAAAAATGAGCTTGGATTGTATTCGCCTCGACGTAGCAAAAATGATCGATTTTTATTTATTGATATAAAACCATTCTTTATAACTTAAACTATTTTCTGATATTTAGAATTTCAATCTACATACTTTGAAGTTTGAAAAAGAAATTAAAATTTAAGATAAATATATGGAAAATGGGCAAACACATCAAATTTAAAGTTTATTTAACTCGTAATAAGTTTCTTTTTTTTAAGTAAATCATTTATTTTTCTTTCCATTTTTTATTTACTGTGATATTTTACGTCTTTCATTAGCTTTTATGCTTTTATACCCCTTTGGCTCATTCAATTTGAGCCGTTATCACAATTAAACAATTTGAATAATGATCAATAGTTTTTTATAAAAAAAATGAATTATTTAATTTAAATCTTTCAAAATTAAGTTAATTAAGTAAGAAATGGTTTCGATAAAGTTGTTCTGAGACCAAATTATGATTAAAATTATAAAAATAAATTTCAATTACCTATGGGGATTTTATGGTTATTTAAAATTACATTAAAAATGTGAAACTTAGATTATTGGTTGAAACTTGATATCAGTTATGCTGCAGATTCTATACAAAGCACAAAAAAATAGTGTTTTTCACCTGCTTTGAATAGCACTTTTGCTTTGAAATTCTATCATCACTTTTAAAATATTACACACAATGGTATTTTTTTGCAGAATATTCGGTGATGCAGACGGCACTTATGAACACATTTTAAGCTTATTGACGATTTTTCATTTTCAGAATATTCGTTTCACCGAATACTTGAAAAGGGCCAATAGTTGGTATTCGGCCGTTCGCACTATTCGGTACATCTCTAATGATATCTATTCAATTTTCGAAAAATACTGAAAATACTACTTCTGAAACTTTAAAAGTTTGAAAATATTGAGAGCATGAAGAAAAATCTACTTATCACCTTTTTCATGAATAGTTCGTTGCAGATTAGTTACTTTTTCTTTGGATTCAGTTTCAACAAAACCCATAACATATCTACTACACTAGTATGAGAGCTTGAAACTCAAGAGAAAAAAAAAATGAAAATGAAGTTTCAAAAGCTTTATACCTAAGAATATGATTATGAAGATCTTAATTTAGAATTAAATTTATAATTAAAAATTGAAGAATTTGAACAAGAATTAATAATAATTTGATACTTTCGAACAACGATTCAGCAAAATACTTCAGAAAAATAATTAAATATTCAGTTTTTAATTCATACCAATTATTAACAAACACTTTTCTCAAATAATTGTGATTTTTTTTTGAATTTTCTTCAAAGACAATTTGTGTTTAATTTTCATTTGTGAAATAACATTTATATCGGAAATTTTTTTTAATAATTCTTAAAGTTATAATTTTTCAACTTCCAAATGTAAAATTACGAAAATTATCTTTTTATCAACACTTTTTGGCGTGAACATCTATGATTCGCAGATTGTTTAATAAAAAGATTGCAAAATAAGTATAATGAGGCTATTTGTTAAAAGTTTTCACTATTTTTCTTAAATTTCAATTTTTTCAAATTACAAACCTACAAGTATATAAACCTACTAAATAAAAGACTTATTTGCAACTGCAAACAAGTCCCCCCCCCCCTCCTTCATTCACCACTATGTTTCTCAAAATACACGTTTTTCCGCCAGATATTTACGATTCTTCTTATTGACTGATTTTAGAAAATTTGGAAAATCACCCCCCCCAAGAGCCAACTCTAGGACCGCCCCTGGCCGAGATAGACAAAGTCTTCGACTATCTCCAGCTCGTCGCCGTCGATCGTGACCTTGTTATTACTGGACAAGCGGGTTCAGTCGGTCTCGGATCCGCAGGCCAGCATGTACTTCGTCTTGGACGTATTAATCATCAACCCAATCCTTCCTGCTTCGCGTTTCAGTTTGCGGTAGATCTCCTCCACCGCCGCAGATGATCTGCCGACTATATCGATGTCATCGGCAAAGCAGATAAGTTGACTGGATCTGTTGAAAATCGTGCCCCGCATTTCGCCCACCGCTCGTCGAATAACACCTTCTAGCGCCACGTTGAACATCATGCAGGATAGACCATCACCTTGTCGAAGCCCCCTGCGCGATTCGAATGAACTCGACAATTCACCCGAAATCCGCACACAGCACTGCGTTCCATCCATCGTCGCCTTGGTCAGTCTGATCAGCTTCCCGGAAAAGCCGTTCTCGTCCATGATTTTCCATAGCTCGTTACGGTCGATCGTGTCGTATGCGGCTTTGAAGTCGATGAATAGATGATGCGTAGGGACTTGGTGTTCACGGCATTTTTGGAGGATTTGCCGCAATGTGAATATCTGGTCCGTCGTAGACCGTCCCTCCATGAAGCCGGCCTGATGACTTCCCACGAATCTGTTTGCTTGTGGCGTTAGGCGGCGGAGTAGGATTCGGGACAACACTTTGTAGGCGGCATTGAGGACAGTGATAGCTCGGTAGTTCTCACAGTCCAATTTGTCGCCCTTCTTGTAGATGGGGCATTTTACCCCCTCCTTCCACTCCTCCGGTAGCTGTTCTATGTCCCAGATCCGGATTATCAACCGGTGTAGGCAAACGGCCAACCTGTCCGGGCCCATTTTGATGAGTTCAGCTGCGATGCCATCCTTCCCAGCCGACTTGTTTCTATTCAGCTGGCGAATGGCTTCCTTAACTTCACTCATCGTTGGGAGTGGCTCCTCTTCGTCGTTGGCTACGCCGGCGATGTACCTTCCCCCACCGTCTTGATCTCCTGCATGTGCGCCGTTCAGGTGTTCATCGAAGTGCTGCTTCCACCTTTTGATCACCTCACGATTGTCCGTCAGGATACCCCCGTCCTTATCCCGGCACATTTCGGCTTGCGGCACGAAGCCTTTGCGGGATGCGTTGAGTTTCTGATAGAACTTTCGTGTTTCTTGGGAACGATGCAGCTGCTCCAGCTCCTGGAGCTCCTCCTCCTCCAGGCGGCGCTTTTTCTCCTGGAAAAGTCGGACTCGCTGCCTCTTCCGCTGTCGGTGATTTTCCACATTTCGACGGGTGCCTCTTTGCACTACTGCCGCCCGCGCGGCATTTTCTTCGTCCATCACCCTCCTCCTATTTTGTATATCATCGCCATTTGGAGTCACTACCTTCTTGTAAGTCGATAGTCCGGCTTGTTTTTTGGCTCGATGCACGGTTGTAGTCGATACACCCAGCTTATTTGCGGCATCTCGGAGAGAGAGGTTAGGGTTTCGCTTGAAGCTACCGGCAACTCTCTTTGTCGTCTCAGCGGCTTCCGGTTTTCGATTTCCTCCCGATTCAGACTTCCTGGCTGTCGACAAACGTTCCCCAAACACTTAAATTACATTTGTAAAGGCTGATTTGGCAACTTTTAGCGATTTCGCCAGCTTTGCGTGCGAGTAGCTCGGATTTTCGCGATGCGCGAGCAAAATTTTGATACGCTGCTCTTCTTCCTTGGACGGCATTTTGACAACTGAAGAGTGAATTCCAAAATCAAAATAGGAGCAACATTCTACACACACACATTCAAAATGAGGGGTGTTCAGGTTTTTTAAACGCAAAATTGAAAAAAAAAATAAGTCAAGTTGATATTAACCAAATTTTGGCCGTATCACCCTTTAGTCTAATAATAGAGGGAAAAAGAAGAGTTTACGATTTTTTTTCCAATTTTTGACAGTGATTGAAAAGGTGTTAAAACAATGAGAGAGTGTTGAATTAAGCTTTATTTGTATTTTTATGTGAATTGAGGTTTATTTCAACTTTTCAGTCATAATCATACTTCAATCAAATCGAACTCAAAAAAAATTATTTTCCGAAATTTGAAAATGTTCTTCATTCTCAGAAGTTTAACGCCTGTAGAAACAGCAGCACAAAATATTAATCCTTTCCAAAAAACGGCATATTTTAATAACAAATCACAGCCCACCATCTGGGAAAATTTGACTAGAGACCCCACAAGTCACCAGCATCGATCCAATCGATCGATGATGATGATGGTGGCATAAATTAGAATCGCTCAAGCCAATCTCGAGTCGTTCTTTGAATGAATGGTCGGGTTTCACGGTAAAAGTGATTAACTACTGCCTGGGCACTGACTGACTGACTGTCTGCTTTGGGGGTCTGTCTTTGACTAGAGGGTTCTGTCATTTGCCAAACCTAATCGGTTCCAGTCTTTGATGACAAAACCATCCACCAGTCCAACATCGAGCGAAACGGTGCGCTTTTTGAGATGAAAAACGACCGTTTTAATGGTTGTCTACCAGCATTTACTACTAGCCTAGTTGCGATTTATTGTAGATTAATCTCGCTTGGAAGTGGAGCTTGGGGAATGGAACCGAGGATTAATCTGGCCACCAAATGGCCTCTGTTTTGCAGCCTTCGATTACGCCATTTTGATGGCGGTTCGGCTGAGCTTTGGAATTTTTTAATATAACAACATTAATTCTGCGTAATGACCATGGAAGAATAACTGACTTATAGTTGAAACAGTAATTTCATGTTCAATTTTCTCTCTGTTAGTGTTATTTGTGAGTAGCTTTTTCTCAGCCATGAGTTGAGATTCTCATCAGTTTATGAGTCTAGTTATGAACAATCTCAAACTTTCCAGAAGATATTCGTGTTAAAAGGTGAACCTTGCAAACTATTTCACCCTTCAAATGGCACAACATCCAGTGACCTTCTTCAACTTCATAATGGCCTTCATTTGATTAATGGCATATTTGGATGGGCATTTTTTTCTTCTCCTATTTCAACTTGATACAGGCCCAAATTATTCCTACAAGCTGTAGGCTACAACGAAAGGTAAACTTCTCCTCGAAAATGGCACACGAACGGATTGTTTATAATAGTCATTACCATCATTCTGAAATTGATTACTTAATTTGACCAACTTAAAAGATTTCGGACCCTGCTAATGTCTTCGGATCATTTGAAAGGCAAACGTCTTCATACTTTGATTCTTAGCTTAAAAAATAACAGGCCCTCAGGGGCAACTCCGATCCGTTAGCCTAAAATTAAAGGGGATCAAAACGCGCTAATTCTACTGGGCCGTAAGATTTATAGCTGCCGCTCCATCAAATTTTCGGGTCAATTATCCTGGAATACTTATATTCTTTAGGACTAAACCCAAATGCGCTTAACGCTCCACGCATCCTGGCTAATTGGACTATAAATCTCGTTTTTTGTTCTTTCGTAGGTGCAAGTTCATAAAAGTGCATCGCTCAAGTGAAGGATAAGGTTGTTAAAAAAAATAAAGTGTAAATAAAAATATTAATAACAACCGGATTGGACTTACCTCATGCCATCGAAGCCATCGTCGGAACCGTTGATTGTGAGCACCGGAGCGCGGGCATATGCCTTGGCCACTCGGCGATTTCGCTCGAAGACGATCACCTTTGCCCAAATCTCGTCATCGATCTGTGTCCATTTGTCCAGGACCTCCTGGATGTGTTCCTGAAAATGGAAAAAAAGTAAAAAAAAAATTATAAAATTTTAGAATATAACAAAAAACGTTTAAATCATGGCCGTAGGAACGGGGGGGGGGGGTTTTGGGGGTTAAACCCCCCCCATGAGGGTCCAAAAAAGGAAGCGAGGTATTCTACTCTACACTCAAAATTTTAAATTCATAATCAATTTATGATAATTAATAGAGCAAAGATATTCAAGAGTAACTATCTGAACTAAAAACTAATACAAAAACCTCAAAAACCCATTTGAAGTTCAAAATTCTGCTACGGTTTTTAAGATTTTTCTCACTTGTTCATAGAATAAGGTTGTCAGATTTTTTTTCGGCACGTATCTGGGCTGTTTTATATAAAAATCTGGCAAAATCCGGGTATTTCATTTCAAAATTGTTGATCAAATCCAGGCAAAACAGGGCAATTTTGGTCAATACCTAGGAATTGCTCATCAAAAATCTAGAAAATAAAACTTAAAAAACCTTTCATGATAATTTTTTGAAACTTGCTGCAAAAATTTTGGACGCATAAATAAAAAAAAGTTACAACACAAATTTTATTTGAGAATAAGAATGAGAACAAACCCGGGAAAATGCGGGCTTTTCCAATGAAATCTGGGCAAACGGGTCGGACCAGACTTTTCCCAAATTAAACATATAAAATTAAACATCCGGGCCAATCCGGTTAAAACCGGGCAATGTGGCAACTTTATCATAGAAATTTAGGTCTGAATATTATATTTTAAATTAAACCCATTTTGGAGGTTCTGGTTCAATATTCCTATAACCAAAATTGTATTTCTACATATTTTCGTATTTCTGATTTTGTATCAAGTTTAGGATTCTTGATTTTCAGTTCGAATAATCATAAGAAATTAGGAATGGAAAGCTGCTTTGAAATCCTTGTTCGAATTCGGTTGGCATTTCATATCAAATTTGAATCATTGGGCTTATTCTGCGACTCGAGTGACGTGACTTGCAAAAATTCATATCCTTTTGCAGGCTTAAATGGCCTCTCTAGCCTCGAAATGTTCGTTCGGATGAGCTGTTTTTGGTCTTCAGAGCTCATCAATACACAAATTTCTTTCCTGAAGCATTTTCTGGAGTCAGGACGAAGACGTAAAATTTCGTGAGTCGCAGAAGAAGCCCTCATGTTTTTCGAAAATCAAAGCATTTTCAATATTCAATATTTATTCTAACATAAAATTTAAACATTTAAAGCTTCTAATTGGCGATCCAAAATTGAAAACCAGATTCTGATTCCGATTCGAAATCCACATTTTAAATCGGATTCACTAAACATATTAAAAATAAATAATTGAAATAATGAATTAAGATTAAACCAGCACTATAGAATTTGAATGAATGATTCATGAAAACAAAATCTGGAATTGAGATTCGGCAATCGTATTTTTAGTACATTTCGGAAATCGTAAAGAAATTCGGAAACATTCAAAGTTCAATTTTTGAATCCAGGTTTAGAATTCAAATTTGAAATTCATAAAAGGATTTAGCTTGTGAATGAGTTTTTCAATCAACATAAAATAGTCGAGAAATTCAAGAGAACATAAACTTAAAACATTTGCTTTTAAATTCAATTTCCAATTTTCAAAGTTTTTAATCAGAATAAGTTTGTACACACAATTCAGCTGAAAATCACAAATATAAAGAAGAATTTGAGTTAACTTTCTAAGTTTTGATTCATGCAAAATATCCCAAATTAAATTTTAAAAAAATCATCGACAAGATTTTTAGTATGAAACTTATTCTGATTCTGAAAAATATTTCCTGTTTAAGAAACATGTACCTGATCTTCACCTAAAAATTCTGAATATTTTTTTTTAGTTTTTCGATGTATTGTTTAAAATTATTAATATTGCAGCTTATTTTAAAGCCAAATTGAAAACTAAAATCATAAATTTAGTTCAAGTTTGCATCAAGCAAATATGATTCGAATTTTTTTTTTATCTTTAATTTTTTTTTTTTTGGAAAATTTTATTTATTTTCATCAAAGGATAGAATCTTGGAATTCGCAAAAGAGTTTAGAAGATTGGGCTTGTTTGATTTGAGTATAGAATAAGTTTTTTTTAAAGAAATTGAAGGCTACTCTAAAAAGAACTTATCTTATGCTCAAACCAAATAACTTTGATCTACCAGACTTTTAAACAAATTCAAAAATTTTAACCGTCGATGAAAGCAAATTTCATATATTGTTTCTAGAGGTTTCATTAAAAAAAAAGTTAGCTCACCCATTAGGCTAAGGACCACTTTTCTGAAGTTACTTTTTTAAGGTTTTATTAATGATACACCATCCTTGTGGCATTCTTGACACATTCCACCGTGACGTGAAATCGCTTTTCCGGACTTTTCTGCACTGTTATCGTTCTAGAAGTCAACCAATTTACTTGAAAATGAAAAAAATTGTAGCAAACGGTCGCAAATTGAATTTCCTTCAAAATGAATACAATTTGGTCATTTTAAAATTTGAGTTGTTTTTGTTGTGACTAATTACTTTTGTGACGTGAATTCACGCTAGAATTAACCATTCCGGACTTTAGTACATACATCCTTGAATTCCTGTTCTCTCTGTGGAAATAGAATATCGGTGTCTTCGAATGAGTTGTAAAGAAAATAATTACCCACAATTTGATGTACAGAACTTCTCGATTGAACAACAACGAGCGAAGTTATGCTGATTTGAAGTTGTGACGTGAATTCACTCAGTTCAAACAGAACAGGGTAGTTGACTGAATTCACGTCACGAAATATAAAGTTATACTGTAGCTATACTGAACCATTCTTTGGAGTCTTCAAATTTTATGTAGAGTTTCAAAAATGATATTTTGTTGTTCCGACTTTTACAATAATAAATTTTTAGTATCTGCACCTAACTTTTTCCTTATTTTGATTGGCACTTGAATAGCAACATATTGAGGGATCATATGTTAAAATAACTACTGTCTTTATTTAAAGATTCACCAAAAAAAAATTTTTTTATTTTTTTTCTAACTTTTTGCATTTTTATTTGAAAATAATAAACTTATTAAAAAATCAACTAAATTATGCTCGATTTGTCAAAATCCGACCATCTGGAGGGTCAAAACAGCTTTCAGAGCACATTTTCATATAAAATTTAACGAAAAATCAAATTTTGTGACGTGAATTCACTCATTCGCGCTGTTGTAACTCAGCTAGATTCCAACCGATTTCTATAAATTTGAGTGTTTCAGAATCGTTTTATCATTTTTGAAGAAAATCTCATTTTTTATTTAAAAAAAGCCAGAGTTTTCTCGTAAAATTAAAAACTTCCCTTTTTTTGTGACGTGAATTCACTCATTTGCGACTGTTTTTGTTCGCTTTTCAAACCAACTATATTGGATATTAACAAATTCTTTTTTCTACAAAATGAAGCCGTGTTTTTTGGCTTCTGAACATACTAAAAATATTTCCGAAAAAAATCATCCATATATTAAAATCAATGATTTTGTAAAAGTTGTCAAAAACACCACTTTTTTCAACAAAAAAACTGATTTTCAAAATCATCTAACACATGCGAAAAAAAACTTTTTTCTCTTTTTTCGTTGGTTTCGTGTGATTTGAATTATCAAAATTATAGACAATTTTGAGATTTTTTGATACGCGAACGGATAAAAATCACTTTTGAGCGGTACAAGCGCGTGGAATGTGTCTCTTGTCTTCTATTAAGTTACAATTTCATACGGAAAATATCAATGAATACTTAAAAATGAATAATCATATAGTTACAAAAACAATTTGTTTTTAATTTTTTTTATTCGTGTGTTGTTAGACAGAAAATCATAGAAAAAAACTTAGTCACCAAAACCCCCCCCATGAGTCGGTTCTTCCTACGGCCCTGGTTTAAATAAATATAAAAAAAATCAAAATTTACAAAATGACAAAAATGACATACATGCCATAAATGACATAAATGACAAAAATGCCATAAATGACAAAAGTGACAAAAATGACAAAAATGACAAAAGTGATAAAAATGACAAAAATGACAAAAATGACAAAAATGACAAAAATGACAAAAATGACAAAAATGACAAAAATGACAAAAATGACAAAAATGACAAAAATGACAAAAATGACAAAAATGACAAAAATGACAAAAATGACAAAAATGACAAAAATGACAAAAATGACAAAAATGACAAAAATGACAAAAATGACAAAAATGACAAAAATGACAAAAATGACAAAAATGACAAAAATGACAAAAATGACAAAAATGACAAAAATGACAAAAATGACAAAAATGACAAAAATGACAAAAATGACAAAAATGACAAAAATGACAAAAATGACAAAAATGACAAAAATGACAAAAATGACAAAAATGACAAAAATGACAAAAATGACAAAAATGACAAAAATGACAAAAATGACAAAAATGACAAAAATGACAAAAATGACAAAAATGACAAAAATGACAAAAATGACAAAAATGACAAAAATGACAAAAATGACAAAAATGACAAAAATGACAAAAATGACAAAAATGACAAAAATGACAAAAATGACAAAAATGACAAAAATGACAAAAATGACAAAAATGACAAAAATGACAAAATTGACAAAAATGACAAAAATGACAAAAATGACAAAAATGGCAAAAATGACAAAAATGACAAAAATGACAAAAATGACAAAAATGACAAAAATGACAAAAATTACAAAAATGACAAAAAAGACAAAAATGACAAAAATGACAAAAATGACAAAAATGACAAAAATGACAAAAATGACAAAAATGACAAAAATGACAAAAATGACAAAAATGACAAAAATGACAAAAATGACAAAAATGACAAAAATGACAAAAATGACAAAAATGACAAAAATGACAAAAATGACAAAAATGACAAAAATGACAAAAATGACAAAAATGACAAAAATGACAAAAATGACAAAAATGACAAAAATGACAAAAATGACAAAAATGACAAAAATGACAAAAATGACAAAAATGACAAAAATGACAAAAATGACAAAAATGACAAAAATGACAAAAATGACAAAAATGACAAAAATGACAAAAATGACAAAAATGACAAAAATGACAAAAATGACAAAAATGACAAAAATGACAAAAATGACAAAAATGACAAAAATGACAAAAATGACAAAAATGACAAAAATAACAAAAATGACAAAAATGACAAAAATGACAAAAATGACAAAAATGACAAAAATGACAAAAATGACAAAAATAACAAAAATGACAAAAATGACAAAAATGACAAAAATGACAAAAATTACAAAAATTACAAAAATTACAAAAATGACAAAAATGACAAAAATTACAAAAATTACAAAAATTACAAAAATTACAAAAAATACAAAAATGACAAAAATTACAGAAATTACAAAAATTACAAAAATTACAAAAATTACAAAAATTACAAAAATTACAAAAATTACAAAAATTACAAAAATTACAAAAATTACAAAAATTACAAAAATTACAAAAATTACGAAAATTACAAAAATTACAAAAATTACAAAAATTACCAAAATTACAAAAATGACACAAAAATGACTCAAAAATGACACAAAAATGACAAAAAAATGACACAAAAATGACACAAAAATGACACAAAAATGACACAAAAATGACACAAAAATTACACAAAAATGACACAAAAGTGACACAAAAGTGACACAAAAATGACACAAAAATGACACAAAAGTGACTTAATTCTACACGCTTATTTTCACCATCTTTCATTTCATCTAACCTTGTATCCATCTATAAAAAAATTCCACGATCTTTAGATGTCCCTACCAAAAAGGACATCACTTATCACCGATAAGGCCGATAGATTGAACGTAACAAACATGAATGATTGACCTCTTCATAAAAATACAGAAAATTACAGGAAATTACAGAAAATTTCAGAAAATTACAGAAAATTACAGAAAATTACAGAAAATTACAGAAAAACACAGAACATTACAGAAAATTACAGAAAATTACAGAAAATTACAGAAAATTACAGAAAATCACAGAAAATTACAGAAAATTACAGAAAATTACAGAAAATTGCAGAATATTACAGAAAATTACTAACAATTTCAGAAATCTACAGAAAATTACAGAAAAATACGAAACAAAAAATAACAGAAAAATGTTCAAAATTAGAGAAAATAACTGAAAATTACAGAAAATTACAAAAAATTACAGATAATTACAGAACATTACAGAAAATTACAGAAAAATACAGAAAATTACAGAAAATTACCGAAAATTGCGAAAAATTGCAGAAAATTACAGAAAATTTCAGAAATTTACAGAAAATAACAGAAAAATACGAAACAAAAATAACAGAAAAATGTTCAAAATTACAGAAAATATCTGAAAATTGCGAAAATTGCTGAAAATAACTTAAACTTACAAAAAATGAAAGAATACTACAGTAAATTACAGAAAATTACTGAAAATTACAGAAAATAAAAAAAAAATACAGAAAATTACAGAACATTACAGAAAATTACAGAAAATTACAGAAAACTGCAGAAAAATTACTGAAAATTATAAAAAATTATAGAAAATCATAGAATATTACAGGAAATTACAGAAAATTACAGAAAACTTCAAAAATTTACAGAAAATTACAGAAAATTTCAGAAACTAACAGGAAAATACAGAAAATAGCAGAAAATTACAGAAAATTACAGAAAATTACTGAAAATTACAGAGCTTTACAGATAATTTCAGAAAATTACAAAAAATTACTTCTGTTCGAGTACTGACTTGATCAGTTTTTGTTATTCAAATTATGAACTGTTTTTGTACAATTCATAGGTTTGAATGATTATTGTAAGGCATTTATCGCATATCTTAGCATCTTCTTTTATGCTTAGAAGTTGCCTGACAATCATTAATTGCTCATTAGTACCTTCTTAAACAGAGTGACATTTCGAGTGGGTTAAAAATTTCCGTTGCTTTTGCATCCAACAAAGAATTTTGCCTCTAACGAGCAACGCTCCCAACAAGTTTACCTTCCCAAGAAAATCTGGGTGGTACTTCATCGCTTTAAAACGCTAGAAAATTGACTTATCTGCCCCGATGTGTCAATATGTGCGGTACTCATTTTCCGTGCAGGTATGACTCTTGAATGGCAACAAAGTTGCGGCCGAATGACAAGCAGAGGGCCGACCCGCACTCTCAGCATGATGCAGCCGAGCGATCTTCATCACGCAAACGAAACAGTGGCACGGCGCGGTGCGGCGAAAAATCACAGAGAAACATCAACAAAAACACGACAAATGTACAGCAAATTATTATTGATCTACCGCTTATGAATGTTGTTAGTTGGTCTAAGCCGGCAGCCACCGGATTGCGCCAATCGTCAGACAACATTTGAGCCGATACCTACTAAAGGTACGTACTAGCTGTAGCTGTACGTTGGTCGCCCTTTCGCATGATGGCGTGTAATATTTTTCCAGGTGTCCATCAAAAGTGGCCTACAGCCCCCGGGTGCTGATGAGCTAGCTGAGACCTTCGTAGAGAGCTCCCGGGGTGACCGGAATCCGACTAGTGGTTGGACTTATGAACGTCTCTAAGATTTACAACCGACGCGACTGTCGACCGATTTCATAAATCACGAAAGATGTGTAGATAGACAGAGCCCACAGCTTCTACAAATCAACACCGGAGGCTGCATGTTGGTAAGAGGAGAGAATCATCGATAGAAGAACGTCAACAGAAACGACATCAACAACAACAAAGCCCAATGGCAATAATCAGAGGTGTGAAAAGGAAGGTAGGTTTGGTGACCAACCGATGCAATAATGCTTTCGATTTGCTGAAGGTGGTCATTCGATGTTGAGAGAAAATGTCACTCTTCTGCGGTGGCACACAGAAGATTGTTGTTTGGCGATGGCCTTTTCCCGCGAAAACATGGTTTCAACAGGGACCTTTAGCGTGTTGTGGTTCGATTCGATTGATTTTCAATTATACTAATTTCAGGTTTTGCGTCCCGAAAGAGAAAATGTCATAACTGAAATGTTTGCTAAATTTTTGATACCCATTTGAACTTTTGAATTATATGGAATTTTGGAAAATATTCAAAGAAGTACTTTAATCAAAATCAATTCAGATATTCAAAAATATTCAACGATATTTAAAGATATTCAAAGATATTCAAAGATATTCGAAGATATTCAAAGATATTCAAAGATATTCAAAGATATTCAAAGATATTCAAAGATATTCAAAGGTATTCAAAGATATTCAAGGATATTCAAAGATATTCAAAGATATTCAAAGATATTCAAAGATATTCAAAGATATTCAAAGATATTCAAAACTATTCAAAGATATTCAAAGGTATTCAAAGATATTTAAAGATATTCAAAAACATTCAAAGATAATCAAAGATATTCAAAAATATTCAAAGAGATTCAAAGATTTTCAAAGATATTCAAGGATATTCAAAGATATTCAAAGATATTTAAAGATATTTAAAGATATTCAAAGATTTTCAAAGATATTTAAAGATATTTAAAGATATTTAAAGATATTCAAAGATATTAATAGATATTAATAGATATTCAAACATATTTAAAGATAATCAAAGATATTCAAAGATATTCGAAGATATTCAAAGGTATTCAAAGATATTTAAAGATATTCAAAAAAAATCAAAAGAGTTCAAAGATATTCATAGATGTTCAAAAATATTCAAAAATAATCAAAGATTTTCAAAGATATTCGAAGATGTTCATCAGGGTGGCCAAAAGTTTCAACATTTTTTTTAAAACCAGCCCCTAGCCCCAATATGATTCAATCAATGCTAACACAATACTGGCAAATTTAAGCCTCCCTTGAAATCCTTTGAATTTGTGTGAGACTTTTAATTAAAAAAGTAAAAAAAAAAAATCAAAACAGAACTATGACGATTAAACAAAATTACAGAAAATTACAGAAAATCACAGAAATTACAGAAAAAAACAGAAAATTACAAAAGATTACAGAAAAATACAGAAAATTACATTAAAAATAACAGAAAATTACAGAAAATTACAGAAAATTACAGAATGTCACAGAAAATTACAGAAAATTACAGAAAATTACGGAAAATAACAGAAAATTACAGGAAATTACAGAAAATTACGGAAACTTACAGAAAATTGCAGAAAATTACAGAAAATTACAGAAAATTGCAATAATTACAATAACAGAACAATTACAGAAAATTACAGATAATTACAGAAAATTACAGAAAATTACAGAAAATTACAGAAAATTACAGAAAATTACAGAAAATTACAGAAAATTACAGAAAATTACAGAAAATTACAGAAAATTACCGAAAATTAAAGAGAATTACAGAAAATAACAGAAAATTACAGAAAAATACAGCAAATTACCGAAAACTACATAAAGTTACAGAAAATGTCAGAATATTATTGAAAATTGCAGGAAAAAATTCAGAAAAATAACAGAAAATAACTGAAAATTTTGAAAGATTACAGAAAATTACAGAAAATTACAGAAGATTACAGAAAATTACAGAAAGTTCGAGAAAATAACAGAAATTTCCAAAAAAACAACAAGAAAAAAGTGATTTCAGTATTGTTTAAATTCAATAAATATTTTCAAATGAAATCAATTGAAAGATAAATTGAAAGAATTTGTTTAACCATTTTTCTCACTTATTTGCTATCCTCGATTTTTTCTGTATTTTCTTAATGGTTCTTAATTTTCTTATTTGGTATAATTTGATTATTTTCGTCATTTTTGTCATTTTTGCCAAAATCACAGAAATTGCAGAAAACAACAGAAAACTACAGAAGATTACAGAAAATTACAGAAAATTACAGAAAATTACAGAAAATTAGAGAAAATTACAGAAAATTACAGAAAAATACATAAAAATACAGAAAATTACAGAAAATTACAGAAAATTACAGAAAATTACAGAAAATTACAGAAAATTACAGAAAATTACAGAAAATTACAGAAAATTACAGAAAATTACAGAAAATTACAGAAAATTAAAGAAAATTAAAGAAAATTACAGAAAATTAAAGAAAATTACAGAAAATTACAGAAAATTACAGAAAATTACAGAAAATTACAGAAAATTAAAGAAAATTACAAAAACTTACAGAAAATTGCAAAAATAACAGGAAATTACAGAAAAGTACAGATAATAACAGAAAATTACAAAAAATTGCAAAAATTACAATAACAGAACAATAACAGTAAATTACAGAAAACTTCAGAAAATAACAGAAAATTACAGAAAATTACAGAAAATTAAAGAAAATTACAGAAAATTACAGAAAATTACAGAAAATTACAGAAAATTACAGAAAATTACAGAAAATTACAGAAAATTACAGAAAATTACAGAAAATTACAGAAAAATACAGCAAATTACTGAAAACTACATAAAGTTACAGAAAATGTCAGAACATTATTGAAAATTGCAAAAAAAATTCAGAAAAATAACAGAAAATTACTGAAAATTTTGTAAGATTGCAGAAAATTACAGAAAATTACAGAAAATTACAGAGGATTACAGAAAATTACAGAAAGTTCGAGAAAATAACAGAAATTTCCAAAAAAACAACAAGAAAAAAGTGATTTCAGTATTGTTTAAATTCAATAAATATTTTCAAATGAAATCAATTGAAAGATAAATTGAAAGAATTTGTTTAACCATTTTTCTCACTTATTTGCTATCCTCGATTTTTTCTGTATTTTCTTAATGGTTCTTAATTTTCTTATTTGGTATAATTTGATTATTTTCGTCATTTTTGTCATTTTTGCCAAAATCACAGAAATTGCAGAAAACAACAGAAAACTACAGAAGATTACAGAAAATTACAGAAAATTACAGAAAATTACAGAAAATTAGAGAAAATTACAGAAAATTACAGAAAAATACAAAAAATTACAGAAAATTACAGAAAATTACAGAAAATTACAGAAAATTACAGAAAATTACAGAAAATTACAGAAAATTACAGAAAATTACAGAAAATTACAGAAAATTACAGAAAATTAAAGAAAATTAAAGAAAATTACAGAAAATTAAAGAAAATTACAGAAATTTACAGAAAATTACAGAAAATTACAGAAAATTAAAGAAAATTACAAAAACTTACAGAAAATTGCAAAAATAACAGGAAATTACAGAAAAGTACAGATAATAACAGAAAATTACAAAAAATTGCAAAAATTACAATAACAGAACAATAACAGTAAATTACAGAAAACTTCAGAAAATAACAGAAAATTACAGAAAATTACAGAAAATTAAAGAAAATTACAGAAAATTACAGAAAATTACAGAAAATTACAGAAAATTACAGAAAATTACAGAAAATTACAGAAAATTACAGAAAATTACAGAAAATTACAGAAAATTACAGAAAATTACAGAAAAATACAGCAAATTACTGAAAACTACATAAAGTTACAGAAAATGTCAGAACATTATTGAAAATTGCAAAAAAAATTCAGAAAAATAACAGAAAATTACTGAAAATTTTGTAAGATTGCAGAAAATTACAGAAAATTACAGAAAATTACAGAGGATTACAGAAAATTACAGAAAGTTCGAGAAAATAACAGAAATTTCCAAAAAACAACTAGAAAAAAGCGATTTCAGTAGGGGAGAATTAGGATGCTTGATCCCTGAGGATTCTTGATTCCTTAGCTATATCTCGAAACTGGAATGTCTTACAAAGATCAAATGTCTTAGAAAAATGCGCAAAAATGAGCAAAATAAAAATGCTTGTAGTTTAAAAATGTTTAACAAAATAACTGTTTGAGTAATTGAACTTTGTTTGAAAAATTTCGCAAAATGTAACTTGAAGATCTTTTTTCATCACTTTAAAATGTTCCATACTTGGGAAAATTATGAAAAAAATATTTGTTCCAATGTGTCAATTGTTCGAGCGTAAAATAAACTTCATAATGCCATATTTTCAAAGTAATGGAAAACTCTCAACTTTTTCAGAAAAAGTTTTCTTAAATGTTGTTTTTGTCATTTTTGTCATTTTTGTCATTTTTGTTATTTTTGTCATTTTTGTCATTTTCGTCATTTTGTCGTTTTTGTCATTTTTGTCATTTTTGTCATTTTTGTCATTTTTGTCATTTTTGTCATTTTTGTCGTTTTTGTCATTTTTGTCATTTTTGTCATTTTTGTCATTTTTGTCATTTTTGTCATTTTTGTCATTTTTGTCATTTTTGTCATTTTTGTCATTTTTGTCATTTTTGTCATTTTTGTCATTTTTAGTCATTTTTGTCATTTTTGTCATTTTTAGTCATTTTGGATTTTTTGTTAAAAATATTTGTTTCTTTGATCTACGTCAAATCTTCCTCTTAACTGAAGTATAAGTGCTGAAAGTTGTATTATTGGAGTGAAAAAAAAAACTGGATTTTGTTCAAAAATACTACTTTGAAACGAGATGCAAAGCTGGCTGATGTGGCTTTAAAGAAAAATAAGTGATTCTATGGCTATTACAATGCAACATAAGAATAAAAGAAACAGATTTAATGACGACGCCAATATAAATCTGATTACAAGGTCTTTCAATCTCTTATCAGATACAAGAAACGCGTAAATTTCTCGACCAAATAGACTCTACAGCCAAGTGATTTGTTTCGAAATAAAATCGTAATAATTGTAAAACTTAACCTCACTATCTTGTTTCTTTATAAACTATTTAGGATATCACCGTGTGCCGATCAAGCAGGGCAGCAACGGCCAAAAAGGGTTAGAGATTGCGATTGCGCGAGATCTTGTCGGTGGAAGTTAACCGTATTACATGGCATGGGGCAGCACAAAACTGTTGCACGGTCGCTCGTTACAATTTATTGTTATAGTTATTGAGCAGTTGCAGTATAGGGTAGTTTTGGTTCCAACAACGTTCATATTGCAGAAGTAAGTAACTTGAACCACTTGCAATCGAGTCTCAATGTTTGTGAGTTTTTGTTCCGCACTCCGAGTCTACTTAGTAGGTAAGTTGGTACTCGAATGAGTGGGTCCAAGGTTTCGACACTCCAAATTGCCATTTGAAGTAGCAGCACTCTCTCGACTCAACTCAACTCGGCTAATCCACAAGTGCGCTAAGCAGAAGGGTGTAAGAGAGAGCTGCATTCTAACAATCCATGATGCTGAGCCGATTGTAGAAACAGACCAGAGATTAGGTATCACTAGTGCTCCAAAACAAACCGTGTTCCAGTAACCTGCCCTCCTTCCTCTTGCTTGGATTAGCCACTTTTGTGACCTCCCCTTGAAAAGATACGGCCACCAGATAGAGCCCATTTTATAACCTACCGATATCGCTGGGTAGTTGAGTCTTGAAAGTTAGGAACCCAAGCGCAAAAAAACAAACTTAAACTAAACCACCATCCATTCCCCATGTGATCTTAAAATCGCGCGCCCGTGAGATGTTAGATGTTTCGTTTTAGTAGCCTACCGAAACGAGTACCACGAGTTGTTTTGATTCTAAAGTTCTGAGTCGTTTGTTGTTGGGTTGTTGTTATTTGATGGCTTGACATACCAACCTACCTCAAAAGCGCCTCTCCAGCTGAAATAGAAACTCGTGTCGTCGTGGCCATGGCAGCAGTTTTCTGCGGCATGCAAAATGCAAATTCGTGCTGCGGCCCCTAGTTTTTATTGGGGCAACTACTTAGAAGTGTGGCGCCCGCCCTGTCAAAAACGTTTCGGTGTGGTGTTCTGCTAAAGGTTCTGAGCTCTCCATCAAAGCCGGGTTGAGGTTGTTGTGAGCTGTCAATGAACATGCAGTGGTGGTGGTTGACGGTGTTGTTGAAGATTTTTTTTTTATCTGTTTCTTATGTCATGGGACATTTTGTTAGAATTAGCTTAGATCTTGAGATTTTCGAATCCCAGCGGTTTGAAATAATGTTCCAAGCATCATTACTGAAAATTCATCATGTTTATCTTTGTTTGTATCCAAAATGCAACTTCTATAAAATTTTGTCAGCTAACAAGCAGTTCAAATGAAATTTTATCGCGGGTTTCAGATCGTTTTTGATTTTCACACTTCACATGATCTCGTACAATTTCTATATAGGGGAATGACACTTATTCTCTGGGGTGGCTTATGTAATTCTAACATCTTGCCTAACATCTTGCCTTTCATCAATCTTACATACTGAACTAAAGGGTGATACGGTCAAAATTTGGTCAACAGTAAACGCGTGTAAATCGGTGAAATCGTTTATTTAAAAAATCAAATTAAATTTCTTTTTCAAGTTTAGTTAGTATAAAATTCAGGAAAAACATTCAGTTAGGCTTCCGCTTTTCCAAATCCGAATTGCCGGATCTTACGCTTAACCCCTGCCATCAGATTTTGTACAGCCACCTTGTCCACCTTCTTCGCCGCAGAAAGCCAGTTTGCCTTGAACTGCTGCTCGTCCTTAGCAATTTTTTTGACATCTTTAGGTTCCGCTTGACAATAGCCCAGTATTTCTCAATTGGGCAGAGCTCTGGCGTGTTGGGAGGGTTCTTGTCCTTGGGGAGCACTTACACGTTTTTGGCGGCGTACCACTCCATGGCCTTTTTACCGTAATGGCAAGATGCCAAATCCGGCCAAAACAGCACAGAACAACCGTGTTTCTTCAGGAAAGGCAGCAGACGTTTATTCAAACACTCTTTCACGTAAACCAGATATTTCTTCGCGAACTTTGACAGTTTCATGTGCTTGAAAATATCTGCTACCTTTCCCCTTCCTTTTGCCGTATGAAACTCCTTTCCCGGAAGCTGCTTGTAGTCGGCTTTGATGTAGGTTTCCTCGTCCATTACCACGCAGTCAAACTTCGTCAGCATCGTCGTGTACAGCCTCCGGGATCGCGCTTTGGCCGTCGTATTTTGTTTATCATCGCGATTTGGAGTCACTACCTTCTTGTAAGTCGATAGTCCAGCTCGTTTTTTGGCTCGATGCACGGTTGTAGACGATACACCCAGCTTATTTGCGGCATCTCGGAGAGAGAGGTTAGGGTTTCGCTTGAAACTACCGGCAACTCTCCTTGTCGTTTCAGCGGCTTCCGGTTTTCGATTTCTCCCCGATCTAGACTTCCTGGCTGTCGACAAACGTTCCCCAAACACTCTAATTACATTTGTAACGGTTGATTTGGCAACTTTTAGCGATTTTTCCAGCTTTGCGTGCGAGTAGCTCGAATTTTCGCGATGCGCGAGCAAAGTTTTGATACGCTGTTCTTCTTCCTTGGACGGCATTTTGACAACTGAAGAGTGAATTCCAAAATCTAAATAGAAGCAACATTCTAAACACACACACCTTCAAAATGAGGGGTGTTCAGATTTTTTAAATGCAAAATTGAATGAAATACGTCATGTTGATATTGACCAAATTTTGACCGTATCACCCTTTAGTACAATAGGCCGAATGGGACATAAGGCCGAAGGTTATTTGGCCGAATATAATTTGGCCGAATGGATGTTAGACCGAATGGTCATTTGGCCGAATGGTCATTTGCACGAATGGTCATTTGGCCGAATGGTCGTTAGGCCGAATGTATTCCAGGCCGATAAGACATTTTATTGCATGTTTGCATGTTGGGGCGAATGGCCGTTAGACCGAATGGCCGTTAGACCGAATGGTCATAAGGCTGATTGCTCGTAATGCATGTCAATAACAAATCTTTTACACTTGTCTGCATGTTTGGTCGAATGGTCATCAGACCGAATGGTCGTAAGGCAGAATAGTCATCAGGCCGAATAGATGCAAGGCTGGATTGGACCATTCGGCCTTGCCACCATTCGGCCTTGCCACCATTCGGCCTTGCAACCATTCGGCCTTGCGATCATTCGGCTTTGCGACCATTCGGCTTATCGTCCATTCGGCCTAATTACAATTCGGCTTAATCACCATTCGGCTTTACGAACATTCGGCCTATTGTCCAAATTATATTGGGATCCCATGAGGATCCAAGCGCACGCAAGAGAGATATTCTACCTTACGCTCAAAATTTTGAATTGAGAACCAAATTATGATAATGGAGTAAGGTTAATCAAGAGTAACAATCTAGACTAAAAACTAATGCCAAAATTTCAAAAACCCATCTCAAGTCCGAAATTCTGCTAAATTTTCTCACTTGATCATCGAAATTCAGGGCTGAATTTTAAATGTTGAATTAAATTAAACCCATTTCGGGGGTTCTGATTCCATTACTCTCATAACCCAAATTGTATTCCTATTTTCGTGTTTCGGATTCTGTATCCTGTTCAGGATTCTTGATTTTCAGTTCAAATAATCAAAAGAAATTAGAAATGAAAAGCTGCTTTTAAGTCATGGTTCAAACTTGGTTATGCAATTCATATAAAATTTGTAACATGTTTTTCGAGATCACATGTATTTTCAATATTTCGATTATAGTTTTATGAATATATAAAAAAAAATTAGTTTGATCTTCAAATTCGAAGTTCTTGAACTTAATTCTTACACAAAATTAAAAAATTTAAAGCTTCAAAATTGCAATCCAAAATTGAAAAGTAAGATTCAGATCTTTGTAAATTTATTTTTTAATCTGATTTACAATACAGACCAAAAATAAATATTTTAAATAGTGAATTTCAATTTAACCTGAAATACAGAATTTAGTTAACAGATTCATGAATAGGGGCTCTATAACAAGGTTTTTAAAATTCTGATCTAAAATAAAATTCGAAAATCGTATTTTTTAACACTTCAGAAATCGTATAGAAATTAGGATACAAATTCAAAGCACAATTTTTATTGTGCTACACTTCGATATTTAACTCGAATGGACTGAATTTAAGTGTTAAACTTTATTCGACAAAATTGAACACAATATCTTCTGTTACTTAAAAATTCCAGGGGTTTCTGAGATATTGAATGCCAAATTTCGGTGTTTTACGTCGTAGATTTCTTGGCGGTGCTTAATGTGTTTAAATTGCTTGTCAATTCAATTTCCAGATTACAATTTTATCAACAAAATTAGTTTGGAAACACAATTTAGCTGAAAACTACAAATAAAAGTTAGAATTTAATTTTTTTTATTTTATCAGCAAAAAAAAACATATTTTATTAAAAAAATATATCCAAAGGAATTTCATTATGGAATTGATTCATTATAAGACATATTTATTGGTAAAGAAAAATTTTCACCTTAAAATCCTTCACAAATTTCTATATTTTTCCAATGCATGGTTTGACATTTTCCACACATTAAGGGCACCAAAATTTGGCATTGTATATTCCAGAACCCAATAGGCAAAATTCTGCTAATTTAACATAGATATTTGAGTGGAACTGTCCTATTCCATTCTGTAGAATGAGGTTTCATTATAAGATTTATCTCATTTTAATTATGCTTTTTAATAGAGCATACTAGCTGCAAGCGAAAATACGAAATATCTCGTATTTGGTCCACGATGTAATATTATTGCTGTTTTTTTAAAGCCAATTTTTAAACTAAAATCATTAATTTGGTTCAAGTTTGAATCAAGAAAATTTTATCAGAAAATCTTATGATTTTTATCTTTTACTTTGTTTTTGAAAATTTGGTTTATTTTCATCAAAAGCTAAATTTTTTGAATTTGAAGAATAGTTTTAACTTGTTTGATTTGAGTATAGAAGAAGTTAATTTTTTAAAAATTGAAGACTTTACTAAAAAAAAAGCTTATTTTATGCCCAAATCAACTAAGTTTGATCTACCAGACTTTAAAACCAATTTAAAGATTTTAACCTCTTTAACTCTTAATTTTAGAACCAATTTTCTAAAGTTACGAAAACATTTAATGTCAAAGTACCTAAAAATGACTAATCATATAGTAACAATCATAATTTGTTTTAATTTTTTTTTGTATTCGTACATTTTTGGACAAAAACCAAAACCCCCCCCATGAGTCGGTTCTTTCTACGGCCCTGATTCATTGTTTTGCTCTACAATTTCAACAACTTGGACAGAGATGAATGACTTTTAAGTTTTAAGTCTCTCTAATCAAACAATCAATCAATCACAATTTGAAAGAACCAGTTCGGCTGACTCGATCTTCAAATTTTCATTGTTTTAAAGTTCTTTTGAGCCACTATGAAAATTCCAGGTTTTTTAAGAATTTGCCGAAATCACGGAAGTGTCTATAATTTCCCAGAATGTTGAGCAAATTTTGATCACAGAATCTGTGTCACAGAACAATAAATTCCAAAAATATTTACAAATATCAAATAATTTTAAAATTGCATACGTGTTTCCTAATTTAAGTTTTCTTACGTCAATATAAATTTTGGTTTTTTTTACTATGAATTGGAAAATATGATTAAATAAGTAATGTGAATTGATTTTTCTCAAGTTAAATATGAAAAAAAAACGTGCAATTTGACATGAATTAAATGAATTTATTGAAAAAAGCATCACAGAAATCATCACAAAGTTTTTGGGGAAAATCACAGAAAGTCAGATTTTTTTCTCACAAAACACAGAATATTTTTTCAATAACCTTGATAGTAATATGTAGGAAATACATCAAAATATAAAATTACATCATCTTGTCTACATGAAAGGGGATTTTTCTTACAAAACTCAAAATCATCAGATTTCAGGAAAATATTTAGCTATTTCATAAGTGCAGTTATATTTTTTTTATACAAATCCAAAGACTTGTTATAGAAAACTTTTTTTTCTTCATATCAAACAATGAACAACTTTAGTAGTGCCCTAGCCATTTGAACTTAAGATTCGTGAAAATTTTGAAAATCGTGAATAAGACAGGGCTGAGCTTGAACCGTTTGAATGTAAGATATTGTTTTCTATCATCGTAGACACCTTAGATTTCGACAGACTTTTACAATAAGACACACATATATTTTAGCTCAGTAAACTTTAAGCAAAAGTTTAACGAGGTAAAAATGAAAAACAAGGCTTCTTTCCTCAAGCTAATTCAAACGAAAAATACAACAACAATACATTCCTTTCGTCAGATAAATGTAACTCTGCTTACACGCTACCAAAATATTTGTTTTTTGCCTGAAATAATTCGATAAAACATGTAGGTATATAAAACACTGAATCGTTGACAAAACTAAAACTGGTAGTCGAAAACTAGATGACTCAAATGGTTATTAGGTAACACATTAAATTCTGTAGAAAATTTTGTTACACGACAATCTTTCCAGCGATGTACCAAAATTCCCGGTTTTTTCAGGTGATGAGATTAAATTTCAAAGTATTTCCCTGTATTCCCAGTTTTCCCGGATTGCTAGCAACCCTGCAATATGATTTCGGATCATCTGTCATAGTTTGCAATTTTTTTTTTCAAGTAATAACATCAAAAGAGCTTAGAAACATAAACCTTCCCAGGATATTGACATACCAAAGAATGGTCACAGAGCGTTCGAAAATCAACTCAAACTTCCTCTGCTAAATCAATTAAATCAAAAGCGCTCGATCACCGAGCGACAAACCTCCGTTTGATTTGGCGGCATTGTTTTGATTTAATTCATGAAGTCGTGCCCAGCGATCAATTAAAATTATGCGGCTGAATGAGCTCTCAGCAGCAAACTTGCAATCGGAACAATACCAACCGAATCGGAGGTCACCCGTCAACCAAAATAATGATGGAAAAAAATTAAAACCACCCCTTCCTTCTAGTTAAGTAGTTGGGTGCTATGTTGAACCACATCCAAAACGCCAAGGTCACATTCATTGACGGTGGTTGAATTTCGAATTCAAATGGCTTCACGGTGTCACACCCTTCGTGAGTTAACTTCAATGATTTTTTTTTTATGATGAGTGATTGTCGGGTAACGGTCCTCCAGGCTAGGTTGAGACCTCGTTCATTGCAAGTTGCAATAAAAAAACGAGACATGAAACCCTGAAAAAGGTACCCCAATGTACGTGTACCAGCTTTTGGTGATCAACCAAATATGTTTGACGACTGAATGACGACGAATGATTGTTATTGATTAGCCAAAGTGGCGCATTTGACACCTTCACGAGTTTCGTCTCATGTAAGCGGCGGATAGGTGTAGTCGGGGTACCACCCAGAATTTTTTAAGCCGTTATTGTTGTTGAGCCCTCTGGTGAACAACAAATTGCACGGCACACGCCTCACGACTTCATTCATATATCACAAAATCGGCTAGAATAGATTGTGCACCACACGAAAAAGGTCACTCCTTGAGTTTCTTCGCCGTCGTACTAAGTCGGTTTAAAATTGGCAAAGCGAAATCGCGACGTTCGGTTACAGCAAAATGGGCTATAGATGGGTGGCACACGTCAGCCATTGAAAAGCTATTGATTGATGGGTTGGTGACGTGACTGGTGAACTGTTTATTTAAGTCGAATTCTTTGGAAGAAAAAAACGACAAAATTCCGTAAACTTCTTCACGATTTATGACTGTAGACTTTCAAATCCATACGGAATCCATGGTGAAAAACAATACTCAAAAGCGAGAATATTGAAATTATTTTTATGAATGCAGAAAACTAAGGAAACTATTTGATTTTGAATGCAACTTTTATTTTGTATTTTGAATTTTATTTAAGATTTAGCATCCGAAAGTTTTTTGCTTTAGTAAAAAGCATAACTCGTTCCTAGAATAAATCAATCGACAGAAAATAAGGCCGCAATCAAATTAACTGAATCGAAGGTCCCGCTTCACGAGTGAGGTCCTTCCTATTGAGAAGGGGGTGCCAATTGATCGATGGATTAATCGAACCTCGATTGGATTCAGAAGGGTAGAATACCTAGTGCATTTTAATAGACCCACGCCAAGCAAATAGGTATGAAGTAAGAAAATGTCAGAAATGGGTGCAGTTTGAATATTGCAACCCCCTCCCTAAGTATCAAACGGGGTTGATGCATAAAGCCGCTGTGACCTGGTGCATAGGACATGGAAACAGGAGACAGTTTCATTGTTTCCAATCGAAGTTGGGGGTGGAGTGGAGCAAATAATGGGAGCATAAATCACTATGGAAAAGGCGAAATACAGAAATTGGCCAGGGTGACTTGAGTTGCGCACGTGCACCATTTGTGATAAATAAATTTGTTTCCATATGTCTGTGGAGTGATTTGTTTGGGTTGATCCGATCACACTTTACGGAGACATTTTCATTTGGAATTATTTGACTCAGTCAATAAAATATGATAAAATGAATCATTTCATGTAAAAAGCATTTAATATCTGGACAAATTTATATAAAAACCTGGCCAAATCCAAGCATTTAATTTAAAATTGACGACCAAAAATCGGGACAATATTCGGGCAAATATGGTCAAAACCCAAAAATTACCCAGCAAACATGAAATCGTATCAGAAATGTAACTTAAGTCGTTAAAAATGGTGTTGCGAGCCGCAATTCCAACTGCATAGTGAAAAGATCGTATAGAATGTCGTCAAAAGTCAGTTTAAATCGGATATGATAGAAAATCCGCCATGTTGGTAAACTTTGAAATGATTTTGCTCCCGCGTGGGCTTCAAGTGAGAAAATCATCGTCATGTTCTCTATGCGATCAGCAGTGCAGCCACATGGATAAAAATCAACTGAGGATTGAGTAATAATGACCAATGTTAGAACTGGAAAATATTGTCGCTGGCAACGATTTGAAGGCTATGAGAACAAAATCTTCCTTTTTCTTGCTTTCTTCCGATAGGTACGAATAAGGTGTCAGATAGCGCTCAATTGGTGTAATCTTTGTCGCTTTAGAAAGACATTAAATTTATGTATGCATATTAGACTAAGTCGATTAGGGGTCATTTTTGAATTTCTCATACCCTGGGGTCTAAAAAGCTTTGTCTTGGTCCAAAACTCATCTATGATTTTTTTGCAGAATTTTTAGGTAACGTTTACATGAGTAAATTTGAACTTTTTGGATTGTATGGAAAAATTGAATATTTTGTACTAAAAAATCCATGACATTTGTTTCTTCTGTGGAACCGAGCTGTGCGAATTTATAAATTCTTGGAAGGAAATTGTCCGCAGAACAACTTTGTCGAAGCCGTAACTTCGTATTTTATTAGCTAAAAAAGTTATTAGCTGTTTAACAGGGCAATGTCTTTTCGTAATGATAAACATCAAATGCAATTGACATCACTGCAGGGTGCCTAGCGAGGTATTGCATGACTACCCGCATTGATGTCAATTTAATTTACTGTTTATCATTGCGAAAAGACATTGCCCTGTTAAACAGCTAATAACTTTTTTGCCTAATAAGATACGAAGTTACGGTCTTTGACAAAGTTGTTCAGCGAAAAATTTATAAATTGGCTCATTAACCATCAACTGGCTTGGTTCCACAGAAGAAACAAAATGATGTTAATTTTTCAGTACAAATTATTCAATTTTCCCATACAAACCTAAAGGTTCAAATTTACTCATGTAAACGTTACCTAAAAATTCAGCAAAAAACCATGGATGAGTCTGGACCAAGACGAAGCTTTTAAAATCCCAGGGTTTGAGAAATTCAAAAAAGACCCCAAATCGATTCAGTCTAATGCATATTGCCTCCACTTTGGTAGGTAAATGCTGTTTATTTCAACATTCATACGATTATTTTATAATCCACTTATAAATATTGCTACTATAATGTTTGCTGGGTACTCAATATAAATCAAGAATTAAAATTGAATAAAACAATTTTCAACAAAATTCATCTAAAGATTTTAAATCGTGTTTTTGGTTTCCAAAACCTTTCATGATAATATTTATAAAATTTCCTATAAAAATATCGTTTTGGAGGTATCAATAAGAAAGTTTTACAACACAAATTGTTTTTTTTGTTTGATTTGTCAAATAAAGCGAATAAATCTGGGCCATTTTCAATGAAATCCGGGCTACCGGGCTGGACCAGACTGTTCCCAAATTTTGTATAAAATATTCGGGCAAACTCGGATAAAACCGAAAGGACAACTTCCTGTGAGGAAGACAAAATTTGTGATCTCTAAGATGATTTACAAAAGAGATGTCATTTTGACCGAATGTATACTGAAAAAGCTCTAGAAAGCAAAATTTAGTCCATGTGACAATTAAAAGCTCTGAGAAGCGTGAAAAAATCCCTAGGAGGCAAAGTTTAGAATCAGTGAGGACAACGAATCTGTGAGGACAAAATGCATTCCCTGGGAAACAGAGGTATGTATACTTTTTATGATTTGAGAACGACCAAAAAGTTCAGATTCGCGAAAAAAAAATTTCTGTATGATCAAAGGTTTTGGAAAATCCATCCCACCGAGGATAAGTAATGAGCTAGCCAAATAAGGTTCCAGTGAGTGTCAAAACTTAAGGAAAGTACCTCAGAGAAGAAAGAAATACATGAACATATGTATGCATTCATCGATATAAGTTCAAAACATTCTCCGGTATGGTGATCTAAAAACGAGATCAGTAAGAAAATTTGAGTTTTTGATCCACACTTGTAATAAAATCTAATTCTGATTAATGAGTTCTCAATGTTTATTCTAACAGTTTTATAGTTTTATAGTCTATAGAATTTTAGTAGCCTTGTCTAGGAGGACATTTCCCAAGCAAATAACTTTTGTGAAGAAATTGACATTCCACAAATCCCCGCGAGGATGTTTTGAGAGAGTAGTTCCTCGTGAGGAAATTTTCCCTGAGAGGACATTCTTCGAGAAAACTATCTCGGGGAGAACATCGATATTTTCAAAATTACTGCTGGGACTGTTTTCAAAAGGAAATTTTTCGAGTAGTTTTTTCCCAGACAGGGCGTTTCCTCTGAGAGGACATTTCTCAAAAGCCGGTGAAAACTTTTCTCGAGAGAAAATTTTTCGAGAAGGCCTTCCCTGGGAGAAAATTCCCCTAAAAAATGATCATCTTATATTCATTATTGAGCGTTGTGCTCTAAATGCAGAAGAAGGTGTTTATCGTACTGATTTTAGATTACATATTGTAGGGTTCATTCAAAATTATTATCTACCAGATACCATACTTTATAAGATGTCCCACTGCATCCTAGATGGTTTTCATCCACTGCTCCTGTACTTTGTTGCATACCTGAAATGAGAAAAGAAATATTGACAATTATCTTCAGTCAAAAGCCTTACAACTAATAAACTTGATTTTAGCTCGATTAAAAACGTCCGTTCCTAGATTTTTACTGAAAAAATAATTAAAATAAATAAAATCGGAGAGGAGCCATCATCTCAAAACGTTTACACCACTTTGTTTTGCCTCAGATTTTAATATAATTATGCTAAGAAATCATGTTAAAATGTACTAATGTACATCAACTCACAATTTTTCTTAGAATTATTATCACAGTCAGATATTAAGATAAATTTTTTAATGGTAGTGAGCATTACGTTTTTCCAGCAAAAAACTTAAATTAATGTGTTGAACATTAATTTTAGTTTTTGCTTCAAACAGGTAAGCAAAATGCTCACTTTACATATTCCATCTTTTTGTACTCGCTCATACTTACTTTTTGGGCCATTTACGTCGTTTTGATTAGCTTGGTTGTACCAAATTGCTGAATTTGGTTCAGTTTTCCTAGATGTAACCTTTTACATTTTAGGGAATGTACAGAAATATTGCCGAAATCACAGAAAAATCTGTAATTTCTCCGAATTTTGAGGAAATTCTCATTTCAGAATCTGTGTTACAGATCAAAGAATTTTGAGCTAACTGCCCGCGTTTTACTGTCAGGTACTTAATTCGAATGTCAGGCAGATAAATTCTAAAATCTACCAATGTTCAAAATGAATGGAAATTCAATTTTTCAATATGATGACAGAAATAACTAACATCAGTTTGGATAGATCAAGGAGTAATATGTTTGAATCTTTTTAAGATTGTACCCACAGAGAAGTTTGTATGATAAAAACAACTGTGTTTAAATAAATTGAAAATAAAAGATGAACCCAGTTACTCACATTTTAAAGTTTAGTTCTTTTAGAAATGGGACAGTTACGAATGTGTGTTTTTTCTTAGAAACCATTAGTTTGATCGAAATACTTTCTATGGAGGAAATGAAGGTATTCTTATGTTAGTTCATGAAAAAAAATATTTATCGTTTTTTGTAAGAAATTTTTGTACTTTATTATTTGTATCTCCCATCGGCCGGCGCACACTTTTTTAAGTAATGATATTGATCAGTTTTTCAAATTTATACTTCGTCTTAGCTGTAGTTAAGGTAGCTGCATCCTCCTCCTTAAATTTCTGTTTCTTTCCGGTCCAATACTTCTTTTTTAAAATAAACTGAGGGCAATTTAGTGGATACAGCCGTTTCGAAATTAACAAAACTCGATTATTTTGAGCCCCTTTAAAGCGTTTTTAATGGAGTTTCTGCTGGTAAAATCTGACAATAACGAAAGAAAACCATCATGAGATTGAATTTAAAGTATTATCGGTTTGTATAGATCGTAGATTGCGAAGGGTTTAAACAAGATTACTCTTTTAAGGCTTTCAAAAACAGTGGAAACAGAAGTTATTCTTTTCGAATTTTTTGGTTTTTCCCACAGAAGTGGAATCTTGGCAAATCATTATATGTTATACAAAATAACCGGCAAATTCAAACTATAATATGCTAGGGACCTTGTCACAAGTAGACATAGTAGGTATAGGATTCAAACGCAGGAAATTGTTTGAAATAGGGTTTTCCATAAGTTTTGTCATTCTTCAGAAATCATCTGTCTCATTGCCTCGGTACCGGCTCTACAGCTTAGGAGCTCTGGAAGAAGCAAACATTTGTTGTTTGAAGCTAAATTTGAACGACTCATAACTAGGCAACACTTTCAGCTTATCGGAGAAAAAAAAATCTTGAACATTTCAGCAATCTACACTTAGTTTTTCGCTTATTCAAAATTCAAAATGCTGGTATGAGATTTGACTTCTCTGATGATTCTTAACCGTAGTTTCCGATCATGTGCTTCACTCTAATGCTTCATTTGAACTTTGTGGACATTATTGACAGTGTTTGCATACTTTTCCACGACTCACACACAGAAATTCTTTGAATTATCAACGGTTTTGTCAGCTATCAATTTGATCACGAAGGATTTTGAAGGAAACTGTGCAAAATATTTTTTTTCTTTTTCTCTTACATCGTTAATATCTCAAAAACGCGTGAATTCTAAATTTAGGAAAAAATTGGTCTAAAAGTACTTTTCACAGGCAGCAGAATGCTGTCAAAATTTTGAATGTCCAATTACCAGTACATGAGCTATTAGCAAAAAAAGTGTCCCATTTCTAAAAGAACTAAGCTTTATATTGTACAGACAGCATTATAGATTAAGCCTACAAACTTTAACTGAAAAATTCAGAATTTTTTCATAGAAAAAAAAAACAGAATTCGTTAATGTATTTTGTCAAAAACACAGATTTTTTTCGCAACCTTGATATACAGTAGGTGAAACAGTCAATCTTCATGACTAAACTTGTGAAAAATGCGGAAATTAGATTTTGGTTGGTCGTTAATATTTCGTATATTGATCAGTAAAAGCTGTAATGGCAAACATTGTGCAATTAATAACCTAAAGGGTTATACGGTCAAATTTTGGCAAGGGAAAACGCGTGTAAATCGGTGAAATCGTTTATTTAAAAAATCAAATTAAATTTCTTTTTCAAGTTCAATTAGTAAAAAATATTCAGCTAGGCTTCCGCTTTTCCAAATCCGAATTGCTGGGTCTTTCGCTTAACCCCTGCCATCAGATTTTGTACAGCCACCTTGTCCACCTTCTTCGTCGCAGAAAGCCAGTTTGCCTTCAACTGCTGCTCGTCCTTAGCAGTTATTTTGGTCTTCTTTAGGTTCCGCTTGACACTAGCCCAGTATTTCTCAATTGGGTGGAACTCTGGCGTGTTGGGAGGGTTTTTGTCCTTGGGAACCACCTGCACGTTGTTGGCGGCGTACCACTCCATGGCCTTTTTACCGTAATGGCAAGATGCCAAACCCGACCAAAACAGTACGGAACAACCGTGTTTCTTCAGGAAAGGCAGCAGACGTTTACTCAATCATCTTTTCAAGTAAATTTCTTGGTTGATAGTCCCGGAAGCTATGAAAATGCTGCTTTTCAAGCCACAGGTACAGATGACTTGCCAAACCAGATATTTCTTCGCGAACTTTGACAGTTTCATGTGCTTGAAAATATCTGCTACCTTTCCCCTTCCATTTGCCGTATAAAACTTCTGTCCCGGAAGCTGTTCTTGTAAGTCGATAGTCCGGCTCGTTTTTTGGCTCGATGCACGGTTGTAGACGATACACCCAGCTTATTTACGGCATCTCGGAGAGAGAGGTTAGGGTTTCGCTTGAAACTACCGGCAACTCTCTTTGTCGTCTCAGCGGCTCCCGGTTTTCGATTTCCCCCCGATCCAGACTTCCTGGCTGTCGACAAACGTTCCCCAAACACTTTAATTACATTTGTAACGGTTGATTTGGCAACTTTTACCAATTTTGGCAGCTTTGCGTGCGAGTAGCTCGGATTTTCGCGATGCGCGAGCAAAATTTTGATACGCTGCTCTTCTTCCTTGGACGGCATTTTGACAACTGAAGAGTGAATTTTAAAATCAAAATAGGAGCAACATTCTACACACACACACACACACCTTCAAAATGAGGGGTGTTCAGGTTTTTAAATCAGTTAATCTTCATTTATTTCCTTCGTCAAGGCCTTATACAATAACTTAATTCTATAGCGATTGCTATTGTCGCACTCTCCACTTATCATATTCCTTAACCGGGAAAGTACTCATTTCTCAATGAGTTCTTTGATACTCTTACCCAGAATATTTGGCAACATTGTTGTGATACCACAAACCCAATTTGAGGATTCTCGCCTAACCGTGTGATGATGTTAACATTTGTACCGCGTTTATTATCATCACCTGTCATCAGCATTGTTTTTTTTTGTTTTTTGTTTTTTTTTCTGGGATTTTAATGCATACCTGTCATCAGCAATCATTGATCTATTGTTCTCGATTGCGAATTGACCATAGCAATAGGAACCAAAACAAACAATGTTTTTGGATCTGCCCGTGGCAGCAGAAGTCTGCTGCTTGCTGCTGTGCTGCTCCTGTTCCAGAGGAAACCGTAAGTTTCAGCAAACAAATTATAGAAATATTTAAATTTAGTATTTTAGAAATTTCAAATATGCACATTTCAAAGATTAAAAGGTTGAGAGAAACACAAAATTGAGTGTCTTTTAAATATACAACAATATTAACTAGTATAGAGAAGAGGGCGAATGTTGTAGTGTAGTGTAGGAATAAAAGAATTTCTGAAATAAAAATAAAAATAAGTTTTTAAGAATATACGAGTTTTGATGATTGATTGTTTATAGTACAAATTTGAATTTCAATTTCTGATCGTGTACTGTCTTATGTAATGTTGGTAAGTTCTGTCTGTAATGTAAATGTATTGATGTTCTACACATACTGGTAAAAGTATTAGTAAGCGTACAAACGATTAACATAATATATACACGCATATAGTGAAATATAAAACTCGATACAGGGGTTTGAGTTAGGCCTCATCAATGTGGGAGCCAGTCTATAAACTAGTTTCAAAGAGCACAGTTGTGTGCTGAAGAAAACGGAGGAAAATTGAAGTTCCAAGCTACCACAAAAGGGTTAATGTAAAATCAATTACTTAAATCTGGTAAACTTGGTGAATTCACTTTGTAAATTGTACCTTCATTTTGTTTACTAAAAAAACTCCCTGAATCGCTTACAATTTTAGACAAGTCGAAAAAACCATAAATTTTATCCAGTTGAATTTTAAATTATCAGTTCCAATCTACAGTACCGATTCCAGACTTCTTTAGGCGGGCGTATTCACTTATTATTTCTGTTTTTTTATAGTACAGAATTGGGCCTTTTATTAAAGCTAGTTTGAATCGTTGAGCAAACAAGGTAGAAGCTAAAAAAAATTTCATTATGCAATATCACGATTGTGGCTACGTAACATTATTTTTTCGAAACTCATCAAGTATAGTGAAACGACCCTTTCAAAACAGACTCTGGTGTCCTTGGAGACATCTGGTGGTAAAACTCTGAAAACAAAATTGATTCAAAACGGTTGTTGGGATTTTTACACAAAATTCAAGGCTTAGATTGCACATCTTTTCATCTGTGCTTTGAACCGTAAGGTGTTTTGATGATAATCTTGAAATACATTTGGAAAATGGTTGTGGACAAAACAGTTTTTTTCAGAGTTCTACAACATTTTTGACATTCTTCATGTAGCAATCATGATGAGGGAGGAACCTTTAATATTCTGGATTCTGGATTCTGAGTCACACACAAAAACCGGCTGTTAAAATACCAACGAACTTTGGCAAGAGGTCATTCTGGCGATCCACAAAGTTCGGCGCTCTCTCGCCCATCAACAGCGGATTGACAATCAATGGCAGCAATTGAGCAGCATCAATACGACGAAACCCATCATCTTTCCATCCGTCATTGATCGACGGCTCGCGAAAAAGCGGTGAATACACTCATTAGGTTCGCTCCACAGTCGGTTCCGCACCTTATGTGCGGATCCCATAGTTGATGCAATTCCGAACGAACGAAAATGATTGAGTGGCAATTAATCATATACCATCCCATCACGGATGCATGCAATGCTAGAGCCGCCTGACGCTAGGCACCGTTGACTGACATCAAGCCTAAATAAAGGCGACATCAACGCGAAGACGACCGGTGCCGATCAGTGTTTTGCGAATTTTGCAACATCGCACTTCCTCCTTCCCCTTTTCAAGGTGGTTGACTTTTCGGGGCTGTGTTGACGCTTTGTTACATCCATCGGTGTTGTAGTGATTTTGTTTTCGACTCAGCTGGACATCAACTTACAAAAGGACTAACTGTTGTCTTCTTAGAACGTTAGAGCGTGTCGATCTCTGCAGAATCTTCTCAGAGTTCATTGACCCCTGCGAGGGTTTATCGTTTTTTGAACAGCTCTGTTCTTCCGGACGTGATCTCATCAACTAGAATTTACAAATTCCTGCCCACTGGACACTCTCTAATGGACCAACGTGATTCGTTCGACCGAGAAAAACGGGAAACCCAAATCAGAAAACACATTTTTCGAGGAATTACGGCCACTGACTCACGGAGGTTCTCCTCATCATGATCCTCTCAAAGTCCGTTGATGCTGCTGCGATAAGGGCACCGTTAATAACAAATAATGATCGTGTGTGCATCATCGATTATCGTGAAAATATGATGCATGTTAGTTGGTTTGTGCGAAAATAATTTATAAATAATGACGGAACAAACATATTTTTTTCGCTGACGTTTCTCCACCATCATTCTGGTGTGGCATTCCCGAAGAAAAAAAAATGCCTTTAGAAGAAAGAAAAATCAACCCCGCAAGGCGTGAGGTCAACGATATTGCCAGCTCTCGTTTTCGTCAAGTGGCCGAAAAAGGAGGAGACCTCCCCAAAGGTCCCTTTTTCGGGATGGGATGTCTTGGCAGCTCCCACTCTTTTATATTCATATTTTTTCCATGCCTCATCTGACGCTGATGGCTTTTCGGTTCTAACAACCTCTCAATGGGACCAGACCCCGGAGGGCTCCAGGGATGAGTGCAATTTTGTTAATAAAAATCTCGTTTTCGTAAATTTCCCTTTTTTCGTCGCTGCAATTTGTTCCCGGAGGTGCTCTTTATCTGGCCAAAAAGATCGAACAAAACCGTGGAGGTGCCAGGTTCCTTCAGAAAAGTTTTGAGAAGACGACAGGCAGCTGCCATGATTTTTCTTTGTTGATTTTTTACCCATTTGCTTCCCTTAAAGGGTTAGCGTCCTGTGTGAAGAAGAGTTATGTGCGATGATGTAAAGTTCCCGATAATAATGATAATAACTTTGGAAATTGAATATAAAATTGATATGAAAGCAAATGGGGCCCCTACTGACTGGCTGGCGGGGTCTCTAATGAACCAGAAAGCCATCCCCCCAGTTTTTTTGCTGGCCCCCGAGGGTAACAATCGAGCGATCAAATTAAGTCTCAAGTAATCAGATGATGGGTACTCTTTACTGATGTTATGGTTCTCAGAGACTTTGAGACTTTTTGGGTGAACTTTGAGAGAACGGGCAATTTTTTTTCAAATTATAATCAAGTTAATGAATTGTAAGGGTTTTGACCATAGGTAATCCAGAACTTTTCCTTTCTAATTTCAGGTTTGCAACAAGTACTGAAAGTTTCTTGTTCTGTCAAACAAATCCGGTTTGAGTTGGTCCTTCGAGCCGGATTTAGATGTTTTGTTTGGACACTTCATATCCGAAAATGTATGAAAATTTAAAATTTATAAAAAAAGTTTATTTTATGTTTGGTAAACTCGTCACAGATGTCAAATTAGTGCAGTGATTTGTTGGTACTTGGCTGAAATTTCGGCTGTCTGTACGGACATGAAGCAAAACAATGTAAACAGCTAGCTGAAAATGAGCTGACTCTTGTCTTGCGTGCAAATTAATTACGCTTACGCATTCGGTACGAAAAAATGTGACCGAGCCCCTTAATGCCCAAGAATAACGAATGCTTTTAGTTAACGAAAGGTTTTCGGAAATGAGCCGATCCTTCGTTTCAAGGAGGAGTAGCACTTCTGTTGAACTCATCATAATTTTTCGATTTCATTTTTCTCTCAAATGTTTGGGGTCAGTTCAACGACTGACAACAACGAAACACCCGGTGGACGTTAACCAACATCACATTCATGTCCCGCTCATCTTGGGCTACTCGTTCTGGGAGCATTATTTTTACTTTGCTGAGGGATGCAGCCTTCTGTCATTTGATTGAGGTGCCGTCAAGAATGTTAAACCTTTGAAAAATGAACCGTTACGGGGGGCGATGACCGGGTACTTAAATGCTATAGAAAAAAGGGAAATTCTCGATTTGTGATTATTCCTGGTAGGTGAAAGAGTGGAATTACAAAGCTCAATGGAAGGTTGCATTCAAATGTTTAAATATTGAGTAACGTTTCATGCTTTTCGTTGCCTGAAAGCTAAACGTTACAAATGCAAACACTCTAGAATTGCATTATGTTGGGGAACGTTTGATGTTTGTGCAATTCAGACATAAACATTTCGGAGAAAATACTGGCTCGTCACGAACTGGTTATGATAGTCGGACAGGCCCCTCGAGGCTCATTCATAATGTTAATCCTTTGTGATTATGCTACGAAAAGCGCGCCATAGCCAATCACCTGATCAATTCACCAACTAAACAATCTCATTCGGTCGGCTCTCTCTAAAGTGGTCAACAACCGCTGCCGGAGAAAATACTATAGCCGGAGTCGGGACCAGAAACGAAAGTGACCATGCTGTGCGTTTATTCGAGGGCCTCCATAATTTACAATCGATGCACATTCATCAGCCCAAGACGACGCCGACTGGTTTTGTTTTGAATGCACCGCGCAGCATAAAGTGCATTTTCAACAAGCATTTGCGAAAACATTCAATAGGATCTAATGGCGGAATCGATACGCGGTCTTAACGACTGTTAGACTCCTCGGAGCTACTGGCTTCATTGTTGTCTATTTTTTCCTTAAGAAAAAAAGCATTCCTCAGATCTGGTGGCTTTGATTTATGTTTTAAACATTCCTCGAGCGCCGTTCTATGAAGTCTTGTAACATGTAGAAAATTCGCTGTGCTCTACATGAAATTGACGGCACCCCTATATCGACCACCCTTGATCGGGAGACAGAACCTGACATGGATATCGACAACCCATTAGCTTCGACAGAGTCTAGTGTCTAGTGGTGGAGAAGCCTGGCAGCGATCATAAAAAAAGTCAGAACCTTCACACCACATTTCAACCAGATGCTCACAGGAAAGGAAGATAATGTCAATCTCGTGACATAAAGATACTCCCCGTTTATGTTATACGGGTCTGGAATGGATTAAGACTCATATCCTCTAGCTGTTCTTTTGAATTGTGGAGCACAGAGACGATTTGATGATAAATCAAGAAGAATTTCTAAACGAAGTTGGTTTAATGGAAAAAATAAAACCTTAAAGAAGTCGTTTGGGTGGGAAAGTGCTCCAGATATCTTTCAACTTTTGATATCTTAATAATTTTTTGAAAATTTTGACAATTTTGAAAATTTTGAAAATATTGACAATTTTGACAATTTGAAAACTTTGAAAATTTTGACAATTTTGACAATTTTGGCAATTTTGAAAATATTGACAATTCTGACAATTTTAACAATTTTGACAATTTTGACAATTTTGACAATTTTGACAATTTTGACAATTTTGACCATTTTGACAATTTTGACAGTTTTGACAATTTTGACACAATTTTGACAATTTTGAAAATTTTTGTCAATTTTTGACAATTTTGACAATTTTGACAATTTTGACAATTTTGACAATTTTGACAATTTTCACAATTTTGACAACTTTGACAATTTTGACAATTTTGACAATTTTGACAATTTTGACAATATTGACAATTTTGACAATTTTGAAAATTTTGATAATTTTGACAATTTTGACAATTTTGACAATTTTAACAATTTTGACAATTTTGACAATTTTGACAATTTTGACAATTTTGACAATTTTGACAATTTTGACAATTTTGACAATTTTGACAATTTTGACAATTTTGACAATTTTGACAATTTTGACAATTTTGACAATTTTGACAATTTTGACAATTTTGACAATTTTGACAATTTTGACAATTTTGACAATTTTGACAATTTTGACAATTTTGACAATTTTGACAATTTTGACAATTTGACAATTTTGACAATTTTGACAATTTTGACAATTTTGACAATTTTGACAATTTGACAATTTGACAATTTTGACAATTTTGACAATTTTGACAATTTTGACAATTTTGACAATTTTGACAATTTTGACAATTTTGACAATTTTGACAATTTTGACAATTTTGACAATTTTGACAATTTTGACAATTTTGACAATTTTGACAATTTTGACAATTTTGACAATTTTGACAATTTTGACAATTTTGACAATTTTGACAATTTTGACAATTTTGACAATTTTGACAATTTTGACAATTTTGACAATTTTGACAATTTTGACAATTTTGACAATTTTGACAATTTTGACAATTTTGACAATTTTGACAATTTTGACAATTTTGACAATTTTGACAATTTTGACAATTTTGACAATTTTGACAATTTTGACAATTTTGACAATTTTGACAATTTTGACAATTTTGACCATTTTGACAATTTTGACAATTTTGACAATTTTGACAATTTTGACAATTTTGACAATTTTGACAATTTTGACAATTTTGACAATTGTGACAATTTTGACAATTTTGACAATTTTGACAATTTTGACAATTTTGACAATTTTGACAATTTTGACAATTTTGACAATTTTGACAATTTTGACAATTTTGACAATTTTGACAATTTTGACAATTTTGACAATTTTGACAATTTTGACAATTTTGACAATTTTGACAATTTTGACAATTTTGACAATTTTGACAATTTTGACAATTTTGACAATTTTGACAATTTTGACAATTTTGACAATTTTGACAATTTTGACAATTTTGACAATTTTGACAATTTTGACAATTTTGACAATTTTGACAATTTTGACAATTTTGACAATTTTGACAATTTTAACAATTTTGACAATTTTGACAATTTTGACAATTTTGACAATTTTGACAATTTTGACAATTTTGACAATTTTGACAATTTTGACAATTTTGACAATTTTGACAATTTTGACAATTTTGACAATTTTGACAATTTTGACAATTTTGACAATTTTGACAATTTTGACAATTTTGACAATTTTGACAATTTTGACAATTTTGACAATTTTGACAATTTTGACAATTTTGACAATTTTGACAATTTTGACAATTTTGACAATTTTGACAATTTTGACAATTTTGACAATTTTGACAATTTTGACAATTTTGACAATTTTGACAATTTTGACAATTTTGACAATTTTGACAATTTTGACAATTTTGACAATTTTGACAATTTTGACAATTTTGACAATTTTGACAATTTTGACAATTTTGACAATTTTGACAATTTTGACAATTTTGACAATTTGACAATTTCGACAGTTTTGACAATTTTGACAATTTTGACAATTTTGACAATTTTGACAATTTTGACAATTTTGACAATTTTGACAATTTTGACAATTTTGACAATTTTGACAATTTTGACAATTTTGACAATTTTGACAATTTTGACAATTTTGACAATTTTGACAATTTGACAATTTTGACAATTTTGACAATTTTGACAATTTTGACAATTTTGACAATTTTGACAATTTTGACAATTTTGACAATTTTGACAATTTTGACAATTTTGACAATTTTGACAATTTTGACAATTTTGACAATTTTGACAATTTTGACAATTTTGACAATTTTGACAATTTTGACAATTTTGACAATTTTGACAATTTTGACAATTTTGACAATTTTGACAATTTTGACAATTTTGACAATTTTGACAATTTTGACAATTTTGACAATTTTGACAATTTTGACAATTTTGACAATTTTGACAATTTTGACAATTTTGACAATTTTGACAATTTTGACAATTTTGACAATTTTGACAATTTTGACAATTTTGACAATTTTGACAATTTTGACAATTTTGACAATTTTGACAATTTTGACAATTTTGACAATTTTGACAATTTTGACAATTTTGACAATTTTGACAATTTTGACAATTTTGACAATTTTGACAATTTTGACAATTTTGACAATTTTGACAATTTTGACAATTTTGACAATTTTGACAATTTTGACAATTTTGACAATTTTGACAATTTTGACAATTTTGACAATTTTGACAATTTTGACAATTTTGACAATTTTGACAATTTTGACAATTTTGACAATTTTGACAATTTTGACAATTTTGACAATTTTGACAATTTTGACAATTTTGACAATTTTGACAATTTTGACAATTTTGACAATTTTGACAATTTTGACAATTTTGACAATTTTGACAATTTTGACAATTTTGACAATTTTGACAATTTTGACAATTTTGACAATTTTGACAATTTTGACAATTTTGACAATTTTGACAATTTTGACAATTTTGACAATTTTGACAATTTTGACAATTTTGACAATTTTGACAATTTTGACAATTTTGACAATTTTGACAATTTTGACAATTTTGACAATTTTGACAATTTTGACAATTTTGACAATTTTAACAATTTTGACAATTTTGACAATTTTGACAATTTTGACAATTTTGACAATTTTGACAATTTTGACAATTTTGACAATTTTGACAATTTTGACAATTTTAACAATTTTGACAATTTTGACAATTTTGACAATTCTGACAATTTTGACAATTCTGACAATTTTGACAATTTTGACAATTTTGACAATTTTGACAATTTTGACAATTTTGACAATTTTGACAATTTTGACAATTTTGACAATTTTGACAATTTTGACAATTTTGACAATATTGACAATTTTGACAATTTTGACAATTTTGACAATTTTGACAATTTTGACAATTTTGACAATTTTGACAATTTTGACAATTTTGACAATTTTGACAATTTTGACAATTTTGACAATTTTGACAATTTTGACAATTTTGACAATTTTGACAATTTTGACAATTTTAATTTTTTTTGATTATTTTGACAATTTTGACAATTTTGACAATTTTGACAATTTGGACAATTTTAACAATTTTGACAATTTTGACAATTTTGACAATTTTGATAATTTTGACAATTTGGCAAATTTCAAAGATTTTGACAATTTCGATAGTTTGACAATTTCGAAAATTTTGACAACTTTGACAATTTTGACAATTTTGACCATTTGGACAATTTTGAAATATTTAACAATTTTGACAATTTCGACAATTTGGTTAAGAAAAAAGACATACATCATTTTAGGTTATTTAACCTTTTTGAGTTTTTCAAAGTCTAAGTCACTAAAACAGATCATTCTATGTATATTTGGACCATAAATCATCTTACCATTTTAAACTTGAAACTCGAAGATCACCTTGCTGAGATATCCAAATCCGATCGACCGACATTAATGGTTTAGCACTTAATCAAACACGAATCTAATTTGAAATCTGCCTGAAATCGACAGAGATGCACCGACCTTAATATCTTTTAACAAGAATGGGCAATACCAAAGTAAATTAAGAAACAAACCCAGCATCAGCATCAGCATCATCACGGTCATCACGGCAAAGTCTACTAAACGGATCCGCTTTAATGTCATCTCTCATAGTAATATTTGAATCATTTGGCGGAATTTAGAGGACGACACAAAACACTTGGTGGCGGCAAAACGTCGGAATGCAATTCCTAAAGTTATTGGATCGATTTTTCGAGCGCCACCTTTTAATGTTGGGAAACCCTCGAACCAGAGTCTGTCACGGAATCTTCCGCCACGATGAGCAGCAGCAGCAGCAGCTACACTTTTCAAGTTTGTTGTTCGGTAGATCGAATGCCATTAAAAGTTATGATGATTATTGCCATGACATGTGCGCGCACCTTTTCAAGAGTTGAGTTTGTAGGAGCATGGAAAAAAAACTAAGCCGGTCACGCTTTTGCTGCTCCTTCTTCGTCATTCTTAGAAAGATGGTAGAGGAATCTGGGAATGTTTTGAACCACATAAAATGCTCGAACAAAATGGGTGTAAATCGTTGGCTGAACACGCTCCGGACGCTCCTTTCGAGACTTACTTTAGGATGCTATAGCAAGTAACGATCGTTAGAGAACATGATGCTCTTGGATTGTTGGAGGAACACTTCAAAACCTGTCGAGCCTCTTATTTTCATAAAGTGAAACAGTTAATGGCTGTCCCCATAACTCATAATTATTACGAGAGCTCGATCGAGGTTCTGACGATCATGAACTACATGGTCTTACAGTGTTGAACGTCAAGTATCGAAACAACTCAGAAGTGCGTTATTTCCCATATGAATTGTAGACAAGAAAAAAAACATAACGGCATTCAGACTTATCCTTATTCAGTGAACGACTTCTTAACAGAACCACAATCATCCCGGAACAATTCTCTCGGACTTGACAATGGTCTCAATGTGAAAAAAAGTCGGTATAGAAGCCGCAAATGACCCATTACTGTCAACAATAAACAACTCACTCACTTTCCGTTTCAAAGGGGCTATTTAACGATCATGAGCCGAGAATGAGCCGGACCAAATCTTCTTAAGGGCATTCTTTGAGGTTGAGCCTTGCTTCCTAACTAACGCCGGCATTCCTCACCTTAAGCCCTCTTACAAACAAGAGAGATCGCCCCAACGAAGAACATAAAACTTGTGAGCTTTTTTTTGCCAGGTCCTAAGCCCGGTAGTAATTGGGCGTTGAATGGAGTCTTTCTGGTGGAATGCAACAATGGTGTATCCATTCCAGGAATGGGGATCTGTTCAGTACAATACCGTACTTGTTTCGACCGACCGATGTTTCACTTCGGCAGGGGGTCCCTGTCTCCTTGTTTGTACTTACTACATCATAATATGTTAACGATCTACCCCCGCAACGCGCCGCCAGAACACAATGTCCATGACCTTGCATAATGGCCAAGGGATTGAGTTGTCTATAAATAGAGGAATCGTTTTGGTTCCATTTAGAACAATTTTTGTTTTCCTATTTTATAAAACCATTTTTGGATTGAAAATTATAAGAAAGTTATATAATTAAAGGATCCTAAAAATGGTTTTAACTTCGGTTTTCGCTTGTTGTGGATTCTGAAGAAACCGTTCCTAAACCATCGGGATAACAACAGATCCTAGATGCTGCCGATTGCAGCAGAACAAAATAATGTTTGTTTTGGTTTATCACATGCTTTAGGCAATTCGTAATTGATGATTGCCGAACAATTGGATAATGATGATGGTGACAGTATAAATGTTTACATCATCACACGGTTAAGCGAGACTACTCAAATCAGGTTCGTGGTATCACAACAGTGTTGCCAATAATTCTGAGTAGAATTATCAAAGTACTCAATCCCAGTTAGGGAATTTGAGAAGTGGTCATCGACAGAAAGCAATCGCTAGTGTAATATGTTCTATTATAACGACTAGATGAAGAAAGGAAATGAAGGTTAACTCTATTCTAAACACCGAAACCTGCGTTGAATATCTTCTCAAGCAACCAACAGTCTCATAAAACAGGTACAAAAACCCTTACTCAGCCCCATCATTGATATGAAGTACGTTCTATGCAGCTCTAAATTTAAGTTCATATTCATACTTTCAAGTTCCAAAACAAGTCTTAATGATCTTCTATTCAGCTTCCAGCGGCCTCTTAATTCAGCTTCCAAAAATCAAAAGCAAAAAATCTCTCTCTATCTGAACTGCACCCTTGGTATCAGTATATATCACCTTCTCTTGATAGTTTACTCTGTTCAGTACATGATGCCGCCATGATGCCACGCGCCGGATTCCAATAACGACAAATTGCACAATTGCTGCTTTTCTACATTCCTATATATATCGCATCAAAATGGTCACCCAAGTACCAAATTACGTATAGAAAAAAACTCGCCCGCCTTGAGAATCGAACCCCGACCTTCGTGGTGAGCATCGAACTTAAACTGGCGTGCATAAGACTCGTTTGTATTCTTTTCAATCGGATAAAAAAATCCAAACGACTTTTACTTTAAATTGTAAATTGTTTAAAATCAATAAAAATGTATTAACCGAACTACATTTATTAAAAAGGCTGATGTTCATTGGCTAGTATCCAGATCTACACTAAAGTCGCTGAGAGCCGATCTCGTTCTTCTCAACCGCTTCGGCTTTTATCAGTTTCATCTCCTACTCAATTTTCTTCTACTGATGATTATTTCTCTTATCAATTTAATTTGATGATTGAAGACGGTTGGAGATGCTCAATTATCGAACTTATTATAACAGTTGACAAGTTCCAAGACTACAGCCAACAATACTAAAAGAGATAGATAAACGTTATCAACAAAAATGTTTATCAAACCATGCGCTCTAAAAATCTTAAATCAAATATTAGAATGTTTAATTTTTGCATGATTTACTCATTTAAACATTTTTTCGGTGAACAGATAGAGCCAAATTGTCTTCTACAAAGTTGTAGTCTACGGTTTTTGAGGCCCATTGCCCAAGACACCACATACATATGACGATTTGTAAGTGGGTTATGATTTTTGAAAGTTAAAATGTTAGGGTAGGTCGAAAATATCAATATTTTTCTCTAACTTTTGTGGATGAACTCATACAAGAAATATGCCTTCTGAGCAGTTATGAAATTAATATTTGCACATTTTTCTCTCAGAAAGTAAAATTTTAACTGGAGACGTTCGTTAGTTATAAGGGATTTTAAAAAAAAACTTTTTGAACTGTCATATCTCGGATTGGGGCATACCAAAAATTAATTGTATAACAGCATTTTTTAGATCAAATATCAAATATTGGATTGTGAAATTGTGGAAGACAAAGATAATGGAATTAAATATTCGACTTTTGCTCGAGAAATTGGCATGTTCTCTTTCAAAAGGTCTTCAAATGTGTGAATTTGTATTTAAAATTAACCAACTTTGGATTTTTTTTTCACTCAAGTTTAAAAAATAACTAATCTCCAATAATTAATTTTATAACAGCATTTTTTAGATCAAATATCAAATATTGGATTGTGAAATTGTGGAAGACAAAGATAATGGAATTAAATATTCGACTTTTGCTCGAGAAATTGGCATGTTTTCTTTCAAAAGGTCTTCAAATGTGTGAATTTGTATTCAAAATTAACCAACTTTGGATTTTTTTTACTTGAGTTTAAAAAATAACTTATCTCTAATAATTTTACAATTAAGTATTTAATATTTGAACCAAAATATGCTTAATAATGCCAACATAATTATTTTTATAGCACCAATCCATAATATGACAGCTCAAATAGTACAAGTTTTTGTTAAAAAATGCCTTATGATTAACAATCGTCTCCAGATACAAGTTTGCTTTCTGAGAGAAAAATGTGCGAATATTAATAACATACAAATGCTAAGAAGACATACTTCTTGTATGAGTTCATTCACAAAAGTTAGAGCCAAAATTCTGATATTTTTGGCACAACCGGCACATTTAAATTTTCAAAAAATCATAACTCACTCAAAAATCGTCATATGTATGTGGTGTCTTCGACAATTTAGCTGTAAATCATGCAAAAAAAACACGTCCTAATATTTGGTTAAAGATTAATCAAACGCATGGCTTGATGAGCATTTCTACTAAAAACATCATTTGTCTACATCTTTAAGTATCTTCACATGTATTTAATTTTGTCACCATAAATTCCCGTCCTGGACCACTGTGCAGTGCTGCCAATAATTTTGAGGAGCATTCTCAAAGTACTCATTGAGAAATAAGTACTTTCCCGGTTTGGGAATAGGAGAAGTGACAAAAATCAAACGCTAATGTAATAGATTATATTATGACGACTAGACGAAGAAAGGAAATAAAGATTAAGTCTGTTCTAAACATCGAAACAATCTTCCAGAAAAGTTTGATAACATCTTGCTAAAGATAACAGTGGACTTACTCAAATGCTTATTTTTAAAATGTCAATGGAATGGATTTCTAAATTGAAGGTTACTTTGAGGCTATCTTAAAAGGGAAATTGAGTTCTCTTCTCTTACTTTTGAGTTATTCTATATTCCTTTTTAAATTAATTTGGAAACGAGTAGGCCTTGGTCGAGTGCGGTCGCGTTTGTTTTTTCTGCGTTGAAATTGGTCGTTTTCTGTCATTTTCGAGAGAAAGTTTGGATTTTTGATACCAATAATCAATTGATGAATGATTCATGAGTATCAGTTTTTATTGCACTGAATATCGTTGTTGTTTTTGAAGTGCTCAGATCGGTAGCTTCAGGAAGTTTTTTTGCTCAGTTTAATTGCCGAGGAGGGTTTGATTTTGATGGTTTAGAAGTGTTGTAAATGCAAGGAACGGGAGGTTTGGTTTAATTGTTTAGATACGTGCGGGGGCATTGGGGAATGGACATTGCAAGTGATCGAAGATATTTATTATGGTTTCTTTTGATATACAAGTGAAAATAAAAGTAGATAAAAATGGGATGGAACAGAAACAAGGTTCTAATGTGTGTCTCGAGTTGAAGAAAATACCTTCTACGTAATACGCTCAGGAGTGAAATCAGGAAATTGAATTCTTGAGAAATGTGTGACAAAATTTTTGATACCGGAAGAGGTCAGCAGCGAGAGGCGGAAGTTAGCAGAAAACCGGTGAGGACGTTCCTTTTTCTTTTTCTAGTTATTTAATTTTCAATCTTCGATCAGTTTTTCAATCTATAACTTTAGTTAAGAACTCCAAATATATGATTTGTGGAGAACTTTCGAGGTAATTTAATGATTAATTTTGATTATACGATTAAAAACATTTTAAAAACTTTTCGAGCTCTAAGGAGATCTCGAAAGGTTTATTGTTTTATTAATATTTTTCGTTATCTCTTTTTTATTTTCAAGAGCGAGTAAAGGCGCTTTATCCTTGGTCGATAACCAGAAATGATCGTACATCGAAATCCAAAACAGTTCAAGAAAAAAGCTTAAATTTTTAAAGATTTTTTTTTTGTTTATTACATTTCTCAAAATACTTAGGTTTTGGGATTTCTGTGTACAAAATAAATCATTTCCAGCCCCAGAACGATCCTAGTGATTGGCAAAATAACTTTAGATTGCACATGGTTTCTTCATCAAGGAGCATTTTTCTTAGTATGCTTCCAACAATAACCATTCGAAACGTATGGTACTGGTGGTCCACGTTTCTTCCTGTTCCTGTGTTCCGGATGTCTCTGCGTTCTCTGCTCTATGGTAGGCCCAACCATTTTATGGTTTTGATCATTTTAATGTTTTTATGTTAAAATAATTAAAAACATGGACAAAGACAAGAAGAATAATAAGATACTTCTTATTCTTTGGGACTCAGACATAAGTTCTGGCTATAGAAGTACGATTAGTGATTAGTGATTCCTTTTTAAATTAATTTTAGCTATTTTCAGCTACCTATTTCAAACTAAATTTCATTTTATTTTTGTCATTTGATATTCAGAATTGAATTGTTTGTTTTGAGTAAGAGACTTCTATTTTATTAGTCATTCTTTATTCAATTTTGGCATTTAGGCATTTCGAAGTTATTCTCAAATCATTTCAAAGTAAAATAAATTTTTTTAAAAATATTTTTGAGGTATTTTAAATTATTAAAAATTCATTTTTAATTTGATTTTCTCTCATTTGACAACTATTTTTTCAGTAAATTCAGAGCCATTTTTAACCATTTCTTAGAAATTTCAGTAACATTTTTGAGATCTATTTGGGTTAAATTTTATCCATTTTTAAGTAATTGATTAATGATTTTTCGGTCAATTTAACTTACTTTTTTTTATTCAATTGAGAGTCATTTTGAAGTAATCTCGAGTCTTTCTATGTCGTTTAATAGCCTTTTTTGAGTTTTGGAATAACTTCAGAGTGATTTGGGAGTCACTCAGTAGTCATTTTTATTCAATTTCGATTCATTGCAGTTTTTTTGCGATCTATTTTTGAAGCATTTCGAAATCATTCGTCATTTTTTAGTTATTCAGGTTGATTTCTAAATTATTTTTATGCCATTGTTCAATCACTAAGAAGTCGTTTTTATTCAGTTTTGTTTCAGTTCACAATTATTTCTAAGCATTTCACCCATTTTTAAGACATTGATGAATTATTTTTGGTCAATTTTAGTAATTTTTTTTATTCAATTAAGAGTCATTTTGTAGTAATCTCGAGTCTTTTTGAGGCCTTTTATGGCCTTTTCTGAGTTTTGAAATAACTTTTGAGTGATTTTGGAGTCACTTAAGAGTCACTTTTTATGCAATTTAAATTCATTGCAGCTTTTTTCATCTATTTTTAAAGCATTTCGAAATCATTTCTCATTTTTTAGCGATTCTGGTTGATTTCTAAATTATTTTTTAGCAATTGTTTAATCACCATGAAGTCATATTTTATTCAGTTTTGTGTTATTTTATAATTATTTCTAAGCAGTTTTTTCCCCATTTGACAATAATTTTTCTGTGAATTTTGAGCCATTTTTAACCATAAGTTCAGTGACATTTCTAAGATCTTTTTGGCTTATTTTTCACCCATTTTTTAGAAATTGAGGAATTATTTATTGGTCAATTTTAGTAATTTTTCTATTCAATTGAGAGTCGTTTGTAGTAATACGAGTCTTTCTTAGTCGTTTTATAGCCTTTCCTGAGTCTAGGAACAGTTTTTTTTAATGATTTTGGAGTCACTTTTTATTCAATCTATTTATGAAGCATTTCGAAATCATTCGTCATTTTGAGGTTATTCAGGTTTATTTCTAAAATTAGTTTCAAGCCATCGCTAAGAAGTCATATTTTATTCAGTTTTGTGTCATTTCGCAATTATTTCTTAGTAGATGTGGAGCCATTTTTGAATAATTTTAGTTACATTTACGAGATATTTATGATTTTTTTTTCATTTTTGAGTTATTTTAAGTCATTTCTGAGTCGTTTTATAACCCATTCAAATTTTGGAATTGTTTTTTAGCTATTGTTCGTTCACTCCTCAGTCCTGTTAGATTCTTGTGAGCCTTGTGAGTCATCTTTATAAAAAGTTGGATGCTATTTTATGTTGTGTTTGAGTTTTTTTTATTTTAAATATTAGAGCCATTTTTGAGTCACTAGGTGATATGAAGCAGAAAATATCAACAATTGAATTTAACGAAGAGATGGCCAACAATATAATCTCCAACTTCAGAGGCAAATCGATGCAGTCTGTCATCGCAGAGTAGGATTAAGTTTATACATTTTTTTTGCTGCTTTTGACATATTAAAAAAATAGAAAATATCAACAACTTTGGTAAGCTCTAACTTGAGAACGGCAAAATTTGGAAGCGTTTGATTAACTAGGTATGGAAAATCTCAAAGAAACATCAGCTTTACACCTATTTCGGAATAAAAATAATACAGGGTAACAGCATTTTTGGACTTTTGCGTCCTGAATTAAAAAAGAAAAAAACATTTGTCAGATTTTTTCTATCACCTCTAGTCTTGATGACATGGCGTTTGCAACTTTTAAATTGATCAATTTTGGCTGAAATCTCTTGGATTTAAATCAATTTGTCAAGGATCCAAATATTGTCCAGATATTATTATTTTTTTTTAATCTTAGAATTTTTTTTTGTTTTTCAAATAAACAAGGCTTGAATAAAATTATATCCTACAATTTTTAGAAATTTAAATATATCGGACTACAATTTTTTAACATCATTCTAGAATGTTCTTTGAAATGAAATATTTTTACTTATTTCCCAACTTGGTTGAAGACTGCAAAACAATTTGACTTATGGTTTAAAAAATATAGAATATTCAATTAAGTTTCCATCTTTATTGAAAATTCGTCAGAATTTTCGATTGTTCTGCCAACTTGAAAAAAAAACACAAGAAAACAACTTCAAGAATTTGTTTTTCTAAGAAGTCAAAATCGCTCGTGGTCTTCAGGTAGGTTGATCATTGAGTTAAAGCCCTTAATTTTGAAAATATTTTTCTACTGTTTTGGCTAAAATTTATTTGATAAATTTTAACCAATTGTCACAAGATATCTCAAAAAGGAGCTAATGAAAAAAACTAAATCAATACATATTTGGAATCAGCGCTCCAAAGTTATTTTTAAATTAGTTTTTATATTCTTTGCACCTCGAAAAAATGAGATATTTGCCTTTACTCCAATCATGAGTTCTCAATATTTTAACGTCATTGGCATATGATGTGAACGCCAGCGGCGATGATACGATTGGAGACCGAACGGCATCTTAATTTCTCAGCGCAACCGCATTTCTTATACGCAAAAAAGCTGTTATGACCTTCTATATCCTACCGCTGGATAAAGGAGGATTGATCGGTTTTTCTACATTTTTTCTCTGCTATGTGTTTGATGGTTTTGTCATCAAAATTTTTGCTAGCGCGATCAGAGACAGAGTTGAGTGCTGAGAGCTCCAAATTGATTGTTACTGGTTTGAGATCTTTCCTCTTTCTTCGGAATTCAGCATAAATTTCAAAAAATCTGGAAACAAATTTCTACCGGTACTAACATCAGTGGCTTGTACTAGCGAACTCGCGAGACTGGTTTTTGTTTCCTATAATTCAAACCCTTACACTTGACCGGTCAAAAATTAAAATTGGAGCCAAACTAATTTCTACCGGTACTAACGATAGTAGCTTGAACTAGCGAACTCTTGACACTTATTTTCGTCATCTACAAGTCAAATCCTTTCACGTGACTGGTCGTGAGTTGAAATCGAAGTTAAATTTTTTTCCTTCGGTACTAATACTAAAAGTTTGTACTAGAGAACTCGTGACACTAATTTTCGTAACCTACAAATCAAACTCTTTTACTTGCATGGTCGCAAGTTGAAATCAGAGCCAAACTAATTCCTACCGGTACTTATACTAGTAGCTTGTACTATCGAACTCGCTACACTAGTTTTCATAACCTACAATTCAAACATTTTCACTTGACCGGATGCAAGATGAAATCTTAGCTAAACTAATTTCTACCACTAATTACACTACTAGCTTGTACTAGTGAACTCGCAACACTAATTTTCGTCACCTACAAGTCAAACTTAGAAATCAATTGCTGCATCTATCAAGCTTTCCTCATCGTTTGAAAATTTTATTTTCTCAAATGTTCGAGCAATGGGCTTTTAACGATTTTAGAAATCCTAAAAGATATAAGTATGAAGGCTTGGCCAGATTCAATGTTCAGAACTTGGCAATACACTCCCTATTGTTGGCCAATCAAGAAGTTGTCCAGTCGTTATCAATGTCATCAACAGGCAATAATTTACGACTTAAAGCCATTCTGAAGCAATCCGTTGTGGTATACGAAATTGAATTGCACTCTCATTCGGATCCTTATGGCCATCGTCCGAGCAGGGACCAGATATCTTTCTTGTTGCAGTTGTACCCAAGTGCGTGGACAACCCATCATATTCTGGTAAATTTATAACCCCGGTTTCGATAAGTTGATAACACCGAAATCACTCTGCAACTTACCCTTGTGAGATATTGAAAAAAATTAATAGCCCGTGACTATTTCAACTGAAAAATTTCAACATTAAGTAAATTTTACAACGCCAAAGATTCGAGTATTATAATGAAAACTCTCGTAAAAAAAATTTTAAAGTTGAATTGAATGTTTAAAAAACAACTCGACACGACACCCTCCCGAAAGCTTCCTTGACCTTGCGCGTTTCGTCGCGGCGCTGGTCGCGAAAGATTTCCTGGGCGACGACGACGAAGTCCGGTAGGTCATTTGCCTCCCACCCCATCGAGAGCAGGATGCTTGCTTTATTTTATCCGATGGAAGATTAAGTCGAAGAGAAAAAAAGTTCGAAAACATGCAACGAGAAAGAACATCTTGGCGGCCTGTGTAGGTTCTGGTTCGTTCATAAATGCCTTTGAGTTATGGCTCATTGTTTTCCGAAAATGTGGTGCCGGTTTTTTTTTCTTCTTGGTATGATCGCTTGAATGGGTTTGTAAGAACGGGATCTTAGTGATTACAAGGAAGCTAAATAGCGATGGTAAGATTCTTCAGCTGAGAGCGTCGATAAAACATGAAGTGCCTAAAGAATCAATTTTCTCTTTTTAAAGGCTTTTAGCATCATTGTTTGAATTATTGAAAGTTATGAAAAGAATGGAAAACATTAAAATCTGATGCACCTTCACCAATCACCTTACTTGATTGTCAATCAATGAACTTTCAAGAAGTTACTGCTCTGAGGTAATCGTTGACATAATCACTTGAAAGTATATTGAAGTTGTCTTCGGCGAGAGACCCAATAAAATATGAACAGCTTCGTCACTTTCGAAATGTGTCCTTTCAAATTCCTCCATTGGCACCAAACCATCAATTACAGCGAATCTGCGCGCTATCAAAGATTTTTCCGCACCATCCATGTGTCTTCCCACGAAGTTGATGTACGCAAGCAAGCAACCAAACTAGCAAAGTTCATTGCATATCACATCGTTGGATCAACCTTTTTCTTTGCTTCCTTCAACTCTTAAGAATGTCGCATTGAAGGTTCGGATCATTCGAAAGCAAAAGTGACTCTTCCTTTCACTCACTGAAACCGAGAGGAGCAACAAAAAACCTGACATCACAAGAAGCAGCCTCAATAATGCTCCGGTCTTGATTATTGTCTATTTATGGAAAAGAATTGCACCGGAGTTGAGAATGATACACGTGCGAAATGTCGAAACTCAATGGGGGAGCTATGTAGCTAGTTTTTTTTCTGTAGGCTCCAGAGATGACAAACGGATCTACTCCATACATATGAGGAGGCTTAAAAAAGTTCTCTCCAAGCTATCAGAAGGAATATCTCGCATATCGACAAGTTCCCCCATACGAAAGCAGACTCAGCGGGAAGCTTTCAATATGTTGCCATGTGAAGTCGCAGAGCTTCCCTGCGAAAGATCTTTCGAAATGAAAGGAAAAAACAGACTGACTCGGATGGCACCCCCCTGTGCGGGATTTGTTCTGACAGCATTACTGCTCCCTCAGACAAGAATCTTGACTTTCATGCGAAACATCTGCGCCCATGGGGTAGATCCGGACATTATTGTTGGGTTCGGTTGAGTTGTGAGTTCAGAATTCTGTTGAGACTTTATTTTTTAAATGGTCAAAATTGTCAAAATTGTCAAAATTGTCAAAATTGTCAAAATTGTCAAAACTGTCAAAATTGTCAAAATTGTCCAAACTGTCAAAATTATCAAAATTGTCAAAATTGTCAAAATTGTCAAAATTGTCAAAATTGTCAAAATTGTCAAAATTGTCAAAATTGTCAAAATTGTCAAAATTGTCAAAATTGTCAAAATTGTCAAAATTGTCAAAATTGTCAAAATTGTCAAAATTGTCAAAATTGTCAAAATTGTCAAAATTGTCAAAATTGTCAAAATTGTCAAAATTGTCAAAATTGTCAAAATTGTCAAAATTGTCAAAATTGTCAAAATTGTCAAAATTGTCAAAATTGTCAAAATTGTCAAAATTGTCAAAATTGTCAAAATTGTCAAAATTGTCAAAATTGTCAAAATTGTCAAAATTGTCAAAATTGTCAAAATTGTCAAAATTGTCAAAATTGTCAAAATTGTCAAAATTGTCAAAATTGTCAAAATTGTCAAAATTGTCAAAATTGTCAAAATTGTCAAAATTGTCAAAATTGTCAAAATTGTCAAAATTGTCAAAATTGTCAAAATTGTCAAAATTGTCAAAATTGTCAAAATTGTCAAAATTGTCAAAATTGTCAAAATTGTCAAAATTGTCAAAATTGTCAAAATTGTCAAAATTGTCAAAATTGTCAAAATTGTCAAAATTGTCAAAATTGTCAAAATTGTCAAAATTGTCAAAATTGTCAAAATTGTCAAAATTGTCGAAATTGTCAAAATTGTCAAAATTGTCAAAATTGTCAAAATTGTCAAAATTGTCAAAATTGTCAAAATTGTCAAAATTGTCAAAATTGTCAAAATTGTCAAAATTGTCATTCAAACCCAAAAGTTCCAATTTACTCATGTAAACGTTACTTAAAATTTCTGCAAAAAATCATGGATGAGTTTTGAACCAAAACAAAGCTCTTTGGATCCCAGGTTTTGAGAAATTCATAAATGACTCTAAATTGACTCCCATATAAGCCATATGTTTCTAATGATACTAGGAACATGTACACCCACAGATTATTTGTCAGGATAGGAAATTATTTGGGAAAAATAAATTAGGGTTCTGGTACCTTTATGTGTGTATGGATCAAACCGAGCAAGTCAGTCAATCAGGCAGTGCGAGCGGGTAAGCGAGTTAAGTGGTACGGCAAGTAGTTGCTCCGGCTGGATGCGGTCAAGTGGCCCGACAGCGCGATATTAATTTAAAAAAAAAACACCGATAAGTTCATTGAGAGGACAGCTTGCTGGTCAAGTGGGTCGAAAGGATAGAAATGAAAAAAATACTCATAACTGAGTTGAGAGGAAAGCTTGATATAAATTAGAAAAAAAACACCGATAAGCGAATTGAGAGGACATCTTGATATAAATTAAAAAAAAAGGCGAAAAGCGAGTTCAGTGAACAGCTTGACAAACATGGAAAAAATCACAGATAAGTGAGTGGAGAAAACAGTTTGGTGAACAAGCGAGTTGAGAGGACAGCTTGATATAAATTTGAAAAAAAAACACCGATAAGCGAATTGAGAGGACAGCTTGCTGATCAAGTGGATTAAAAAACAGCTTGATAGAATTGAAAAAAATTGCCGATAAGTGAGTTGAGAAGATAGCTTGAAATAAATTAGAAAAAAAACACCCGTAAGCAAATTTAGAGGACATCTGGATATAAATGATAAAAAATCAGCGTTAAACGAGTTGAGACGACAGCTTGAAATTAATTAGAAAAAAATCACCAATGAGTGAATTGAGAGGACAGCTTGATATAAATGAAAAGAAAAAAAAAACACGATAAGCGATTTGAGTGGACATCTTGAAATAAATGAAACAAAAAAACTCCGATAAGCGAGGCTAGAGAAAAGTTTGACAAACATGAAAAAAATCACGATAAGCGAGTTGAGAGGACAGCTTGATATAAATTATAAAAAAACACCGATAAGCGAATTGAGAGGACATCTTGATATAAACAGACAAAAACCAGAGATAGTTTAGAGGGAAGCTTGATATTAATTTGAAGAAAAAAAACACCGAGTAGCGAATTGGGGGGACAGTTTGGTGATCAAGCGGGTTGAGAAGACAGCTTGAGAGAAATGAAAAAATCACCGATAAGCGAGTTTAGAAGACAGCTTGATATAAAGGAAAAAAAGAAACATCGATAAGCGAGTTGAGAGGACAGCTTGATATAAATTTAAAAAAAATTACTGATAAACAAATTGAGAGGACAGCTTGGTGATCAAGTGGGTTGAGAAGACAGCTTGATAGAAATGAAAAAATATCGATATGTGAGTTGAGAGGACAGCTTTATATAAATTAGGAAAAAAACATCGATAAGCAAATTGAGAGGACATTTTGAAATAAATAAAAAAAACAGCGATAAGCGAATTGAGAGGACAGCTTGACAAACATGAGAAAATCACCGATAAGTGAGTTGAGAGTACAGCTTGATATGAATTTTAAGAAAAAAACACCGTTAAGTAAATTGAGAGGACATCTTGATAAAATTTAGAATAGAAAACACAGATTAGCGAATTGAGAGGACAGCTTGATAGAAATGAAAAATAAACGCTGATAAGCGAGTTGAGAGGACAGTTTGCTATGAATTTGAAAAAAAAAAACACCGATAAGCGAATTGAGAGGACATCTTGATATACAGAAAAAAATAAATAAACTGGGCATGAGCAAGTTGAGAGAACAGCTTGATAGAAATGATAAAATCACAGATAAGCGAGTCGAGAGGCCAGCTTGATATAAATTAGAAAAAAACACCGATAAGCGAGTTGAGAAGACAGCTTGATATAACTTTGAAAAAAAAAACACCGATAAAAAAATTTAGATGACAGCTTGGTGATCAAGTGGGTTGATAGGACAGCTTGAAAGAAATGAAAAAATCGCTGATAAGCGAAGCGATCTTGATAAAATTTAGAAAAAAAACCGATTAGCGAATCGAGAGAACATCTTGATATAAATAAAAAAAAAAAAATTACAACGATAAGCGAGTTGAGAGGACAGCTTCATCAAAATGAAAAAACGCCGATAAGCGAGTTGAGAGGAAAGCTTGATATAATTTAGAAAAAAAACACCGGTAAGCTGTCCTCTCAATTCGACAGCTTGGTGATCAAGTGGGTTGAGAGGACAGCTTGATAGAAAGAAAAAAAAACACCGATAAGCGAGTTGAGAGGACAGCTTGATATAAATCAGAAAAAAATCACCGTTTAGCGAATTGAGAAAATTGCTTGGTGAATAAGCGTTTTGAGAGGACAGTTCTAAATAAATGGATAACCCCAGAAAGCGAATTGAGAGGACAGCTTGAGCGGTGTCAGTTTGACACTCCTGACTAAAACCAATATATCTCTCTTGTTTCCAAATCAATTTTTGGAAAATACATAGTTTTGGAAACCTCGTAGTGTAACTCAGACATTATTTAGTTACAACACTTCAGTATTCCGTTATTCAAAGTCTTAGAAAAAAATCAAAAAATTATTCTTCGGAAAAAATACCATGACCATGAGATCATGACCACTAAAAATATAAAAAAGTGGTGTTAAAACCGTACTTTTTATTGGACTAGGCAGTAGATCGAGAGAAACAACTTGTTTCGATGATGGACAAAGTATCGTTCTGTTAGCAGTCCCAGCCAAGCGGATTGGAACGAGGTGAAACGGATTCTGCGATATCTCAAGCACACTGTAGTCCATCAACTAGTCCTTGGAACGAATGACCAGAAGCTGACAGTCTACGTGGATGCGTATTGGGCCGGAGACGCGAAAACCAGGAAGATCAATTCTGGTTACATTTTCCTGATGGGTGACGGTCCAATTTGTTGGGGCTCGAGGAAGCAGAAGTGTGTTGCCCTAAGTAGCACCGAAGCCGAGTTCATCGCCCTTGCAAAATGCTGTAAGGAACTTTTGTGGATTGATCTTTTGCTACGAGAATTCCACGTGGTCCGATCCAAGCCGATTACCGTTCATGAGGATAACCAATCCTGCATGAAGCAACTGGAAGGAGGGAAGTTCCACAACCGATCCAAACATGTGGACAACCGTTATCATTTCGTGCGACAACTGAAGGAAGATGGGATTATCAACATCGATTATTGTCCTACTGAACTGATGATTGCCGTATGCTGACGAAGCCCTTGACTCAAGTAAAATTAAGGAAATTCCGAAAAGAATGGAATACATCCGTCGAGGAGGAGTGAAGAACGAAGCGACTGATGATCAAGCAAGTCTTGGAATAGTTAGTCATTAAGTTGAAGAGAAAATAAAAATTAGTCTTACTTTGTCCATCATCGAAACAAGTTGTTTCTCTCGATCTACTGCCTAGTCCAATGCTTTTCAATCAATGAATCGTCAAATTTTTTTAAGTCAAACCAGATAAATTTTGAAAAGAGGGTTGGAAAGTAGAGGTAATTTGGCACATTTTTGCAATTTTATATTTTCAAAATACAACGAAAATAACAAATTAACGAATTTACAAAGGTAGCTGTTTTTCAAACCTCTTGTCAATTTGTTATTTCTCAGATTTTCTCACACAAAACTTTAACTTTGCACTGTATTTTAAGTGTATTTACGCAAGATTTTCGTAATAAATTAACATTCACAAGAAAGGAAATTTTATACCGATTCTAGTGATATAATTGAATAAGGGCTGTATTACTTTATGAAGATTAAAAAAAAAATAAAATGAATTTGTAAAAATCGGTTAAGAAACAAGAGAGATATATCGGTTTTAAGCGATGAATGTAAAATTGACATACAAGGTCTGATTGGGGAGTTTTTTTTCCCGAGATTTCATGGTGCGTCCATAAAAAAATAATGATGTCAAAATTAAAAGATCTCAAGAATTCATTGAGGGTACCCTATGAATTTTTTTTAATTGGATGCACCAGAATATAGTTACAAGCCGCAAAATTTGCAATAGTATCTATCATATTGAAACTGAAGAGCGAATTAGGGTTAACAGAGAGTTGTTAAGACTGATGGTCATCAGGCTTACAGTTTTTGAGATTGAAGGTTTATCAGGCCAAAAGCGCATAAGACCCAGATTGATCCTATATCAACGAAGAACACTTAGCCTGATGTAAGCCTGGAATAATCCTTGGTCTGATAGACTCTCCTGAGTCTGAGGGATGTCCCTCATGCCCAAGATTGTCCATCAGACCAAAGATCGTCCACTAGACTCTTAGATTCGGTTCGATGACCTTTGAAAAGGCGTTTTCCGTTAGGCTATAGGCGTAGGCCGTCCTCCAGACCGAATGTTGTTAGTCGAGTTCAGTTCACCTGTAAGATCTTTCATTGTCAATCTGAATTCAATGATTTAATCCAGGACTCAATAAATACAGGATAAGATTTGCGAAATTCTAGCTTTTCTAGCTTTTTCTGTGAGTGCCATGCTTTTACTCAATTTTTCCGTAGTCACAGATAGCTTCATTAAACTTTTCCACGATAATCAAGGTATCATTTACCAAACTATGAATCATCCCAAGTAGCCACTCCCATCAAGAGGGTGGGTGGTAGCGCAGCAGATAAACTCTTTTCATCTATCCCATTTCAGCAAGGCTCAATGATTAGTTTTAATTTACCCTCTGGACGGCAGGATGGTGAAATCCCATTTACAACACTGTTTCAAGGTGATAAAAGCATCGTGGGGGTCACTCCTGCTGAGACGTATGAACGTATGAAGGAGGAAGATGTCAGAAATAGAGATGGACAAACAAACTAAGTAAGTAATAGGGAGGCGGAAAATACCTCTTAGTCACGAAAGAATTCCTTTGGACCAAGAACGACGGACGCAGCCTCCGTATGAGAGCCGCAATCTGTTGGAGGTGACGATGATGGGATTTAAAGATGTTATCTCCCCAGAAGGGGTGTTTAGTTCTGGTCTCCTGTTGGATCTTCTGACCACACGAAACGATCTCTTCGGGGGCGAGCAGCCGTTAATTGATTGATAAATTAATCAAGCCTGTAGAGATGGCTCCTTTGCTAAGATTGGTTAATTAAATCTGACCGTAGCGTAGGCTCCAGTCAGGGGGAAGATGGGTCCCCGTACTATCCTGGCAATTGATCAAGTGCTTAATTGCTCAACTGATGGGTTCCACTGATCTGTGTGTTTGCGTTATCGCGAGCCCTAATAAACAAAGAATTAATTTATGGCGTGTTTCCTGCCAACCGTTTGGAGTGAGCCCAAGAAAAACCATAAAAGTCATCAGAACACAGCATCTTCGTTCTACGGATTCTTCTACTTTTGCAGGGGGCAACCTCAAAGATGTGCAAGCAGCGCCTAATAAAACGGCTAGAGATTAAACGCCCATAGGTGATACTGGAACCCAACAAACCGCAAACAACAAACAACAACGGATGACGCTGATGGTGATGATCTTTTGACTCCCATTTGTTGGTTTTAATTTTCTGTTTAATTCACTCGAGAGTAAAGTTCTATCCGATCCGATCAGATCATCTCCTGCAATGTAGAAGCTTAGCTGTCGTAGGATGTACCAAAGTGCATAATCTTGCAAGCTTTTATTGGCGTCTTTCGCGATTGTGGTTTCGGAAGAGGAGCTATTAAAAGCCAAATAAGTAAGTAACAACCGAGGCAGCTGTTCAAAGGAGAAGCTAAATAATACTTTTTTGGATACGTTTTTGGATTTTGGAGATGTTTTCTGCTGATTGTTTTTTAAAAATTAACTTTCAATCTTATTCACGTTCTCAGAAATTCATGCTACTTTCCCGATGAGAACGATATTTTCACTATAATCAACCCACTTGAAGATCTTGCTTAATAATTTTACTGTCCTGAATCGTTAGTTTTAAAGTGGTACTCTCAAGCCATTTTTTATACTACAAGGCTGTCCTCTCAGCTCATTTCATCAAATGAATCAGAAGCTTCAAAGGTTATTCAACTGAATTCCTCTAAAGATTTTAATCGGCTTTAGCGTTTATTTCAATCTGTCTTCTTAGCACTTCGAATTCCAGGTCACCATAATTTTGAAAATATATTCGTACGTGTTTTTTTTATAAATAAGTAAGTAACAACCGAGGCAGCTGTTCAAAGGAGAAGCTAAATAATACTTTTTTGGATACGTTTTTGGATTTTGGAGATGTTTTCTGCTGATTGTTTTTCAAAAATTAACTTTCAATCTTATTCACGTTCTCAGAAATTCATGCTACTTTCCCGATGAGATCGATATTTTCACTATAATCAACCCACTTGAAGATCTTGCTTAATAATTTTACTGTCCTGAATCGTTAGTTTTAAAGTGGTACTCTCAAGCCATTTTTTATACTACAAGGCTGTCCTCTCAGCTCATTTCATCAAATGAATCAGAAGCTTCAAAGGTTATTCAACTGAATTCCTCTAAAGATTTTTATCGGCTTTAGCGTTTATTTCAATCTGTCTTCTTAGCACTTCGAATTCCAGGTCACCATAATTTTGAAAATATATTCGTACGTGTTTTTTTTATAACTTCATGTTGGTATTTTAGCTTGCTTGAAATTCCTTTTAATACGTCGCGTCGGCTGCCTCCTCGATCCACTGAATTATTTCCCTTTTTTTTAACTGTTATCTCAACCTGCCAAAGTCAAAAGTTGCTATAAAGTTGCTCTCTCGACTTCTTTTTTCACAATGTTTGGCCGTCGACTCAGCTTATTTTGAATTTTCTCTAATGTATCAGCTGATCTCTCAAAACGCTGCATTGTTTAACTGACTTTTCAAACCAGATTCCTTCTTAATTTGGCAAAACTGTCCTTTCGACTAATGTGTTTTGTAAAATTTTAAGCTGTCTTCTCAATTTTCGTCACAGGTGAAAAAATCATAGACTTGTTTTATTTTGGCACTATAGGTTGATTTCATTTACTGACTTCTTTAATGCTTGCCAAAAAACGTTTCCATTTTCGGTGATGTCTGATTTTAAGCCGTCCTCTTATTTTTTGAATTGTCAAAATCCTTGGTTAAATTCAAATGTTTAATTCTTCTTTTTATTTTTTATTTTTTAAGAAACAACTGTTCTGAATCTGTAACAGTGTTATTTAAATGTTAGTCAAAAGTTGTATAAAACTGCCCCACAACCTGAAAAAAAAACAAAAAATATCAACAGAAGTTCCACCTTATACTAAATTTAAAAGATTTCGACTTCAAGAACTCGATAGTGTTCTTGGATGTTTCATATGACGTCTAGTTTTTCAGCCAGTTGGCACCGAAATGTTGTTTTTCAATTTTCATGAAAAATGGCACCCAGCAGGAATCACTTGTATTGATACTTTAGTTTTCAAATGATTGCAGACAAACAAATTAAATCTGAAAGGTTTTGACCTGAAAATTTCATAATATGTTACTTTAATTTGTCGGCCTTAGCGGTGAAAAGTGATGTCCTTTTTAGTAGGGACATAAATTCTACCCGCTCATTTCCAACATCTTTCATTTTCATCTAACCTTCTATCCACCTATATAAAAATTCCCTAATCTTTAGATGTCCCTACTAAAAAGGACATCACTTTTCACCGCTAAGGCCGACAAATTAAAGTAACATACAAACATTACGGTGGTTAATCTCTCCATCAAATTTCATAATATTTTTTTAAAAAATTTTGATTTGAAATTAAAAGTGTTCCTTAAAAATATTTGAAAACAAGATTTGTGCAAACATTAAAAAAGAATTGAATGAAAATCCTTAACTCACATATTACAAACTACTCGCAGGATCATTTTGAAAATTTAATCATATGACTGTCAAAGTAAATTTAGTTCAAATTGTCAATTTCTTTTATGTTGCCATTTTCTTATTTGATTAATGAGTTGAAAAGGTATTCTGTTTGTTTTGTAAGTTCCAATCATAAGTAAATATTGTAATATATAATTTTTTACCTACGTCAGTGTTAAAATTTTAAAATTTGATTTTTCAAGGTTCAGTTTGTATATGGTCAATTCTGTTCAGAGTGAAACTCAAATCTTAGATTTGGTTTAAATTTATTTTAACTTAGATTACAAAAAAAAAAACGAAAATTTATTAATGTAGCTTTAAAAAGTGTGCCATATTTATGAATCTTTTATGTATTTTCATTGAAATCGTTCGTGGTAAAATCTTCAAAATTCTTACCCTAGTATTTAAAAAATCTGCATTAACATTTTTCATTTTTTCTCACGATAAATCTTATACGAAATGTGGATCAAAGCTTTCATTTCGAACTTTCATTTGAAGGAACGCTCCTGGTTTAAAATTCCAAATGTTGCATAAATTTCTGTATTTAAACTACCGTCAACTAAGATAACAGGCAACAATTTTCAATGGCTTCAAAAAAAAAAAAATTTACACCTTATGCATCAAATGTTTAAAGGTTGATGGGACATCAAATTGACGTAGACAAACTAACATCAAATTATTGGTTTCTTCAGTAATTTTTAATTTCTAAAAACGTGCATTTTTCACCCTACTCGGAAAAAAGGGGAACTTGCAAAAAAATTTGTTCTCTAAGTAAAATCTGATCAAAACGTGGAATAATTTTGTGATGACATAAAGGCTACAACGCAGAAAAATCCTAATTGCTGTAATTTTTGGTTTGTTTGAACCAAATATCAAATTTTGCTATCATAAAAGCTTTTACACTTCGCTGCATACAATTAGGGTAAGGTTGCCAAAAGTTATCCAACACGTATCCGGGTCGGACAGATCAGGGCTATTTCATCAAAAAAAAAAAAAAACATTACAAAATCCGGCATTTGTTTTCAAAATTGTCGACCAAAAATTCAGGAAATATCAGGGATAACTTTTTCAAAACCCAGGAATTTCTAAACAAAATTAAAAAAAAAATTCGATAAAAACTCATCAACAGATTTTAAATTGTATTTAAGGCTTCAAAATCCTAGGTCTTGAATTCTATAACACTTTTTCAAAAAAAAAAAAAAGAAAAAAGAATTCACTTATTGATAGAAATTTACACCCGAGTATGGAATTTACATAAGATACGACTAAGCTTGCCAAATTTTCCAGATTTTTCCCAGATTTATTCACATGATTTGCAAAATCATCCACTCTTCCACTTTTAGATGGTTTGAGGATAACGATGTAGATTTCGTTGAGAAAGATATTAACCCACCAAACTGCCCCCAGCTTCGCCCCATAGAACGATATTGGGCTATCGTCAAAAGAGTTTTCAAGAAGGATGGTAAGGCCAACAGGGCCATGGCGGTTTTCAAGAAAAATTGGAAAGCTGCGGCCAAGATCAATCAAATCAATTATCAATCAGCTATACAAAACCTAATGAAACGCGTCAAGTCGAAAGTCTGAGAATATTGCCAATAATTACTTTTTTACTTGTATTTCTTTATAAACTGAATACGCTTTTTAAAACACTTCCGAACTGTTTCTTTGTTTGAATCATCAATAAAATCAATACAATGAAAATAAAAATGTGTTTATAACTTATTTTCGATACTCTCCTTAGACTACGCTTGCCAGGTTAGCCGAGGGTTTTCCCAGATTTATGCGCATTATTTGCAAAATCAAACAAAAATTTAAATTTGGCATTAGAATAAGACATTTTGAGTTTAAAAGGCACTTTGCGTCGTTTTATAAAAACAAAAATGAACGATTTTTATGGAAGGTAAAAATATGTCTCAAAGCAACTGATGTGTTTCGATAACAACAATTACAAGTGTTTTTCTTGTTGATTTTTACTGAATAATTCTCTAATTTGCCTGGTTATTGGTCGGGAAATTTTTTAAATGAAATCCCCGAATTTCGCAAGGTGGAAAAGTGAGCAAGCTTAGGTTAGAATAATTCCAGTAGTGGTGATTCCAAAATAAGTCGTAAATTGAAAAATCGAGGTCTATGTTCGGATTTCGGGTTTTGTATCCGGTTTTTTGTTCTTAATTTTCAGTTGGGATCATCATAAAGACAAAATTCTGTTTGAGATTTGAATTTGAAATTTTTACTCTTAATTCTTATTAAGAATTAAAACATTAGAACACTGATCATTTAAAAACTGATCATTCGAAATTTTTATTCAGATTCCCATGTGGAATAACGAATGAATAATTGAAGGAAGAATTCATATTAAAAAACATTAATTCAGGATTCAAATTAGAAATTTCTGGTTGAAGGTTTTGAATCAGAACTTCTGATACTAATTTCACTAATAGAGATTGAGAAATTGTTTTCAAATTCGGGTTACATACTTTGAATTCAGGTTGAAAGTGAAGGATTTAGATTAGGAATTTAAATTCAAAATTGAGATACAGATTCAGCTCGAAGTTAAATTTTGTTACAAGATTGAAACCTCAATTTGATAATTTCATTAAGTATTCTAATTGCAGGAAATTGCAGTTTTATAATTTTGATTCTTGGAATTACATTTTTCATTCAATCAGAGTCAGTTAAGAAACATGAAGCAGGTGGAAACGAGAAAAAAAAGTAAATGAGATCTGGGTTCAGTATGAAGATTTCGTTCTTTGAGAATGTGAATTACTTTTTTTATGTTTGGGGATCGACTAATGTTTGTGTTTTTTTCCTGGGAAATTCAGGCTTGCAGTCTATAGTAGAGCAGAAACGATTTTTGTTTTATGTATCCAACGTTTCAATCCGTTTTGGATCTTCATCAGGGACCAAAAAGTGTCGTTTTCTTGTTTTTGTGGACTCAACTGGTCTTGTTAAGCTGTCTTTTTATTGTGTTAAGTGTTTCGCGGATAAAATCCGGTTGTCCGGGAATTTTGGGATAAACTTTCCTCACCATCGAAACTTTGGCACAGTTTTCACTTTTCACCTTTTGATTTTTTAGTCCCTGAAGAAGATCCAAAACGGATTGAAACGTTGGATACATAAAACAAAAAAATAAATGTTTTTGCTCTAAAATAGACTGCAAGCCGGAATTTCCCAGGAGAAAAAAAGGATGTGAATATCTCAATGAATAAGTTATGATAATTTTTTATTGATAAAAGAACTTGAACTTGATCATGCGGTAAAAATTCAGCTGGAAATATATTTTATTGGTTTGTTGTTGAAAATAATGAATATTGCAGATTTTTCGATTTAAACTTAAATCCTAAAATTCAATCGAGTTTACACAAAAAATCTGATTGAAACCGAAATCTTTATCTCTTACTATTATTTTTGAATATTTGATACATTTTCACAAATGCCAAAATTGACTTTGAATTAGGTTAAAATAAAATAGCTTATTACTTGCTCGTTTATGTGAATAAATGCAAAAAGCATGAATGAAGCCTTCGAAATCTATTTCTTAAAGTTTCATTAAAAATTTATTTCTAGGACTCATTTTTATAAATCACAGATCCCGTGCGTTTTTCGCAACATCCAAAAAAAAGTTTTCTTTTGTCACTTTTTTATTTTTTTATTTTCATTTCTAATTGACCAAAATCAACGTAAACCGTTATGTTAACATGATTTTTTTTCCATTTGGCCTGATTAAACTTGTTTTTAACAGTAAAAAAAAAGATTTTTCCATGTTTTAATGCTTAAAACTAATGTAGTTGAGCAAAATTTAAAAAAAAGTTATTCAAATATTATGTTGATCAATTTGAATGAATTTGAAATAAAAAAAAATAAATAGTGACATAAAAACTGTTTAATTTTGGCAACAAAAAATTTACGAACGTGTTGCCAAAAATGAACGGGGTCTGTATAACTATTAAATCTTATCTGAATAACTAGAAAGTAGCTAAACATTTTTATAACTATTTTTTATGTACAAAAATGTTGAAGGAAGAAAAAAAGTCATCAAGAACTCCCCCCCCTTTCTATGAACTGGATCTTCCCTTTTTTATTTCACTCTTCGTTATTTGTTATTGATAATTTGCTATTTTATATTCGCTTTTCACTATTAGCTATTCGCTATCCACTTTTCGCTATTTGCTATTCGCAATAAGCTGTACATTATTCTCTATTCACTAGCTATTCGCTATTTACTTAACGCTATTTACTATTCGTAATTCACATTTCGCTTTTTACTATTCGCTATTCAATATTCGTTATTTGTTTTGAACTATCTGCTACTCTCTATTCGCTTTTCTGACTCGCTATTTGCTATTTTCAGTGTTCGGCACAAAAGCGCTAATCCGCTATTGGCTAGTTAGTCCGCTAACTTTTCGTTAGCGGTTTAATTTGGCCGCTAAGTTTTGATTGATCTAGCTCCGCTACTTTTTGGTTCCGCTTATTATAGATCGCTAACTTCCATATATTAGTGTCAATTTCTCAAATTATTAGTGACAGAATATACTTTTTGTCATTAATCTAGTTAAGGTGACATTGGGCATCATTCTGATTTCTTAATTGGATTAGTTGAAGGAATGCATACTCGACTTAGAGAAAAGATGTATGTAGTGTAATTTTTTTTCTGTTTTAGCACTTTTTTCGCAACATTTTCAGAAGAACATTGTTATAAAAACTTGCTAATCAATATAAAACTATTTTTAACATCGCTTCATCAGGAATTATTTTCCAATAGTTGAGATATTTACTTTTCACAATACAGTTTTTTGAGATTTTACAGATCAGTTCAAAGAAAAATAAGATGAAATCACCATTGTAGCCTTCGTTTTAAGTTCAAATATTTAATGTATAAATGTTAACGTTTGACAATGCTCCAGGAAGTTCGAAAAAGGGGAGAACAGTTTAAAAATTTTAAATGATGATAATGTAAAATAATGCAAAAAACAACAAAATAGAATTATTTTGTTGATATTGTTCGGTAAAATAAATGACTAAGTACTTTTTTCTTTAACGTTTCGATTTACTGTTATTTTTTAATCATTTTCAAATCTCCAATAAAATATTTTTGAAGATTAATTAAAATAATTTTAAAATGAATTACAATACTGTTCGTACACTAATTTATGTTCCCCTATCTATCCGCATGGGGATGCAGAAATAGACTGATCTCTATTGTAGATCTAAAGATGAATAAAAAATAACAGTAATCGAAACGTAAAAGAACAAAGTACATAGTCATTTATATCACCAAGCAATATCAAAAAACTCCTAGAGTTTAATCAAACGGTGATCAAAAGACTTCGAAAAAATGGAAAATTCAAAAGATGGTTTGCAACGTAATTTCATACTATTTATTTTACACAAAACTGATAAATCGAGTCAATTTTTAACCAAAATTTTAATTAAAAAAAGAGATATAGCTCCCATATTTCACATTTTATTCTTTTCCTTTTGTATGTGTTCGAAAAATCGGCTTTTTTTAAATAGTACACAGACACTTGTTGAAATTTCCATCTTTGACATTTTTTGGTTTGCTCAAACGATTGTATGAAAATTCGATCAATTTATCTAATTTTAAATTAAATATTTGAAACTTAATTTATTCCCCTTTGGGGGGTTGAAAAAATCGAAGGGGGGTAGGGCGTGATAAAAGAGGAATTTGATATTTGTTCCGGTCTTTATGTTGATCAATAGTTAGCGATTAGCGATTAGCGCTTTAAGCTTGAAGCGTTTACTTAATAAACGCATTTAGCGTATTTAATTAGCGATCGCTAACTTTGAATGAGTTAGCGATCTAATTAGCGGCGCTAATATTTAAGTTAGCGATGCCGAACACTGTCAGTTAGTCTTTGATCGATATTGACCATTCACTAGTTGCTATTCGATATTCGCTTTTCTTTACTTGCTATCCGCTATTCACTGTCAGATATTTGCTATTTTCATTTTTATCTCGCTATTTGTTTTTAATTCTGTACTTGCAATACGCTATTTGCTATAAGCTATTCGCTTTTAGCATTTAGTTAATTGCTACATACACGCTTTTTGCGGTTGACTTTTCGCTGTTTACTGTTCGAAATTTATTATTTGCACGTTTATATCATTCTCTTTTCGTTTTGGCTACTGGCATTTCGCAATTTGCTCTTATTTGTAGGTTGCCGAAAAAAAATTATGTGTTTTGACAACCAAAAAATTCTAACTTTCTTTGATTTTAGGCACAATTTTCCCGTTTGTTTGGATAACGTGCCGCTTTTAGCCTACCCCTTTTCTTTCTTTTTCATGTCAAACTGCGTATTTCTTTAACATTTTACTAAAGAAAAAATTATTAACAAAACCAATTTTAAATATCCTAAATTTATATTGATAGGTATGATAAAATTTAAAATTATGTGAAATCTCTGAATATTATTAAAATTCCTTGTTCTGTGACACAGATTCTGCGATGAAAATTTGCTCAAAGTTCTGAGATATTATAGATATTTCTGTGATTTTGGAAACCTTGGCCTGTACGTCATTTGATATTTGCTTTCCTCTATTCGCTATTCGTTATGTGTAAGTCACAGTTCGGTTTTTTATTCTATAAATTTTTATTTTCTGAAACAAAACGATGAGGAACAAAACGATGAAATGTGATGAAATGTTTTCAAATTAAAATTACCCTTCCGCTCATTTTCAACATCTTTCACCTTATTCTAATCTTCTATCCGTCTATATTCTTTCAATTCTTAAAATATTCTTTCTCAAAGAATATAAAATTTCATCGATATAGCCGATAAAATAATTTCATAAATTAAATTTACGGTGATGAACTCTTCATTTCAATTTTTATTTTCTATTATAAAAATATTAGTATAAACCAACGGAGAATTTCTTAAGAAGGTTAGCTTATTCGGTAGCTAGCTAATTCCAGTAAATCCCTTTCATCGTTCTCGGGGAAAAGTAACCAGAAACCATATACCCAAGCCAACGCAACGAGTTAATTGTTTTGCGTGCCTACGGCAAATAAATCGAAAGTCTTAAAGGGCGACCTGATTTTATCTGAATTTTTTCTCCGAGATCTTCCACACTTCGGCATGGAAACCTAATCCTCATGAAACACAGGAAACCTACGCACGCAACCGTTTCTTTCTCTTTCATGTTTTTGAGTAAACAGACCCATGGAACGCGGAAGAATTTCAACGCCGACCGCTGCCGTTTGAAATCTGCCTCTTTATGATCTTCCAATGAATTTAAATAATATTTCCCTTCCCGGAGGAAAGGAGATTGCGATCCACTCTTGAAAAGGTACAAATCAGAACGAACGATATCAATTGTTTGCATCTTTAAACATAATTTTGCTAATTTGGTTACAAGGGAACTGCTTTTTTGGGTCGTAAAACGTTGTTATCAGTTGAATCAAGTTTCCTTAGCATGTACCAAAAATTTTATGCTTACTTACGATTTTATTTTCAATTTTTTCTTGAATGAAACCCGTTGGTCGGTGGTAATCACATACCTGGAAATAGAAAAAAAAATCATTAAAAAAAATGTTTAAATGAATACAAAGTTTACTTTGAAAATATTTTGAATAACAGTACTCAAAATTCAAAAATAAAAAATAAGTCTTAGGGTTTAAAATATGAAACAGACAAAATAAAGTCGTTTAACTTCCACAAGTGACTGAAAAGTAATCGAAAATTAGTCATCCTTTTCCGAACCAAAGTTCCGAAAGCTTTTCTTCCCACGGGAAACGGGATGAAATTCTGCCAAATCATCCCTCAGCCCTTTAGGAAATTGCGCTTCAAGGGACCTTTTTTTTAATGAACATGAAGGTCATCCTCCTTCTTGGGTAATGATGATGAGTTCGTTTTTTTTCGATGTGCTCCAAGAGCTCATTGTTCAATTTCCTTGAGCTACCAAATGCTCTTTTAAGTGCAACGAAATGGTTTAATTATTATTGACTAACAGGTACCGTTAAGGGTCAGGATGAATGATCTTTAAGAATGCTTTTTTGTTGAAAAAAAAATTACATCAATTTAAAATGTGGGTCAATTTTGATGATCTCGTTTTAATTAGAAAAAAAATCCGCAACCTCAAAATTCTATGGAAAAAATCCAAATACAGAAATTTATTTTTAAGATTTGTGCGATTTTTTTCAAAGTGGCCCAGGTTTATTGATCATTCAGTACGATTATCCGAAATGATTGGACTGAATTGAGATTAAAATCTGATGTTACATCTTATATAACCCTTTTTCTCGTGATCTTGGTCGAATAGATGGACTTTTCTGTTCGTGAGTTTGCACTTTGCGGTGCTCGATTTGCAAAATTGCAATGGGATTTAGCGAACGTGCTTGCCAAAGTCAGTAAAACGGGCAGTTGGACCTTTTCCAGAAGCGCAATCGAACAGGTTTTTAATGTTTCTCCGTGTATGGTCAAGATTTATTTTTCGGTTAAGCCTATGAGCATAAGTCGGCGTATATTTTGAGAGTCTCTCGAGTGGGGCCTTTGAAGTTGTTTTGGCATCGTGGCGTAACGAGTTTGCTACTGATTGATCTAGAGCGAATTGTGGTTCAGATCGTTGTCTGGAGATAGTTGACTTCGCTTTTAGAAGGTTGGAATTTTCATTTTATGTTTTCTGTAATGTAAAGTTGCCAGAATTTTTTCAGCCGTTATCCTGGCCGAATAAATCCGGGCAATTTTGTATAAAAATCTGGCAAAACCCGGGCATTTGATTTCAAATTGACGACCGCAAATCCGAGAAAATTTTATCAAAACCCAGAAATTGCTCAGCAAAAATCAAGTTTTTTTTTATTCATTAAAACTTATTGACAGATTTTAAATCGGATTTTAGACTTCCAAAAATTCATTCATGATTATTTTTAGAGAATTCCGTTAAGAAGCATAAAAAAATAACAACACAATTTGTTTCTTTGTTGTTTGATTTGTCAAATAATGTGAATACATCCGGGCAAAATTCGGACCTTTTTCTATGAAATCCGGGCAACTGAGCCGGACGAGACTGTTCTAAAATTTTGTATTGAATATCCGGGCAAACCCGGATAAAACCGGGCAATATGGCAACCTTACTGTAATAAGTTTAACAAACCTTAGATTGACTTTTTAAAATCACTTATTTTTCTTTTTAAAATTTCAATTCTAAACACTTAAAATATTTTGTTGACAACAAATTTTATTAGTAAGCAAAAATTAAAATAAAATTAAATTTGAGAAAATCTTTTTTAATTTTTTTTTATCAGAATACATCGAGCTTAAACAAGATTAAAATACCCCGGAGCAAGTTGTTGATTGCAATAATCAAACATGATAGTGAGTAAACACTTCTTCCAAAATGTTATTATCTTCAGGCATTTTCCGAAAGTTATTTTACAGGATCGCTGATACAAATTTATTTGTTTTTAACAATTTATGACTGAATGCAACATTTTTGACACCATCCTCATCTGATTTCAAGAAGCAGAAGAAAAAAACGCCTCTTTCAACCAAGTTGCTCAAATTCAAAAGCCATTAAATCATTGGAAACTGAACGTTCGTACCAAAATTGCAAAGATATCTCTTCGGAGGACCGAAGGCTATTTTTTTTCGGGATTCTCATTCATGTGCATTGACCGAATGTTCCATTACCTCAACAAGTGCCGAAATTGCAATCGAATTTGTGTTATTTAAACACTTTTTTTTCGGGAGGATGCAATAGGGTGATTCAGTTGAAATTAAATAAATTTTTTAGATTATAATTTTCATATGAAATTTGAAGCCGCCATTTTTTGTCACAATTGATTGGATGTTAAACACCCTATTCCAATTCCCAATTGCAGGGACATAAATTATTTTTACACCACACAATCGTTCCCGGGGCAAAAAGTACAAGCTCGTACATAACCAATAATCATAATGGATTTTATCCTCTTCTTGTAGTGCGTTGGTTGTGTGTTTGATTCCAAAAGAAGAGAGCAGACTTGAGGGAAAAAAGATGCCGCTCAGAATGATCTCATTCATCGATCGGGCCGATCGATTCATTCGATCGATCGATGCTTGGTCGGCTTTTAAATCGGTCGACACCCATCCTTTTTATAACAACAGAAAAGTTTCCCCGGATCAACAGAAGGAATATTTTCTTCAAGAATCATACGAATCTGGAGATCTTCTTTCAATATCATCTTTGATTTCAAATGAAGTAAAAAACATACACCAGATGATGATGATCGCTTTATAAAAATGCGGTCCTACACCACGATTAAATGATCCGAAACAGGAAGATCGCTCCGATCGGGGTGAAAAATACTGAACATAAATTTCGCTGATATCATTATTAATGCGAGCTCTGGCACCTTTTTCTTGGTTTAGAGAGACCGATTTGGCTGAAGCATCTTTGCATTATTGCCTCCGATCGGGAAACATATCGATCGTTCTTTCCAATACTTAATTGTACTGAGGTGTTGATTTGCCGCTCAGTTGATGATAAATCGTGAAAAAGTCCTTGTTACGAGTCATGAACTCCAGTGCCTTGTTCTGTAGTAAAATTCGATAAACCGTCAAAATGGTCAAAATTGTCAAAATTGTCAAAATTGTCAAAATTGTCAAAATTGTCAAAATTGTCAAAATTGTCAAAATTGTCAAAATTGTCAAAATTGTCAAAATTGTCAAAATTGTCAAAATTGTCAAAATTGTCAAAATTGTCAAAATTGTCAAAATTGTCAAAATTGTCAAAATTGTCAAAATTGTCAAAATTGTCAAAATTGTCAAAATTGTCAAAATTGTCAAAATTGTCAAAACTGTCAAAATTGTCAAAATTGTCAAAATTGTCAAAATTGTCAAAATTGTCAAAATTGTCAAAATTGTCAAAATTGTCAAAATTGTCAAAATTGTCAAAATTGTCAAAATTGTCAAAATTGTCAAAATTGTCAAAATTGTCAAAATTGTCAAAATTGTCAAAATTGTCAAAATTGTCAAAATTGTCAAAATTGTCAAAATTGTCAAAATTGTCAAAATTGTCAAAATTGTCAAAATTGTCAAAATTGTCAAAATTGTCAAAATTGTCAAAATTGTCAAAATTGTCAAAATTGTCAAAATTGTCAAAATTGTCAAAATTGTCAAAATTGTCAAAATTGTCAAAATTGTCAAAATTGTCAAAATTGTCAAAATTGTCAAAATTGTCAAAATTGTCAAAATTGTCAAAATTGTCAAAATTGTCAAAATTGTCAAAATTGTCAAAATTGTCAAAATTGTCAAAATTGTCAAAATTGTCAAAATTGTCAAAATTGTCAAAATTGTCAAAATTGTCAAAATTGTCAAAATTGTCAAATTTTCAAAATTGTCAAAATTGTCAAAATTGTCAAAATTGTCAAAATTGTCAAAATTGTCAAAATTGTCAAAATTGTCAAAATTGTCAAAATTGTCAAAATTGTCAAAATTGTCAAAATTGTCAAAATTGTCAAAATTGTCAAAATTGTCAAAATTGTCAAAATTGTCAAAATTGTCAAAATTGTTAAAATTGTCAAAATTGTCAAAATTGTCAAAATTGTCAAAATTGTCAAAATTGTCAAAATTGTCAAAATTGTCAAAATTGTCAAAATTGTCAAAATTGTCAAAATTGTCAAAATTGTCAAAATTGTCAAAATTGTCAAAATTGTCAAAATTGTCAAAATTGTCAAAATTGTCAAAATTGTCAAAATTGTCAAAATTTTCAAAATTGTCAAATTTTCAAAATTGTCAAAATTGTCAAAATTGTCAAAATTGTCAAAATTGTCAAAATTGTCAAAATTGTCAAAATTGTCAAAATTGTCAAAATTGTCAAAATTGTCAAAATTGTCAAAATTGTCAAAATTGTCAAAATTGTCAAAATTGTCAAAATTGTCAAAATTGTCAAAATTGTCAAAATTGTCAAAATTGTCAAAATTGTCCAAATTGTCAAAATTGTCAAAATTGTCAAAATTGTCAAAATTGTCAAAATTGTCAAAATTGTCAAAATTGTCAAAATTGTCAAATTTGTCAAAATTGTCAAAATTGTCAAAATTGTCAAAATTGTCAAAATTGTCAAAATTGTCAAAATTGTCAAAATTGTCAAAATTGTCAAAATTGTCAAAATTGTCAAAATTGTCAAAATTGTCAAAATTGTCAAAATTGTCAAAATTGTCAAAATTGTCAAAATTGTCAAAATTGTCAAAATTGTTAAATTTTCAAAATTGTCAAAATTGTCAAAATTGTCAAAGTTGTCAAAATTGTGAAAATTGTGAAAATTGTGAAAATTGTGAAAATTGTGAAAATTGTCAAAATTGTCAAAATTGTGTAAATTGTCAAAACTGTGAAAATTGTCAAAATTGTCAAAATTGTCAAAATTGTCAAAATTGTCAAAATTGTCAAAATTGTCAAAATTGTCAAAATTGTTAAAATTGTCAAAATTGTCAAAATTGTCAAAATTGTCAAAATTGTCAAAATTGTCAAAATTGTCAAAATTGTCAAAATTGTCAAAATTGTCAAAATTGTCAAAATTGTCAAAATTGTCAAAATTGTCAAAATTGTCAAAATTGTCAAAATTGTCAAAATTGTCAAAATTGTCAAAATTGTCAAAATTGTCAAAATTGTCAAAATTGTCAAAATTGTCAAAATTGAAAAAATTGTCAAAATTGCTGAAATTGCCAAATCATTACTGGCTTTCAAATTTAATTTATGGTTTTTTTCTTTGCGGGAAACTTGGCATCTCTGGTCGAGGCTGCGAAGTTTTTTTCGATTCAATGATTGAGCTTCCATTTTATGAAAAGCTCTTCAACGGAAAAGCTGAATCGACATATCATCGCAGCCTAAATCAGGGATGCCAGGTTTGTTTTTTCTCAAATAGTGCACATCCGTAGAAAAACAGGAAGTAAATGTCTAAATTTGAAATTTTCATATATACCTTGCAGTCTAATACACCATTATATAAGTTGAACTAAATCAAAAGAGTACAAATTCCAGTCAAGAGAAAATTATCGTAGTTCTACGTTTCCTTGGTAAAACTCAAATCCGAAAAAAAAATCAAACGATAAGTTCAAAAACCAGAATTCAACAGTTTAACTAAACAAAATACAGATCAAGAATAAAACAAATATTGGGAGTTATGTAATTTGAATTTTGGGGCCATATATCTTCTGTAAATCTAAGAAATTTGAGCTACGAAATAGAATGTAGAGATTGTTTTTGAAATTGTCAATTCTTTACTCTTATATGGCTAAATTCAGCGAGAGCTATATGCTGTATAGAATCATCTAATTAGCCAACTTCTTTAATTTTTTTTTTAAATTTCTACCAATTTTTGTGAATCAACAGATCTTGGGCCTTTAAAAAGCCTTTAGACGTTTGGCCTTTAAGTGTTAAAACGCGTCAAAGTTCAACACAACTGTTTGATTATTAAATGAAACTCAAAATTATAACCTCAAATAAAATGAAAGACAAAGGAAAAAATGACCTTAATGTTCCAATGGCACGAGAAACATTCATAATCAAATATGCAGAATTTTTGGGAATTAAAGATAAGCGTAATTTTATTTTTGATTCATCAGCAACATTTAACAGTTTTTTTTTCAAATCAACTAAATTTTTTTTTTCAATTTAATGTTTAATTTTTTTTAAATCAATCTCGTTTCTTCTCAAAAATATAATTTCAAGCTTTTTATTAGATAGTTTAAAAACAATTTTTTTTCTCAATTTTCCGCTTTTCGCTAATGTTTTTTTTTTTTAGCTTTATGTGATCTACTTCTAGTTTGTCAATAGTTGAAGGCTGAACTATCGGTATTCGAATTTACTCTATTACGGAATACATTCAATTATTATTATGTTAACGATGAATTCTCGAATACCCGTGAAAAAAAATCAAAAACTCAACCAAACCAATAATGCTCCTAGGTGAAATCAATAACGGCAAAACCTAATCTTCCGAATCGGATCTGAGACGGGGAAAATGTTTCGGCAATCGATTGGTCACGGCCATTCAAGCTACCGTTTGGTTTTGGGTTTTGGTTACGGAGTTTGTTCGCCGTGTGGTGGCTTATTCGGTTGTCTAAATTGAAAAAAAAAAAATCGAAAAAATATACCACCCGCCTAAGGAGGTCCCACCATCCGGTCTTTGTATTCGATCGAGAGCACCTGTTGTGGCCAGCCGGAAAACGATGGGAGGGAAACGAAAACCAAGCAAACAAATTCCACTGAGGTGCGTGAGGTTTGAAAACCACAGGCCATTCCATCCGGACGAAGTCCGGTGTGAGTCCATCACTCATTCATGCAGTCATTCATTTACTTAGTCTGAAGAGTGGAGTTCCTCTCTGTCGTAAAAAGCAAAGTAGGGAACCATAACCGTTTGTTTTACGACCGTGTAGTTATCAATATTCCACACCAATCGTAAGAAAGAAAACCACCGAAATGCATTTGCTACTCTTTGGTTCTCCCTTTTTTTTTGAAGAGCGAGGGTGGATTGGATTCGAAGAATTCGTTTTACCGTGCTAAAAGATTAAAGCGGGTTCGTCGCTTTTTTTCCGTTCATCCATTCGTAGAAGTCACTTGATTTTCCATTCATAATTTCTGCTGCTAGTCGTTAGGATCATGTTAATGTAAACGCGGGTGTTCGTTCGAACTTCTCGATTGAAATTCATGGATTTATGCTAACTTTACGACGATCTTCCGCACACACGCGGTCTTGTTTATTAGTCGATTGGTTTTGCTGCAGAATGACCATCGGATTGATGGCTAAACAAGCCATTAGAGATGTCTCCTTTTGCTTTTGGGAAAGAAAACCTGCTGAGTCAATTGACTTTTGTCGTCCCCCTGTCTGGCTGGACGAAGGCCCGTCTGGGTGACTTCCTTTACGATCCGATGGTTTAGAATGATGTCGGCAAGCCAGTCAGAAAAGTCGTGACTTGAACGCGTGTCCCCAGGTGGTCTATTGAGACATTATCTACATACGTATTGACGACAAAGATGGGTAAACACGGGTAGTGTTACATACACGAAGATTAAAATGTGCGGTTCGTGCGTTATGTAATGGGATTATTTCGATTGAACTTCTTAAATTGAGCGGATTTAAATAAAATTAACTAGAAAATGGATTGATGGATTAACGAGCCCAATCAGTGAATTCAAACGTAGCTTTATAAGTAGCAGTTGATCAGATATAAAATCATCTAAATGAATCTGAGAAGCATAAGCAATTGAAAATATAACAACTGTAAAACAACTTCCATTTTCATTTCACTTTGACTCAGATATTTTCAACCCAAGAATTTTTTTTAGAAACCTGAATTGTTCTATTTAAAAAAATGAGCATTTGAATAAACTTGAGAGACGCTGGAGATTTAAGAATATCGGCAATTATAACATCTTGTTCAAAAAAAAATAAAAAAAGACAAAAATGTCAAAAATGACAAAAATGACAAAAAAGACAAAAATGACAAAAATGACAAAAATGACAAAAATGACAAAAATGACAAAAATGACAAAAATGACAAAAATGACAAAAATGACAAAAATGACAAAAATGACAAAAATGACAAAAATGACAAAAATGACAAAAATGACAAAAATGACAAAAATGACAAAAATGACAAAAATGACAAAAATGACAAAAATGACAAAAATGACAAAAATGACAAAAATGACAAAAATGACAAAAATGACAAAAATGACAAAAATGACAAAAATGACAAAAATGACAAAAATGACAAAAATGACAAAAATGACAAAAATGACAAAAATGACAAAAATGACAAAAATGACAAAAATGACAAAAATGACAAAAATGACAAAAATGACAAAAATGACAAAAATGACAAAAATGACAAAAATGACAAAAATGACAAAAATGACAAAAATGACAAAAATGACAAAAATGACAAAAATGACAAAAATGACAAAAATGACAAAAATGACAAAAATGACAAAAATGACAAAAATGACAAAAATGACAAAAATGACAAAAATGACAAAAATGACAAAAATGACAAAAATGACAAAAATGACAAAAATGACAAAAATGACAAAAATGACAAAAATGACAAAAATGACAAAAATGACAAAAATGACAAAAATGACAAAAATGACAAAAATGACAAAAATGACAAAAAATGACAAAAATGACAAAAATGACAAAAATGACAAAAATGACAAAAATGACAAAAATGACAAAAATGACAAAAATGACAAAAATGACAAAAATGACAAAAATGACAAAAATGACAAAAATGACAAAAATGACAAAAATGACAAAAATGACAAAATGACAAAAATGACAAAAATGACAAAAATGACAGAAATGAGAAAAATGAGAAAAATGACAATAATGACAAAAATGACAAAAATGACAAAAATGACAAAAATGACAAAAATGACAAAAATGACAAAAATAACAAAAATGACAAAAATGACAAAAATGACAAAAATGACAAAAATGACAAAAAATGACAAAAATGACAAAAATGACAAAAATGACAAAAATGACAAAAATGACAAAAATGACAAAAATGACAAAAATGACAAAAATGACAAAAATGACAAAAATGACAAAAATGACAAAAATGACAAAAATGACAAAAATGACAAAAATGACAAAAATGACAAAAATGACAAAAATGACAAAAATGACAAAAATGACAAGAATGACAAAAAGGACAAAAATGACAAAAATGACAAAAATGACAAAAATGACAAAAATGACAAAAATGACAAAAATGACAAAAATGACAAAAATGACAAAAATGACAAAAATGACAAAAATGACAAAAATGACAAAAATGACAAAAATGACAAAAATGACAAAAATGACAAAAATGACAAAAATGACAAAAATAACAAAAATGACAAAAATGACAAAAATGACAAAAATGACAAAAATGACAAAAATGACAAAAATGACAAAAATGACAAAAATGACAAAAATGACAAAAATGACAAAAATGACAAAAATGACAAAAATGACAAAAATGACAAAAATGACAAAAATGACAAAAATGACAAAAATGACACTTATAACAAAAATTACATAAATTAAAAATTACAAAAATTAAAAATTACAAAAATGACAAAAAGACAACAATTACAAAAATTACCAAAATTACAATAATTACAAAAGTTACAAAAATTTCAAAAACATTAAAAATGACAAAAATTACAAAAATTTCAAAAATTACAAAAATTACATTAATTACAAAAATTTCAAAAATGACAAAAATTGCAAAACTCCCCAAAATTACTAAAAAAAATGAAACAAAAAGCAGAAATGATATAATTTGCATGATAAAAAATGACAATTTTGTCTAAAATTCAAAAAAAAATACAAAATTTAAAAATTTAAAATGTTGACAAAAAGTTAAAAAAAACACAAAATTTAAACAATTGACAAGTGTTAAAAATTGGTAACTGTGAATATCAACAAAATGGACAGACTTGACAAAAATTACAAAATGGGCTTACTATACAGATACTGGAATTGGGAATTGATTAACCAAATTGAAAAAACTGACAATTTTGAAAAAAAAATTGACAAAATGAACACTCTTGACAAAATTTATAATATTGACAAATAAAACTAAATTAACACAAACTACAAAGCCGAAAAGACAAAAGAGATAAAATTTCATCGATTTTGTTAATTTTTTCAATTAGGTAATTTTTAAAAAAAATTTCAATTTGGTCAATTTTTTTATTTTTATCTTTTTTGTAAGTTTAATCAGTTTTGTCAATTTTGTAATTTTTACTCTTTTTTAATAATTTTGTAAATTTGACCAAAATTAGAAATTATAGCACATTAAATCATCCAGATTGATTGATTGATATTTATTTAAGACCTTTTATTCTCAGAGGTCATTCGGGTCTAACTTAAATCATCCAGAGAATTCAAATTAGCTTGAAAAAAGCTTTTTGGTTTTGACTTTTCTTAAGATTTATTTTTTGCTAACATGACAAGCAGCTAAGCATTTCAAGAAAAAAGTAAAAGCCTTATCAACATAAAAAATCTGACACATTTAAAAGTATTTAACAATGGCCGACTTTGCTTGGAAGCACTTTTAATAACTCCATGAAATGTTTTTGCAAAGGTTATGTAAATCAATCAATTCGCTGGCTATGCAAAACAGTTTTTTGAGATTTTTCTTCTCATCCTGCGGTTACACTGCTTTCAAATAAGCATTCAAAAACGATAAAGTTATGAAAAAAAATTGAATTTTTTTTTAACATCGAATATCTTTTCTGGGGTACAAGTGAGGTTGGTGCTTTTCTCAAATTCATTGTACTGGAAGAAATACTTTTTATAAAATGTTATATTTTTAGGGAATTTTCAGTACATCTCTGGAGATTTTCGAATGAAAAATTTTATTTTCCCATTCAAATTGCCATACAAAATTAAAACGCGTTGCCCGACTATAATCGAAACAAAAAAAAAGTTGCCCTTATTCAGGACTGGATGGATGGCTTCTGGCAGCAAAAAACCACCGAAAAAAGTTATGGGAAGTGTAAAATTTTAAGAATTTAAATTTCCATGTTTAGCATTCCCTATATTATGACTTCAAAGTTCATTTTTCATCGAAATAATGTCCTCACTAATGAGTTTATGTGATATTGTAGCATATGTTAGCATAGTTAAAGTAATGGTGGAAAACACCAAATTTACCCGCAAGGTTAGAACGAAAAACCAACTTCTCACTGAAATCGTGATTCACCAATCAAAGCCCTAAAACCTCAAGCCTCAAGAAATCGTGACGCTAAATTAAAGGCACCCAATTGCCACCGGTTCTGTTGCTACTAGTGACTTCAACTATAAGTAACTGACTAACTAGTCGGACCACTCTTCTTCATAGGGTGATGATCAATTTCCCTGAGCCAGAGCTCATCAATTTTCCTATCGAAATATGGCCGAGCGGCATTTTCCTTAGAGAAGCTCAATGGACGCAAAGATGCCAGAAGAATGAGAAAAACCCACAAATAACAAGCCAAACCGGAGGTGCATCTTCTTTATATAATTTCTTTCCCTTTGGACTTTTTCTTCTCAAAGTCGAGTGCCCAACAAGATCGTGGCCGTTTTGGATGGTTATTACCGGTGTTATTTACGGAGATGATGAGTTTAGAAAAATCAATATTTCAATTTCAACAACGGCGCGGCCGAAACACTTCTGTGCACGATTCGTCGTTGTGGTTGTTGTTGATTTGCAGCTTCCGAACTGAACACTTGCATTTGCATCTGGAAATTGAATGTTTACCCAGGGCTCTTAAGTAGCTTCCTTTTGGAGATTTGTGAATGAGCTTGCGTTTTGCTTGAAAAAAAATCTATTTTGTCAGATTTTGAAAGCGTCTTGTCATTTTTATTTATTTTAGATGGAATGTCACAAAATAATTTCCTATATATTAGGAATTAAAACACAAATGATTCACAAATGTCAATGCTCGACCAATTGACGTTTCAAGCAAAGCACTTCCTCGTCATTATTTCGGGCAATTTATGTTGATTGCCAACTGAGTGTCTCTTACTATTTTTTTAGTCTAAACTATTCATTCGAACTCTTAAAGTTTAGCAAAAAGAAGTGCCCATACGTTCCTGCTTACATTTAATTGATGGCTGCTCATTAAATCTATGCAAATCGAACTGATTTGCTAATGATCTGCGCAACTCAGAAGCATTCGTCAATCTGCTTCAATCCATCCATCCATCCATCCATCCGTTCGCTTGAGTCTGAAAGTTAGACGTTCGATTTTTGCGTGCAATCTCTAAGAAAAAGGCAATAGGACCAGCTATTTAGTAGCTTGAAATGGAAAAGATCACTGAATTCGTGCAGATAATCAACCGGGTTTGGTATTTTACGCACACGCGGTTACGCCATAAGGAAAACCTTTAAACAAAACATCCGTCTTTCGAAATCCATTTTCGGAAAAGTTTCAAACAATAACATCGAGACCTTTTTGAATTATGGGACCAGACCCTTTTTTTCAAAATGGTACATAAATTATCTCATTCGAAAAAGTGCAGTCAGCTTCCTTCTTTCGAGAAAAAATATGACCTAAGCCATGCGGTACCCAGATGGCAAATTTGGCGCTTTGGAACGGAAAATGGTACCTAGTTACCAACTTCTTGCAAATCTCAAAGTTTGAAGCCACTAGAGAAACCTCCTAGAGTTTGACTTGTCTCACTCAGTTCGATCTAATCCATTGGGGTACAGTTAACGTCCTAGTCAAGTAAACGATGGAGAGTGCTCGCGCGCACCTGATTTTGATCTTTGGGTCTGCAGTTTCAGGAAAAGCGTTTGGCTCAACGAAAGTATAAATAACGTTTAAATTCCTGCAGGCGCACTCACTGGCGCGGCACAGTGGGAGTAAAAGCGTAATTTTTATTCTGTTTGAAAATTTCAAAAACTACTGTTAAATTACCAGTTTCATTAAACTACCTTTTTCGAGCCTTTTTGAAATTTTTATGTAGGTATATTAAATTAACAAGAAATGAAAATTATCTTGATTTTTCTCCCATATACACTTCCTATAGGAATATTGAAAACTGTTCAACTCTAATTTTCAAATAATGTTTTTATAATATACCTACCGTGCATGAGATTTAAAATACTCAGTTGGTTACTTAAAAATACAGGATCAAAATTTGGAGCACCTGTTATATATTTTTGTTTCATTTTCGCTGAAAGCTGCTACGGTAATTTCAATAATATTTAATTCATGTATAGAAATATCATGAAAAAAAACATATCTTAAAAGTGATAGTAAAACAACACATTCATATTTTTGTATAAGGCTATTTTTCTACCTCTTTTTCCCTCAAACGTTGTGAAATTAATTAAGATCAGTTATAATAGATACCCAATCCGAAGAGCTAACCAAAGTTGTTACTCAAGCCTATTTCATCGAGATATTTATATCTAATCCAATTATATTTGTTCTTTGTGAATTGTTGTTTATGTTTTCTAGAAAATGGATCCAAATCTACTTTGAATACACAAGTTTTTTTGCTGGAATTTGATTTTTTTATGTCGAAATTTTTCTTGATTTTTTCCTAATAGTTAGAACATTCATGTCATCCAAATCTACATATGGGTCATTCCATGTGAAGTGTGCACAGCGAAAAAATAATCTAATCCGAAATTAAATTATCCTTTTCCTGCAATACAAATCCTGAATTTTAAAAAATGACCCACCAAACCTTCGTTACTGTACCCTCCCTCCTTTTTTCATGATTTTTAAAAAGTCTTCTTTTTGAAGATATAATATTTTCGAACTTAGAAGTCATTGAAAATAGACAAAATACTCGTTAGAAAGATTTTATTACAATGTTTTGATTGATTTTATTAATGTTTTGAAAAAAATGACATTAAAAATGTCACATTATCTATCTAAAATTGAAACGTATGTTTTCTCGAGGAAAGCATATTATTATTTTCAATTTAATTATTGCATCGTGTTTTGAGACAATTTCACACAAGAACCAATCAAAATTCCAATTTTTTTTTTCCAATTCCTGAGATATTAAAGATTGAATATTTTTTCGAGCCATTTTTTGTACATAATACTAAGTGACTCCTCTCCCGTCAGAGTGACTGTAAAAAATACTACGTATATCAGAATCCAAACACCAACTTGGGATTTGTAATTGCTTATTGACTTGTCCAGAAGGCCCCTACCAATTTTCAACTCATTTGGTCAACTTTAAGGGATGTCTTGCTATAGTTGAAATATGATTCTTTGACAATTCTCAGCTACGATCATTTATTTAAAAGTTATTTAAAGTCGGAATTTTTTTTTAAAAAAAAGGTGTAAAAGTGATGTAAAAACCGTACTTTTTAATGAAGTAATTTTGAAGACTTTTTGAAATAATCATGAAGAATAATTGGCGAAAAACAATTTAAATAGGAGTTATATTCATTTGAAGTTCGAGAAATGTCACCCTCTCTGGTACGTTTAGTGTAAAGCTTAAAAAAATAGATGAGACCCTCAATTTTTCATTTTATTGTTAGCCTTGAATAAGCACATGAAAACTTTACAGATGCCAGTCGATTGATTAAACAACAATTTAAGGAAAAATAATCTTATATACAAAAATGGAGGCGTTTTCTTTGTAACAACATCACGTATGAATGGTCGGTCGGAATGAAGTGAAATTTGGTATCCGAGGGTTTTTTGGGTCAGAGATGGTTTGTATAATAGTTTCAAGAATCTCGCTTTTTATGAAAGGAGGGTCCCCATACAAAATTATCTCTTCATATCTTCTTATATATAAAAATGGAGGCGTTTTCTTTGTAACAACATCACGTATGAATGGTCGGTCGGAATGAAATGAAATTTGGAATTCGAGGGTTTTTTCGGTCAGAGATGGTTTGTATAATAGTTTCAAGAATCTCACTTTTTATGAGAGGGGGCCCCATACAAAATTATCTCTTCACAACTTATATATAAAAATGGAGGCGTTTTCTTTGTAATAACATCACGTATGAATGGTCGGTGTGAATGAAATGAAATTTAGTATCCGAGGGTTTTTTGGGTCAGAGATGGTTTGTATAATAGTTTCAAGAATCTCACTTTTTATGAAAGGGGGGTCCCCATACAATATTATCTCTTCACATCTTCTTATATATAAAAATGGAGGCGTTTTCTTTGTAACAACATCACGTATGAATGGTCGGACGGAATAGAGTGAAATTTGGTATTCGAGGGTTTTTTGGGTCAGAGATGGTTTGTTTAATAGTTTCAAGAAACTCACTTTTTATGAAAGGGAGGTCCCCGTACAAAATTATCTCTTCACATCTTATATATAAAAATGGAGGCGTTTTCTTTGTAACAACATCACGTATGAATGGTCGGTCGGAATGAAATGAAATTTAGTATCCGAGGGTTTTTGGGTCAGAGATAGTTTGTATAAAAGTTTCAAGAATCTCACTTTTTAAGGAAGGGGGCTTCTAAACAAAATCAACTAGAAACGGGATAAAACTCGAACAACTTGAAGACGATTTTCATGAAAACTGATTCACGAGCACAAAGAAGTTAAAGAACTCCAAACATTTTCCAACGATTTATTAAGCAACGGGTAAAACGAAGTTTACCGGGTCAGCTAGTTTATATTCAAATCTTAACTTTTAGTTAATTCAGAGAAATTCGGTAGTCCACAAAAAAAGTAAATAAATTGAGAGGCATAAGAGACCAAAAATATACTTCACGGTAAAATACTTTTGAAAAAAGAAATTCAGATTGTTCAGACCAGGCCCGTCCCATCCATGGGGAGATTTTCGAAATTCAAATTTAGCCTGAAATAATAAACATATCAAAAATACACAATAAACAAGGAAATTAATTTCTTTCATCATTTTCGAACACATGATTATCACACAAACTCATAAAAAAAAATTACTGAGAAAATAAATAAAAATTTCCTAAACAAATCACAATGAAAGTATCAAATCAATAATATTTTCGGTAAGTCATTGATAAGTTTTTCAAAATCTTGTTCCTTATCCTGAACTAGAAATTAGATTCAAAATTATTTCTGAGTAGTCTAGTTTTCAAATTTGAAATAAATAATTTCAAAACACAGATTTAAAAAAAATATGAATTCTAAAACAAACGTCAGATCAGGTAAAATATTACTAATGAAATTTTGTTAATGAAATGATAATAATTGTTGTTAGTTATTCATCTTACATTTACATTTCTCTTCTTTATTTTCATTTGAAGGGTTGATTGAAAAATACCGCTGTAGTGTTTAGAATTTGTAAAAAAGTCGCGATTTGAAATGTGAATTTTTGATTAGGGGAAAAATAAGGGTTTATATTTTAAAAACACATAAACTCAGAATTGAAAAACATAGACAAATTTATTAGAAACTAGCTGATCCCATATGAACTCCGTTTCGCTTTCAATTTAGAATATGTTAGAATATGTTGTCAATTTACAGGAATTTTCCAGATGCAATTCCGAATGCATTTTTTAGCAATATTTGCAAAAATGTTAAACACGTTATTTATTTTATTTACATAGTATTCCGTCTCACGACATAACTTGACGAACATAATTCCTAAAAACACGTTATATGTAAGTTCACTTTTTTTTTGTCGTTTGCTACTAAATTTGACCGTGCCAAAGCACGTTTATGAATTTTCGTTTCGATGCGATACAAACTCACGTGAAGACCCCATTATCTGACGTTTGATACAAATATTGAAATCAGAATTCAATTGACCGTTTTAACCCCAAAAACTGTGTATAAATTTCGATTCGATCGTTGCAGATCGGTGGCCGCTTTTCCGAACTTTGATCTCTGAAATCGATTGCTCTTACTTCAAAACTCCCGTGTGCAAATTTTCAAACCAATCCATTGCATAATAATGTCAATATCGCAAAAAAACAGTGAATAGTTTATATGGACGTCCTCTTTGGCCGACCTCTTACCCAAAATCTGATAATTGGAATCAATTGTTCGTCCTTGATAATTTCTATGTGCAAATTTTCATCTCAATCCGATGTATAACAACGTCAATATCGCAAAAAAATTGAAAAAAGTAGTATGGATGACCCCTTTTGCCGGTCCCTTACACAAAATTTGATACCTGCAATCGTTTGCACATCATTCAAAACTCTCGTGTACCAGTTTTCATCTGAATCCGATGTATAATAACGTGATTATCGCAAAAATAGCGAACAGGTCATATGGACGACCCCTTTCACTTGCCCCTCACACAAAATTTGATACCAGCAATCGATTGCGTGTCCCTAAAAATATCCGAGCGCAAATTTTTAGCTCAATTCGATGAATAATAACCTCAATATCACAAAAATATTGAAAATTTGGTAAGGATGACCCCCTTTTGCCGACCCCTTACACTGAGATCGATACCTGGAATCGATTGCTTGACATTCGAAACTCTCGTGTACCAATTTTCATCTGATTCCGATGTATAATAACGTCAGTATCACAAAAATACTGAACAGTGAATATGGACGACCCCTTTGGCTGGTCCTTTCTCAAAATTTGATACCGGCAATCAATTGCCCGTTCCCAAAACCATCCGAGCGCAAATTTTTAGCTCAATCCGATGTACACTAACGTCAATATCACAAAAATATTGAAAAGTTTATATGGACGACCCCTTTTGCCGACCCCTGACCCAAAATTCAATACCTGAAATCGATTTCCCATCTCTCAAAACCCCCATGTGCAAATTTTCATCACGATCCGACAAAAAATAACTTGAAAAACGCGATAACAACAATTGTCTTGTATGGACGACCACCTTCAGAAGGGGTCAACCGAAATTCTGAAAACATTTTTCATCATTCCTGGTCCTAATGAGCATCCATGCCAAATTTCAGCTCTCTAGCTCTTTAAACGACTGAGCCTATAGAGGACAAACAAACAAACAAACCCACAGAAATTGCTTTTTAAAATTTGGGAAAAAGTTGATCCCCCCGTATTTTAACACTAGAAGGACCGGCAAATTGAATATACCTATTCGGACTGCGACCAGTCAAAATGACTGGTAAAGGGAAATTTTTTTATATCATAATATTTTTAACTTTTTTCTTTTGAAATTATTTTGTTATTTATCCGATATCATTTTTGTTATAAAATGGAAATATTTTTTCACCATGGGTGCACGGAATCACCTAATTTTCGCATAGTTGACGAATGCGTGTATGTCATAAAATGAATATTTCAAATAATTATCAAAAAAATCAAATACATTATCAATCTAATTATAAAATCATGTTAGATGGCTATAGGTATTGACCATGGGTGCACGGTTTCACTTCAATTTTGTTTTAGTAGATATTTTCTAGCATCCACCACTCTGAAATTTTTCAATTCGATGCCTATAAATTATACCTGATATTGTAGGTTTTGAAGCATACTTTTTCTATAAGTAGAGCAATTCACCATGGGTGCACGAATTCACCGCCATTCATCCAAAATCAATTTTTTTGCATGCTAAAGGTAAAGAATAAAGACTTTTATAGATTCAAGTGAAAAATTGTGTTAAGTACATGGTTTTTCACTATGAGTGCACGGATTCACTGCGTTTTAATCAAATATTTGACTTTTTGCAAATTTTTAAAAAGCATTTTTACAAATCTTAACTAAGCCAAAGTCGAGTTCATGTTGAGAAAAAAAAATATTTTAATTATATCTTGAAATAATAAATTTATTTATTTATTATTAAAAAACAGGTTTTTGCAATCGTATATTTATCTGATAAGATCTGATCAACATCCAAAAAATTGGAAAACGGTTACCATGGACCGAGTGAATTTTAGGAATTATATTGATGCATATTTTATGCGACGGAAAACAGTGAAAATAAAAATAATGAATCAACATTGTAAAATGTACACGTTGATTAGTTTTTACTTAAAAGTTTTTTGATTGATTAATATTGCATTTCAAATACCTATCATATCTAACTCAAAAATATGTTGTGTTCTGAAGCAAGATGAAAACTATTTATTTCTATATAATTTTCAACGGCGAATTTACAGCCTATCCGTGCACCCATGTTGAAATGTCTTAGCGCCGATGTGGTCTATCAAATAGGCTGGCGCGATTCTGGTCTAGGTATGCCAGGCGTACTGGGTTCAATTCCCGGTATCGGCAAGAAAACTCTTGGGTTCAAACCCCATAAGTTGCCGACAGGTAAGATGTGTTTTCACTTATAATAAGAATGTTCAATAAGAATGTTCAATCAGTTGCCAGCTGGCCAGGTATATACACGGGTGCCGGAATACCTGTAAGTGAACTTCCATTGGAAATTTGTCGAACCTAATAATCTAAAAATGCATGTGAATACATACTTGGGCAGAAACTGCGGTGTATCCGTGCACCCATGGTGGATAACCAACACATTAAAAATATTCCGTGCACCCATGTTGAAATATCATTTAAATTATTCAGTTTCATAGCTGATGTCTTCAAATTTGAATAAATGAGTACACAATTCATAATTATTTTACTCATTCTAGTTTAGTATAAAACATGTTTATCACCTAAAACTACTCGATTTCTCGAATGGACATGTATTAAATCTAACATAACTTTTACAAATCTTGATGAAACTTCGCCAAATTTCGACAGAAAGTTTGATTATAGTTGAGCAACAAAATGGACTAAAAAAATTGGAAGTGAAGTGCTTGAAGCGCCACACAGCGGTCAATCCGAGAACTTTTTCTACGAATTTTCATGACTTCGCATCGAAAATCAATAATTTCATTACGAATGACACACTCCTGCCCACCATAAATCAACTAAGGCTCATTGTCTTGAATGTAGATTGCAAATGAAACCAAAAGCAAGCGAAAAAAAATTATCTTGTTTGAGTTATTGGGTTGTGAATTTTACCAGTCATTTTGACTGGTCACGGTCCGAGTGTCCATGGCGAAATTTTTCTCGCTTATTAAAAGAGCTAGTGAAATAAAAAATACACAGTTTTGTAGAGATTCGAAATTCATGAAAAGTCGTATTTTTGCAAATTTTTACAGCGTAGTGTTTGAAAGATATTCAACAAACAAAGTGTCCTACCAGTCATTTTGACTGGTGCGGTCTTTTTAGTGTTAAGCATACTCATTTAATTTTCTATGCAAAATCTGTCTTGGAGTATTAATTTCTTAATATTAACAGACATAATAGAAATTCTCAAATATGCACCTTTAAAAACTCACTCCTTCAATTTAAAAAAGTGTAAGGATTTTTAATTCAATTGAGCCCGGAACTAATTTAAACCGTTAATGCACTTTTTTTTTTAAATTAGAATAGTAATTATTGAATCAGTGGAAAAATGAAATTTTAATTCATATAAAGAAACTGAACAGGTTAGAAGTCGTTATTTTGAGTATTTTGAAAGTTATGGCCCATAGAAGTTGGAAAATAATTTTTGAAATCATTAATTTATTTCGATACGATTTTGCAAATTTCTTTCAAACATTGTTTATTGGGTGCAGGAAACTGTCTGTGATTGATTGAGATTAAAAGAAATCAAATTTGAAGAGATAACAGCGGTTTTCCAAAAAACTATTTTTTTTTAAAGTTAAATAAATTAAATTGTTGAAATTTTTTTGCATGCTTCCTTCGATATCTCACACAAACACTGAAATATCGTATAAAACCTCTAACCTCAAAAATATTTTTTGTTAATACACATCTCGACAATATTGACACGTTTCTGAGTTATTTACACTTTAATTAGTGTCGTTTTAAAACAACACTATGCATTAAAGGGATAAAAATTGTATAATAAATCGCCCAAATATGGCCAGATTTAAAATCTCTGAAAGCATAAGATTTTCTCATTTTTGGATCTCACTATCTGCTAGATTTGACTTTGTTTGTTTTATCTCACTTAAAATTGCATTTGATTTGGGTATGTACGTTTTTATTTATGTGTTCTAATCTCAGTTGTTGTTCAAATTACTTTATTTCTTTGAAAATATATCAGCTTAATAAACATCTGATATAGAGGAACTTCAAATACGTAAATACGATTACGGTAGGTTTGTTTGTGGTTTTCAGTATTTTATACCTTTTGGCGTAAATTTAGAACAAAGTTCATATTAAAAAGCGATTAAATACGAATCCAAATAATTTTTCTTCAAAATTAAACTGATTCTATCTCTATCTAGTATATGTCTGCCATTGACTATTCAAAAATTCTGATTTCAAACTAAAGCTTTTTAGTAGTCTAAAATTAAACTGTACCTCGCCGTAAGGTTTCAGAACTTGTTATTTTTTTGCTTTAGTTTTTATCTATTCAGTGTTTTTTTTTTACATTTAACAGATGCTTTCAACAAACATATCAAACTGGTTCATTTTTTTTTTCATATTTTCAACTCTAGGATGGAAAAAATAGTTGATTTTCCTTGGTTTCATATGTAGTGTTTTGAAGATGTTCTTACTTCTAGGTATCGTTTGTTTTAAACTATTGTCTCCGCACCATTGCTCAAACGAAGAATGATGATGATAAAGTTTCTTAAAATTTGTTTTCAAATGAAACATTGAAGTTCCCTTTTATTACTAGCTGAGCATTTTCTTCAAAAGCCGCAGAATTAGTGGCAACTATTTAGACTCCATAAGATTTCACTTCTGAATTAGGTATTTTCTACGGCCTCGTTACCTCAAAACAGCTAACCAATGCAGTATAAAATCAACAGTTAATTTCGACTGCAACTAGCAAACAAAATCCAGTTTTTCAAAATTCGCCGATGCATAATAGTAGACTTTCAAGATGTGTTTGGAAGAGGGATCTTAAGAAAAAAAAAATCACAGAAACGCCAATTTTTTAACAGGCAGAAAAAAAAAGCCTTTCCTATTTCATTTCCACCAAAACAATTCAAAACAAATTCTGTACAACTTTTTGTACAATGCCAATGAACTGCTTACTTTAGCTGTAAAGGGTGTAAAATCGTAATTTGGTTTTTATAAACGTTTGCAAGAATCGACATAAGTATTACAACGTCAAACTATTACTAGTGTTGTTATTTGTGCTTGGTTAACGGCTCTAACCAAATAGTAAATTTTGTTGGTTATGCAAATCATATAAAATTATGGGTTAATTTAAGTGTTTTTGAAAATAGATAAGATTTGTCTGATTTTTTTAATTCATTATTTGGGCATTTTTCGATTAGGCAGCCTTTAAAGTTGTCTGAAAGGATAATTTTTTTTGATGGAGTTGAAATTCTTATAGCTTTGCCTTAAAATATGTAAAAGGGCCCCACATTTTATTTTATTCCGAAATATAGAAAGGGTTATTTGACCTTAAAGTAAACTTCGAGAAACACACTTTAAAAATCTAAGTTGTGTTAATTTTCCAGTTAGTCAAAGGTAAGAAATGAACCAACTAAAAGCAAAAAATCTCCACAATAAAGATATTAAAAAAAAGTTAGTCAATGGTGTGAAGATTATTATATTAAAATATTAAATTTCTAGAAGATAATTTATTGATGCAGTGTTCTTTGAAATCTTTTTTTGTAATCAATATAAGAGAAAACAACTGTAAAATTGATTGATACAAAGCGTATCTACTACAAAAGACATTATTGGTAATTAATCATTGAGGACGATAAAAATACCCTTTTCTACTTTAAATCTAAGTTTTGCAAAATTCACGGTTTCGCCATTTTTAATGTAAAATTTTCTTGAGCGTGATCAAATCGAAAAACTACTGTATTTGGAATCGCTATGACTTTTTTGAAAAACGCTTATCGTGATGTAATTTGCAGTTGAAACCACTTTTAAACGTCTCAATTGAATCTTTATGAATCTTTATGAAAATTGAAATACCAGTACTCAACAAAAAAGACCCATCAACTATGGTTATTAGCAATACTCTGTGATTTCCATTATAAAAAGAAAATTGGCTTTTTTTTTTGTAAAACTTTAAAATTCAATAATATTAGTTGACTGAACACTATTGCAAAAGTATATGTTGAATTTTGAATATTTTACTGATGGTTTATTCCTGTACATTAGATTCACATAAGAATTGTATTTATTTTACTAGTCATAAGGTTAAAAATGATCAACAAATTTAGATAATGCTTGAACCCTCATAACTTCCAACGAAACTATTTCAATCAGAGCTGATAAGTTTTGATAACAAGAAGTAAAAAACCAAAACTATGTTATCGTTTTCACTGACACTTTGTACTACAGTTTTACACTCGTGATTCTTGCTCAAGTCTGAAAAAAAACTTAAGATTGATATGAAATTTTACATTCTTTAAACATGTCATTCGTAACACAAAGCATTAAATTTCATACTTTTCCTTGAAGCAAACATTTGAGGTTATAATTAAAGATTAATTAAAAGGTGCTTATTACAAGTTTGGATCAAGTTTTTTTTTTCTATCAGCCCTCGATTCTGAAATTCAGTGGTAGAAATTTGAAAATTGGTAAAAATCATTAAAAATTTTTGCCATTTTTGGAAAAAAAAACTTTTGAGTGATATAACGATATTGAAAATAAATGTTTTAAATGAAAGATAAACTTACTCGAAGGAAGTGGCTAAATTTGAATTTTGAGAAAAAGGTCTCATCAGTTTTTCTTTTGCTATTTTATCCAGTTGTACGAGAACACGAGAGATTTGTAGACGTTTAAAAAAAATACCAAAAAAATCTCATTTATTAAAAAAAAAAAGAATAAGTCAATACGTTTCACAATTTTAAAATTAATGTCAGAAATAGTTGTAATTTTTTCTATTGATTTTTTTTTAAATTGTGAAGTTTTTTTTAAAAGAAAAAAAATGAGAAGATGGTACACAAAATCTGACAAAAAATTTGAATTCAGGAAGCCAAAAATCAGTTATGACAGCTTTGTCACCAATAATGTTGTTCTATTAAATTGAAAGGATTGAAACGCTTTGAATTTTCTGTAGAAGATAATGTTGATATTATGGATGCATTTTTGCGCTGGAAATTTAAAAAATAATACGTTAATTATGAGTCAATAAAATAAATACTCTACTAATAAGCAAGGTTGTCGACATCACGGAAAAAACTGTAATTTGACAGAGGTTTGAGTAAATTTTCATCACAGAATCTGTGTCACAGAACATAGTATTTTGAAATATTCACAGATTTCACAGAATTTTGAATTTAAAATGAATTTCTAAAATTATAATTTTTATGGCCAATATAAAATTAAGTTTTCATACTTTGAATTTGAAAAGTATAATACGAATGGTAATGTTAATTACTTTTTCTTTACTAAAATGTAAAAAAAAGCAATTTATCATAAATTTACAATAAAATTAGGAAATTAATTCACAGAAAACTATTATACCACAGAATTTTGGGGTAAATTTACAGAAAGTCAGATTTTTTTTCAAAAAACACAAATTTTTTTTCGGAATCCTTGCTAATGAGTCCCACTGTTCACCTGTTGAGGGAAACCCAAAGAATTCGATACGTTCACCGCCGATAAAGTTACCAAAAGCTGTTTGGTCCCACTTGGGCAGGTAGTTCAAAGGGTCCCAGTCGGAGGCGCTTAGAAAAATGTGGAACGATTAGTTCAGGAACAGAGTCGTTCAGATTGAGAGACATTGCGTTGTGGATTGGACAGCTTTTTTTCTGTTGGAATTTATAGCTTCCCTTCGATTCGGCCATTTGGATTGGCTTATGCGGAATATGCAACTGCAAAGTCTCTGAGATAATCCGTTTAGTTGGTGCATAATTCGGATTACCACATCAACTGGATGTTGTTGTTGTGTTGTCGTTTTAGGTTTAAGCTTGTTAGTAGCTTTACGTTTTTCTAATTTTATAGACTTGATGTTTGATCGAGATTTATTTCGAATCATAACATTCATCGACACCTGCTTAATGTGATTAGCTCGAGATCTATTTTTTTCAACTTTGTTCAGTTATTGTTTAAAAAAATAACATGAAAATATTATGTCAAAGTTTAATTTTCAAGATCGTAAATTTTGTCAACCGAGAAGATAATCCTCAAAGGAATTGCACTGAGAAAAGATTTTCGCTTTCTTATTTCTCGTAAATTTTATCTGCCTGTCATCGCCTCAATTGAAGTGCAATCAGTACGGGCAATGGATCTGGTTCCAATACCTTTTCACATCCTTTCCCCAAAGGGTCACCCTTTGAGAAATGGTTTTTAAATTAGAATTTCATTTGTGCATATTTTTTCGAGGTTTCACCATTGGTAAAGAAATTTCCATCGTTTATCGAAACGCCATTCCTGTGGCTTCGATGCATTATTCCATGTTCCTCTGACAGCAAGACCTCTGGAGCAGGGAGAAAAGTGACCTGCCAAAAAAACAAAAATGATGGCACTCGAGCCAAAAATTACGATTATCCAAATGCAATCGTGATAAATAATCATTCTTCTGCCAATGTTTGCACTTTTACCCCGTTTCGATTTCCTGGTTCATTTTTTCTCCATTCGTTTACCTTTGAGGATGCGTACTTTTTCAGTCGGAAAACTAATTTCGATTCGAACCCTTCGGATGCAGGGTGAGATGTAGGCCTCCCAGACGTCCTCTGTCAGAACCAAGAAAGAAAAGTTCATGGACTCAATCCTGACCCCAAGTCTTCCCCGTTTTCTCCAACCCAAGGACTTCAAACCAGACAAATAAAATAAAGCGTGATAATGATCATAAGCACGCAATCTCTCGTGCTGGGCAAGGATGTCCTCTTGAACTCATTCTGGCACCATTTGCGGGAATCGTATCGGATCGGCTCTGTTACGGGTAAATGCGATGACCCCCCGAAAAAAAATTATGATTTATTGGAATCCCAATATTTACGGTTAGTCCTGGTGGAACCAAGCCCGTTAATGTGCCAAATTTTTGGGTACCCCTCCTGCACCGCAAAAATGAAAACCGGTCCCACTCATCCCAGATTCGATTTCCAGGGATTCGTTGGATCCGTTGGAGAATTATTCACCCAGAATGAGGGAATTTATGCCGGCTACGCTGGTTACCGTTATCGGGAAGGGGGGCATCCAGGATTTTTAATTCATAAATTACATCACGGCACGAAGGACTTGGCCGGTTTTCGGGAACTGGAACCTGAAGGTTCCGCGCGTGAAACGAGAATTGATGAGCCTACAATTAGTAACGCTAATGGCATTATTTTGTCATGTCACACTGGAAGATATCGAGGACAGCCTTAATGTATAGAAGTTTCCGAAACTCTGTAATAATTTTGAGGACAAAAAAACCACATGATTTGGATTGTAGTTCTCATGTTTAATTTTGTTAAAATAATTTTCAGTTCGAATTTTCGAACTGGGATCAATTTTGAATTGAGACGATACTTAAAACCCTGCAAAAATTTAGCTTAAGTTTTGACTATTACAAAAAATTTAAATTTCAGCGTTGAGAAAAAACAAAAAAAAAATAACATACAGAATAACATTGAAACTTCATGTTTTTTTTGAAGAGATCTGATTTACTCAACTCTACAACTCAAAGGCGTGCATCTGTCAAGGATAAGATGGCTAGCATCTTACAAATGCTAAAACCACTGACCCACAGAAAGTGTACTATGAATGACGTGACCGGGATCCGATATCGTGACTTCTGGGCTAGAAGAATTGTACGCTATCCTCTAGGCCACGGTCGGCGGCGCCCACGGTGAAAAGTTATGAACTTTTCATAAAATTTCCACTGTAGTAGAACATTTGTTCACGTGTGATTTGAATTTTACAATCTCATATTTCCAGAACTGCTGAACACATTCAATCAATTTTCAAAAGGAAGTAAGGACAATAAAATGAATATTGATATGTTCTTTCGAATACATGAGTGAAAATTGATGAAATTTTCAGTGAAGCTGCCTCAAACTCAATGTTTACATGTGCAAAGTTTGGTGAAATTTTGTCAAGTGATTTTTAAATAGCGTTCAAAGAAGAAGTTCATGGACTTTAATTTTTTGGCGCCACAAGCGCCATTGATAATGCATACTATGATCCCCCAGTTTTCCAAGTCAAGGCTTTTTTCGATTTCTTTTGCTATTTCCTGAAGATTAACTTTCTTAATTATTCAAAACTTTTAATTTTATCAAAGTTGCGGTAAGTTTTGCAGATTGTCCTCCTTCGATTAAAAAACAATATATAAGACTTTTTATCATTCCAATACAGATTTCACATAATTACACGTTTCTAGATCCAACCAAAACAAAGTATCAACTTTGTGGAATCTACAGGAGTGCTTTGTAGGAGAAACTGTGTAACTTGGAGGCCGTTTTCATTATTAATTCATTAGACCGCTATAAGCTTTATATGAAAATTTCAAATTTTTAAATTTTTACACCTTTCAAAATTTTTTCTGTTTTTTTTATGCCAAAATTTTTTTCCAATTTTTCTTTTATTTTTAGCGTTTTTTCACTGCCTATTTGAAGGCTGTGTAACCGTAGGATGAGAATAAAAAAATCGAAAAAACTGCTTTGCAAAGCCAGCGAATTTATTGATCTCTATAACTTTTGCCAAAACATTTCATGAAAATGTTAAAAGCTCTAGCAAGCAAAATCTGTAATTTTCAAGTATTTTTTAATGGGTTCAGATTTTTTGATTTTGAAATAGTTACAACTTTTTTCATGAAATGCTTACCTGCTTGTCATGTTAGAAAAAAATAAAGCTTTTGAATAGGCTTAACAAAAACTCGAAGACAAACTTCATTAAAAGCTTATTTGAATTTGAATTTCTGGATGATTTAATGTGACAGGCCAAATGAACTACAGAGTTCATTTGGCCTGTCCGTTACAAATTTTTTTGTTTTCAAAATATCTTATTTCTACTGGTCCAACCCTTTTGCGCACGATTTGACCTCCATATATTGTTTATATTACCGGGGCAGCTTTTTTTAACCTTTAGAATGTCAGGTCTGTTCATTATTCAGCTAGACCAGGAGTGAGCAACTTTTAGAACCAACGGGCCAATTTGAGTTTCACTTTTTTCGGTGGGTCGCACATAAAATAATGCTCTTTAATAATTTCTGATCTTGAGGACATAAGGAAGTAAATTTTCTATAACTACAGATTTTTGTCAAAAAAATAAAACAATTAAACATAATAAATTTTCAGCATTGTTCATCAAATTAGGTTCATGACTAAATAAAAGTCAGTTTATGTGGCCTGTCTTTTAAGCGTTGAACGTTTATTGCGTATTTTTTCCACCGATAATGTGTGCCCTCGAATTACTAATTTTTTTTTCCTACGAACATTTTTATTATGAAGTTCCGTATAAAATGTTGAGAAAAGTTATCAAAATTTCATTTCATTTCATTACTTTAATTTTACTAATTCATAAGCAAATTTTATCAAGAATCTATAGTAGATTCTATATTCTTGATTGTTATTTTTTTAAACAGATTTAGAAAGATATTCTTCCTTTAAATTTGATATTCCTGGGAAAAGTTAAGTGACACCACTATGTGATATTTTGTTTCAGCAGGATATGGTATCGTTGAAACTTATATTTAAAATGTTGGCTTACAATTTTGAGTACCCGGACGAGATACAGAACTTCAAAATCCAGAAATTATAATATCGATAGAAAACATTAGCAGAAGAAAATAGTATTATTTTTATATTATGTATTGATAGTTTTTATTATTTTTGAAAAGCGGTTGCCTCAAAATGATTAAATATTCAGAACATTAGTTTAAGTATTTTTGGTTTATAAAGAAACATCAAAATACTGGAACAGAATTTCCAACGCTAATTTTTGAAAATGTTTTGCATTTTCAATAAAAATGTCTGTTTTCTTAGTGTAAAGACTTAATTGGTTGCTTTTTAGAGTATTTTTATTCTTTAATTTCTTCTATGTCGGAAGAGAAAAAAATAATCAAAATCACGTGGTCATCGGTAGTTCTCCGTTTTTTATAAGCTTTTGCTGACGTGCTATTAGTGATGGCCTTTAAGCCTTAAAGAAAAATTGAAAAAATAATGAAAAATTACCAAAATTTTTAATAATAGCATTACACTAATACTTTTGGAAAGTACACAATGAGTGTTAAATTTCTTAAAAAATGCAAATCAATACACATGAAGTCAATTTTCCAGTACATTTTTCAAGTTTTCGATGATTTTTTTTTGTTGGAATCGAATCTCCAATATCCAAGGAACGTTATGATTTGATTGGATATTTTCTAGGACCTTTCTACATCTTCCATGGAACAGACATGAACGACGACTTAAACACAAGAATTAAAAAAAGGATTTTTTTATCCTTTACCTAAAACAATTTCAAAGCAAAAATCTTTAACAAAAATAATAAATGTCTGTACTGAAATGATAAATTATTATCTATTTTACCCAATATTTGATGATCCAAAAAATTCGATTTACTTTATTTGTTTTTCGGAGGCAAAAATTTGGCTTGCGCTGCCGATTGCCGTGGTTAATTGTATACCGTTAGATACAATGGTGAAAGCCTCATCAAAATCATGTCTTTAAATCAGCTGCTAGTTTTTGCTATATTTTGAATATCTTTGAGTGGAACGCTGATTGGTTAAAAATGAAAAATTTAAGTATTTGTAAAGGATTGTTGCTTCGGAATATATGCAAATTCACCATAAAACATCAGTTTTGATATTTATTCAACTAACCTAGAGGAATTTTGGAGCCTTTACTAAATTTTAACAAAAATATATTCACAAATTATTGAAAAATATTAAATTTTCTAAGTGTAAAGCTTAAAATCCGTTTTGGAAAAAATAGAAAAAAAATAACAAACTTCGAAAAAAAAGAAATCAAACTCTTATTTTTTCAACTTTTTGCATCGAATCTTTTACTATAAAGCTTTGTATTAATTTTTTCCAACTTTTTTTTTTTTTTGTTTTGAACAGCTGTACGTGGGCCGCGGTTTGCTTATTCTTCAGCTAGACGAACCAGTCAGATTTTTTTTAAAAATTTTTATCACTTTCCCAATTGATCTGCACTTGATAAATTCCTTACTTCCATGGATAAAATCATCTTTATATTTAATTTTTCAGATTTTAGCTCGCTGTTTTAAATTTAATAGTAGATAACCAACTGGTTTTTGTTCTCCGACTGGTATTTTTCTAGATTTTACTCAATCCTGCTCAAAAAATGGCCAAAAAGCTACACGCTCGTTTTAAAATAACCATATATGGATGAAAAATAACTACTTTTTGACTTTTGGTGAAAAACTGCAAAAATGGTAACTTTTTGAAAATTTTTTTCAATGTTATTTTAAACATGATGATTGTTCGCGAGTGATATCCTCAAAATAATTGAAAAATTTGGCAATTTATCCCCTCCATTTTAAAAGTGTTTGGTTCACATACAACGCTGCTTAGAAGTAAAAATAGTAAGACGAACATCTTCTGGTCCAGAAAGGTTGCTCTTCAGTAATATTTTAAACTCAGAATTGATCTGACGAAAGTTTTTTTTCCTCCCCCATAGGACGCCGAAATGTGAGAATCCGTTTCGGGGTCGTAGATTACTACGTACGATCATTTTAAGTACCATCCGGGGCAGGCTGAAGCAATTTAGACTAACGGAGCCATGTCTATTCTTACAGGCTTATGAACCGAACTTCCAACCAAACCGACGAAAAAATTGAAACCACTACACACGATTACACAAATTTTTGTGAGGGTTTATGGAAAAATTAAATTTATATTATTTTTTTTTTTAATTTTGTGTTCCCTCCAGGATGTCTGCTAGATTTTTTAAATTCATAATTTTTATAATTTCAGCAGATGTCAGGAACCAATAAATTACCAATTGTAAAGCTTCTCCTCTAAAATTAAAATGTGGTTAAAAAGTAGCCATTTTTCACCTTCTCCGCTAATGTTTCTTATTTTTGAAAAAAAAAAAACTAATTCAACTTCTCTCTGAGAAGTCATTTTATGGGTTCTCATGGAGAAGTCATAAAATGGCATAACGCGGAGAAAACGTCAATGGTTATTTTTCGTCCATAAATGGTTTATTGAAAATTAGTTTTGAACGATATCTAAAAAACGCACATGTAAACATTACATTGATTGGCAGGTTAACTGAAAACTTTATCAATTTCCATCCATGCATATAAAAGTGATTAACAACTGTCTGTCTGTTTCCTTAACAAATGAAAAATGATTGCATAGCTCGATAACCGGTTAAGCAAATGGTACTAACTTTGGCATGGGATGCTATTGCCTGACATTTGATTCCCCTTTCTCCTTCCAGTAGGGAGATGGGAAGAGGGGCTCCTTTACAATTTTTTACATCACTAGAGAACTAATCGAGCATAGGAACAAAATTTGGCATAGAAAGATTTGGAATAAGAGAAAAGTATCAAAGATTATTTGAAATCCCTCTTTTCTTCTAGTGAGGAGATGGGATGAAGCGAGGCTTTCATAGATTTTTTTACGTAACTCGAAAACTCATCAAGCAAATGGATCCAAATATGGCTGGTAAAGCATTTAGTTACGAGAAATGGTTTAATGCTTATTTGAAACACCTCCCTCTTTTCATTCCATGTGATTGTTTTGCATAAATCGAGAACTTATCTGGAACCAAATTAAATTGACAAGGGACATTATTTGGGTACGCGAACTGGTTCTAAGATTATTTGAAACACTACCTTTTTTCCTTGGAGTACATAGGAAGGAGGCCCAAACACAATTTTGTTGGCATAACTCGAGAACTAATCAAGCAAATGGAATCAAATATGGCATGGGAAAGTATTTGGCTACGAGATATGTTTCTATGATTGTTGCAGGCCCTTCTGTCTTTCAGTGTGGAGAAGTTTGGTGGGTTCTGTGTAAATTTTGTTAGATAGCTTTAAAACTTTGATATGGCAGGATATTTGGTTACCTAAAAATGGGTTTAATTAATAGAGACCTCTACTTACTCCCAGCAGTGAGAGATGGGAAAGCAAAAAGATGGCTTCTATTCAATTTTTTTTTTGAAAACATCGAAAAAGGGACTTTTTATTTTAGAAAAGAGGTACGTTTAAAAGCGACACGTTATCCAAACATACGGAAAAATTGTGCCTGTTATTTAGATTATTAAAATGATTCAGGTCCTGTGTCTTTCCCGATTTGAAGGGGGATTTTTGGAAATTCATGAAGCAGAGAAAAATTACCAGATCTGAAGAAAAAATTGTTTCAGAAAATTTAATGAAATTATAATTGTTATGCTATTCGAAACTCCGAAGTTATATCTCTCATTTCAAAGTTTTTGCTTTTGAACTATGTTAAAGTTTCTTGTATCATGATGACAACAATAAATTTAAATTTAAATAATTTCAAACAACTTATTTTTCGGAAGGTGTAGCAAAGCACAATTAGTTAGCTAGTTGATCATATTTTTTCCAGTCATGAACCTGTAATAACAATTCTAAACTATCAATAGCTTGAAGTTTTCATCCTAGTACTGCATTCAGATCTCAAATTAAAGTATATCGAATAGATTTGAATTTTTTAAATAATTTGTTTGTGATACAACAGATCTAGAGCCTTTCAAAAACTAATAAAAATACCAGTGTAGAGTAGATCTTCTCCTGGGGTGGTCATTTTAATTCATTTAAACTTTCAACGTTGTATATGACGCCATTCTTACGTTCAAATGAATGGCTCACATACTTTGCGTGCAGTTCCTTCTATCAACTAGATCGAGAGCATGATAAACGGAAAAAGACAGATTGAAGGTTAATCCACCTCTGCTTGAAGTGTAAAATTCTCAACGGCTTAGGCGTAGCCCTGGTCACGATTCGGCTCAACTCATGACCTGAATTCCTGTTCATAAAAAAAACAGTACTTCCACGATCGTGAAACTGCTGAGGTTGCTGAAGATAATGAGTTCACAGAAACCAACTACGCTCAAGTGATACAGAAACCCCGTTTTAGAGTTCTTGAAAGACCCCCAGAAGCGACACCGAAACCATCAAAATGGCAATTGCATAAACGTCATATTGCGTTGAGATAGGCGGCCAATTGGGAGGTAAACATAAGAAGCGTGAAATGTATGTGTAGGTGGGTGGGAGTGCATTTATTAAGTCACACTCGACTCAAACCCCTTCTTCTCACCATCCTAGGCAAAAAAAAAAAAAACAACAATGTATTGAAAGTGAAAAATTCTCCGAAAAGTCACACCGTTGATTTCGTTGTTGATGTCTGCCAATGTCGGGACAATTTTGTGGTCGGGTGGAGCAGTAATTGAACTTTGTCGTGGGGGTCTCAGACAAGTAAAAATAAAAAAAAAACCGTCCAAAACAAAACAACAATAACAACTTTGCTCGGGTCGGATCGGCGTGTTGCTCTGGTTTGTCTCAAACAAAATAAAACAGAAAATAACTCTTCCACCACCATTCATCAGCAGGCAGACAGCAATTGGAGGTTACGTGTTATGAGTATGCTGTTTTTAACGGTTAGGTAATTGAGGCAGGTAAGTATGCGATCTCGTTTAGCGATGGAGGCTTTTTATTCGAGGAGTCTAGGTCTAGCTAGAATGAATTGGCGAATTAAATGTATGTTTATGGGCCATTCATTAAGAAGCTGTGAAACGGTTAAAAATCTTCTGATGATGGAGTAGCTTTGCATCGGAATTTGAAGGAACCTTCTGTTCAACATAAATCAGTAATCCTTTTGGAAACTTGAATTTCAAATTTGTATTTTCCACATCCTTTTCAGTTGAAAAAGGTCACTTTTGAAACTGATTAAGAATCAACAATTATTCATCAAAATTTTCATTTTTATCCCAAGAAAAAACAAAACCTAGATTTCTCAAAGAAATCAAATGAGACTCATCTTACAATTTCATTGACTTTGATTAACATTTGATAACGAAAAAAAGGCCAAATTGACAAAATTGACAAAATTGAAACAAAATTAAAAAATTGACAAAATTGACAAAATTGACAAAATTGACAAAATTGACAAAATTGACAAAATTGACAAAATTGACAAAATTGACAAAATTGACAAAATTGACAAAATTGACAAAATTGACAAAATTGACAAAATTGACAAAATTGACAAAATTGACAAAATTGACAAAATTGACAAAATTGACAAAATTGACAAAATTGACAAAATTGACAAAATTGACAAAATTGACAAAATTGACAAAATTGACAAAATTGACAAAATTGACAAAATTGACAAAATTGACAAAATTGACAAAATTGACAAAATTGACAAAATTGACAAAATTGACAAAATTGACAAAATTGACAAAATTGACAAAATTGACAAAATTGACAAAATTGACAAAATTGACAAAATTGACAAAATTGACAAAATTGACAAAATTGACAAAATTGACAAAATTGACAAAATTGACAAAATTGACAAAATTGACAAAATTGACAAAATTGACAAAATTGACAAAATTGACAAAATTGACAAAATTGACAAAATTGACAAAATTGACAAAATTGACAAAATTGACAAAATTGACAAAATTGACAAAATTGACAAAATTGACAAAATTGACAAAATTGACAAAATTGACAAAATTGACAAAATTGACAAAATTGACAAAATTGACAAAATTGACAAAATTGACAAAATTGACAAAATTGACAAAATTGACAAAATTGACAAAATTGACAAAATTGACAAAATTGACAAAATTGACAAAATTGACAAAATTGACAAAATTGACAATATTGACAAAATTGACAAAATTGACAAAATTGACAAAATTGACAAAATTGACAAAACTGACAAAATTGACAATATTGACAAAATTGACAAAATTGACAAAATTGACAAAATTGACAAAATTGACAAAATTGACAAAATTGACAAAATTGACAAAATTGACAAAATTGACAAAATTGACAAAATTGACAAAATTGACAAAATTGACAAAATTGACAAAATTGACAAAATTGACAAAATTGACAAAATTTTCAAAATTGTCGAAATTGTCAAAATTGACAAAATTGACAAAATTAACAAAATTGACAAAATTGACAAAATTGACAAAATTGACAAAATTGACAAAATTGACAAAATTGACAAAATTTACAAAATTGACAAAATTGACAAAATTGACAAAATTGACAAAATTGACAAAATTGACAAAATTGAAAAAATTGAAAAAATTGAAAAAATTGACAAAATTGACAAAATTGACAAAATTGACAAAATTGACAAAATTGACAAAATTGACAAAATTGACAAAATTGACAAAATTGACAAAATTGACAAAATTGACAAAATTGACAAAATTGACAAAATTGACAAAATTGACAAAATTGACAAAATTGACAAAATTGACACAATTGACAAAATTGACAAAATTGACAAAATTGACAAAATTGACAAAATTGACAAAATTGACAAAATTGACAAAATTGACAAAATTGACAAAATTTACAAAATTTACAAAATTGACAAAATTGACAAAATTGACAAAATTGACAAAATTGACAAAATTGACAAAATTGACAAAATTGACAAAATTGACAAAATTGACAAAATTGAAAAAATTGACAAAACTGACAAAATTGACAAAATTGACAAAATTGACAAAATTGACAAAATTGACAAAATTGACAAAATTGAGAAAATTGACAAAATTGACAAAATTGACAAAATTGACAAAATTGACACAATTGACAAAATTGACAAAATTGACAAAATTGACAAAATTGACAAAATTGACAAAATTGACAAAATTGACAAAATTGACAAAATTGACAAAATTGACAAAATTGACAAAATTGACAAAATTGACAAAATTGTCAAAATTGTCAAAATTGTCAAAATTGTCAAAATTGTCAAAATTGTCAAAATTGTCAAAATTGTCAAAATTGTCAAAATTGTCAAAATTGTCAAAATTGTCAAAATTGTCAAAATTGGCGAAATTGACAAAATTGACAAAATTGACAAAATTGACAAAATTGACAAAATTGACAAAATTGACAAAATTGACAAAATTGACAAAATTGACAAATCTGACAAAATTGACAAAATTGACAAAATTGACAAAATTGAAAAAATTGACAAAATTGACAAAATTGACAAAATTGACAAAATTGACAAAATTGACAAAATTGACAAAATTGACAAAATTGACAAAATTGACAAAATTGACAAAATTGACAAAATTGACAAAATTGACAAAATTGACAAAATTGACAAAATTGACAAAATTGACAAAATTGACAAAATTGACAAAATTGACAAAATTGACAAAATTGACAAAATTGACAAAATTGACAAAATTGACAAAATTGACAAAATTGACAAAATTGACAAAATTGACAAAATTGACAAAATTGACAAAATTGACAAAATTGACAAAATTGACAAAATTGACAAAATTGACAAAATTGACAAAATTGACAAAATTGACAAAATTGACAAAATTGACAAAATTGACAAAATTGACAAAATTGACAAAATTGACAAAATTGAAAATTGACAAAATTGACAAAATTGACAAAATTGACAAAATTGACAAAATTGACAAAATTGTCAAAATTGTCAAAATTGTCAAAATTGTCAAAATTGTCAAAATTGTCAAAATTGTCAAAATTGTCAAAATTGTCAAAATTGTCAAAATTGTCAAAATTGTCAAAATTGTCAAAATTGTCAAAATTGTCGAAATTGACAAAATTGACAAAATTGACAAAATTGACAAAATTGACAAAATTGACAAAATTGGGAAATTGTTCAAAAAATAACACAATTTATCAAATTTACAAAACTGTCAATTATGTAAGTCAATTTTTGTAAAATTTAAATTTGGTTTATTCACAAATTTTGTTGTTTTGACAAATTTTAAAATTTTGTCATTTTTTACATTTTTTTCATTTTTATCAAATTGGTCAATTTTTTTTTCAAATTGATTATTTTGGAAAATTTTATCAAATTTAATATTATTTCCAATTTTTTCACTAGACATAATTGACCTCATTTGTCAAATTTTTAAGAAAAGCCCAAATTTGCATTGATTACAAAAATTTTCAAATTGTAGCTGGTTTTCCATTGGAGTAAGTTAGATGCAGACAGAATTCAACTGAATCATTATTTCTTTACATTCGCTTTTTTCAGGTAGGAAGTTGCATAGTTACAATATTAAAGTTTTTTCAACGTTTTAAACAAATGACATTCGAATTTTAAGTTTCAAAGTGGGGCTTTACAAATTATAAGAACTTCCGAAAAGCCCACTCCTCCATCTACTCGAAAAGTCTGGGGTAATTATCTTATTTGCAATGGAAAAATTTCGCCAACAAGCGTGCAAGTAATATGCGAGCGAGGGTACGTTCCAGTCGGATGAATATTTGTGAGCCGTAACATTTTCGAGGAGAGCCGCCGTTTTAAGTGATTTTATGGGTCCGGAAAAATTAACTAGAAAGAAAAAACTCGTGGCGATAATAGCCGACTTTTAGAGGCAAAAAAGAGCACCCAAACGGTAGCAATTGCTTGTGGTAGACCATTGTAAGCGCATGTTTTTTTCGGTTCTTCGGATTTTCCATTCGACTTTAAGAGGAGATGCATTTGTTTTTTTTTCGCTGTTTACCTACAATTTTCTCCACTACAACAGGAAATGAAGCGGAACAAAGCTGATCCACCCCTTTAGGCTTTAAAATGGATTGGAGAGATTCAGTGGAAGGTGGTAATTTCACCCTATGTGTCTGGGAGATTCATCCCCCAGAGCTATGGGCTTAAAGTGTCGATCTGTTTTTTTTTCCTTCTCGTTCGATTGTAATAAATGGAAAACAAAAAAAATAACAAAATCTACTTAAGTGGTGTTTGGGATTTGTCGAACATCTCAAGAGTGCATATGGACGATGAGGCCGTTGAAGAAGATCTTCCATTGTTGTGGTGGAAATTTTGCTCGCGTTTCTGACTGATGGCTCAATTAGGGTCGGTTGTGGGTGTGTTTTTTTCATACCTGCAAGTGAGAAAAGAGAAGAAAATTGCCTTTATTAATAAAGATGAGCCACTTGGAGGGTTTTTTTTTCTTTCATATTTAAGTTTACTTCACGCTTCTGCAGGGAAGTTGTTATGAAGCGAGTCGGCGCTTCGGTTGATGCGCTTATTTAGGGGAAGCCAATTTGTAACAAGGTGGGAAGTGGGTAGTCTGGCGTTTTTTTCCTGCTGTATCCCATTACCTTAAAGATGATGATCTCAACTCGAACAAAGGTGATCGTTATGTGTTACGCAATCTACTCGCGGTTTCATAACAGGAATTGATGGAAACACTTTAAAATTACTCAATTCAATTAAGGAGAAATATCGTGGCAGTTGGATTCTAGGGCTTCTCGCTGTACTGATCGTTGAAGTCTTTTGATTGATATAGCAGAAGAACACTGAAGTTAAGCGAAAGACAAGCGACGAACCTTATGACGTTTCCACATAGTCTGACGTTGGCATTTTTTCCTCCTGACTTTGAAGGTATCGTAATTATCGTATGGGTTATAAACAACGAACGATTCCGTTTCAAGTCGTGCGCCAGATTTCTTCAATGGATGTTTGAGACAGATGGAACTGAGATCGAATAAAAAATGGCGCTCACTTTCGTTGTAGTAACACATTTCGAAAGATTGAAATCAGGGTTGGATTTAAAAATCTAGCATCGATATAAAAGATTTGGGAAATATAAATTTTTGGATGCATTTTTTTTTGTTTTTTTTCGGAATTTTTATCATTCGAGTTAATTCCTGAAGAGTTTTTGGTTTGAAATTCAGCTGGAACATAAACAGTGACCCCCTCTTTTAAATCCTAAAATGATGATTTTTGCGGTTTCTAATTGTTTTTCAAATTTCAACGAGTTTTTTTGTAAAGCTGGTTACTTCAAAATAATTTCACCATTAGATTTGTTTTTTATTTTTTTCTAAACTCAATAGCAATCCGTGTACTGAATTGTATTCTTTTAGGGTATAACGAAGAAATCCACTCTAAGGTTTATTTGATAAAAGTAGATAGAACAAAAAATCCACTCTAAGGTTTATTTGATAAAAGTAGATAGAACAAAAAATCATTAGTTAAAATAACCTTTTTTGGCTTTGATGATTTACTGACCATGCATTGCATTCTTTTTTGTTAGGTTAGGTAGGCCAGACCCAAAAACAGTAGGAAAGAGTAAGGATACTTGATCCCTGAAGATACTTGGTTCCTCAGCTCTATTTGGAAACTGAAATGTCTTACATAGATCCAATGCTCTAGAAAAATTTGCGATGAGGAACATAACAATAAATCTGTTATCTCCAAAAAAAATTAAAAAAAAAATTTTTTTGAGTTATTCTACTCAGTTTGAAAAATCAAAAACATTTTCAAATTTTGTGTAATTAATCATTTCAAAATGTTTCCCACACAAACAAATTTAAAAAAAAATATCAAAATTTCAATCGTTAGAATATGATATGAACTTTCTAATACCACATTTTCAAAGCAAAAGTATACTCTCATATTTTTCAACAAAAAGTTTTCCAAAATGTATCTTATAGGTTCACTTGATCCCTTGAGTCCAAAATGATATATTTTTCTTCTGAATGAATGTTGATCATTGCTAAGCACAAAATTATTAATATTTATCCAATGACTTATCTTCATTCCATAAATTCGTGATAAAAACACTCGAAAAGTGCTTTTATCTAAAAATTAGAAAATTGCGCCTTCAAGTATGCAATGCATTTTAGGTAGTAGACAAACTTTTGAAATTCTCTTTGTCTGACTCCCATAAACTGTGAAATGAAAACTGATGTGGCCAAAAAAGTCAATGAAATATTTATCTTTAGAGTTTTCATGATTTTTGCCGAAGCTTAGGGCACCCTGATTAAAGGATCAAGTCTCCTTTCTCTTTCAAAATATCACAATTTTTTTTAGACCTATAAAAACGCTCGCAATTTGTCTGAATCGATCTTACTTTCACAGCATAAAAACTTGAAACTACACGCAGTCAGAAAATACAAAAGACGACGATCTGTATCCACATTCTTCCCTAAAATAGCTCTTTTTATTCTAAATATGAGACTTTTCAACTTTTTTTGTTTAAAAATGTCCACAAATCTTAATGGAAATAATTTTGCAGCAAGGAACTGCCCACGATTGGTTGCAACCACAGTATCGAAAAACAACTTAATCTCAAAATGGGCTTGACAATAAATATTTACATACTTCTCAGACAATTGAGAATTTTATCCTATATCACTCTAGTCTTAAGACAATCCATTTTACGAAATATTAAGGCTATGATCATTTAGTATCCGGGCAGTTACAAACGTGTGTATTTTAAAAACTATTCATTTGATCGAAAAACTTTCTTTGGAGGAAATGAAGGTGTTAATATGACATTTAAACTAAAAATATAAAAAAAAAATATTTATCAATGATTTCAAGAAATACTCTAACTTTTTCATAAAATCTCTTTTTTATCTTTGCACACTTTTTTTAGTCATGTTTTGATTTATTTTTTTTACCACAGAACCAAAACCTTAGCAAATTCATGATATTTTACACAATTTCACCTAGAAAAAGCAATTGGAATCTGGTTGGAATCTTTTCATGAGTTGGTATCTCGAAGAAATTGATCTCTTAAATCCGGTTTTAACATACATTTTTTTGTCCATCAGAACACATCTGTCATATTGCGTAAAAACCGGATGCACAGATTGCGATCTTTGGATCTGATCATTATTAGATATTTACTTGGTGTCTACTAGTCAGGCAACACTTCTTGCCTCTGCAGGAAATGGATTTTTTGCATTATTTAGGGAGTACTCATTCAGTTATCCCATAAACTTTTTACCATATTTAAGATCAAGAGTTGCACTCCGATGGTTAATTTGAAATTCGTGTGGATCCTAGAGTGGCTCCTTATACTTAATAACCATTTGGTACGAAAAAAAATCAGAAAAAATCAACAGTTCATGAGCTTTCGAGTCAACAATGAAGAATTTTCGAGGGAGAAAATGCGCAAAAGGAGCAAATTTGTGCAAAATTATTTTTATCATGTCTTTTTGCATAGTAAATATCTCAAACACACGTAAACTTAAAAATCTATCAAAAATAGGCAAGATAGTCCTTTTCATAACCAACACAACGCTATTAAAGTTTTGCATATCCGAGCTCTATTAACGCAGCTATCACCAAAATAAAGTGCCCGGATACTAAATGATCATAGCCTTATGTCTGTCGTTCACAATTTGAAACTAATTGTTAATTGTAAATTTCGAGTTGCAATTCCCCAAACATTTTGTATTGAATCTCAAATCTTGACTCTCAAAAATCCCAGTTGGTTTTTAAAATGGGTTTTTTTTAAGATGTGTAACTAAACAAGTTCAGAATTTGAAACCAGTTTTTTTCAAAATTCATTCATCAAATACCAACTTAACACATCAACAAGCTGGTAGCCGCCATGTGATAATCAACAGAATTAGTAAGAACATCTTAGTCAAGCATCCAATTCTTATAGTTGCTCAACTCCACATTCAAAAGGGTTTTATTAAACTACACAAGTCAACAAAATTGTCATTTACCCTACTTTCAAACAACAGAGCTTATGCTGATTGATTTGGGTGCCATAAATTCAAATTTGCAATCATGTTGAGTCGATAACCCACTGAGGATGCTAGCAAGTAGCTAGTGAAATACTAGTATTTGGGTCTTTCAAAAACTGTAGCTGAATTCAAAGGAATCTTCGACTACTTTGAAATATTAGTTTCATTCAGCTAAGAGGTTCTTCAAACCTTTGATTGTTGATCATTTTTTGTTTTTAAATAATTTTTGGAAACAGGTTCATAATCATTTGAGAAATTTCTACATTATTTTACAAAACTGTTGAACATTTCAAAAATTTCAAAACAGAAAGGTTCAAAATCTATTATCAAGTTTCCTGAAGACCGCAATGAATTTAATTTCTCCTAAGAAAGTAAAAAAAAATTATTACTTTCTATGATATTGATATTGCATTTTTAGATTATTCAATTTTAAAAAATGTCAAAAATGACAAAAATGACAAAAATGACAAAAGTGACAAAAATGACAAAAATGACAAAAATGACAAAAATGACAAAAATGACAAAAATGACAAAAATGACAAAAATGACAAAAATGACAAAAATGACAAAAATTACAAAAATGACAAAAATGACAAAAATGACAAAAATGACAAAAATGACAAAAATGACAAAAATGACAAAAATGACAAAAATGACAAAAATGACAAAAATGACAAAAATGACAAAAATGACAAAAATGACAAAAATGACAAAAATGACAAAAATGACAAAAATGACAAAAATGACAAAAATGACAAAAATGACAAAAATGACAAAAATGACAAAAATGACAAAAATGACAAAAATGACAAAAATGACAAAAATGACAAAAATGACAAAAATGACAAAAATGACAAAAATGACAAAAATGACAAAAATGACAAAAATGACAAAAATGACAAAAATGACAAAAATGACAAAAATGACAAAAATGACAAAAATGACAAAAATGACAAAAATGACAAAAATGACAAAAATGACAAAAATGACAAAAATGACAAAAATGACAAAAATGACAAAAATGACAAAAATGACAAAAATGACAAAAATGACAAAAATGACAAAAATGACAAAAATGACAAAAATGACAAAAATGACAAAAATGACAAAAATGACAAAAATGACACCCATTAATGTCATATCACCAAAACAAGATGAATGCTGAAAAACAATCGAGTTCATGGCGCCAAAACATTCAAAGTCAATTATTGGGACATTGGCACCAAAAACGTTGTCTATCAGTTATTATAGGGGTAGGATGATTTTATTGAACAAATTTCCTAATAAAATGTTAAAAACTATTTTTTCATTTTAATTTTATTATAGTAAAACAAATTTACCAAATTGGACTTTAACAACTCTTTAAAGTTTTTGTAAAATTGTCTTTGTTTTTCAATTCTGAAGATTTTTGTTTTGAAAACTTATTCTTTTTTGAAGCCAATAACTTTAAATTATTCATAAGAAAAAAAAACATTGTTTTTACTCTTCGTCCTTTACAGGATTCAATATTTTAATAAACGAAGACAAAATATCGGAACTTGAATTTAATATTTCAAAACCTGCACCTGGATTTTTTTTTCGAAATTTCTTATTGATTATTCAAGAAACTTAATTTTCTAAGCTAAATTTTGTCAGTTTAAGCTTTCAATGATCAATTGAACATGTTGAATAATTACACGAAAAAAAACCAGAGTTGTTCTTATCATTTCAGCTGGTTATACCAATCATCAAAGCGTAGTTGATTTTTTCGCATCCAACTATAAATAAAGTAGACTCAACAAGTAACTGATGATTGACTAGACGCCATCAACTATGAATATAATAGATTCAACTGTAATGGTATGATTGATTCAACTTTAAATGTGATAGGTTCAACGACAATTGTATGTTTGATTTTAGGCATTCAACTATAAATATAATAGATTCAACTGTACATTTCTGGTTGACCTCTCACCTTTAACTAAAAAAAAGGATAGATTTAATTGTAATGGAATAATGGATTCAAATGTAAATATGATAAATTCAACTACAATTGTATGATTGATTTTAGGCATTCAACTGTAAATATAATAGATTGTGTGATGTTTGAATACTATAGTATTCATCCGTGTTCATCAACATAAATTTAAAATAAAATCGTAAATGGGAGACCAATACGTGTTCCCCGCAGCGATCGTGGTGCTGTTTTTAGGGCTCAGCCGGCATTTCCTGATATCGGTGCCAAAGCGCAAGCGTGTCATGTATTACGTCGACAGTTCCTGGAATTCGGAAAGGTACACCCCTTCTGGGTACCCGTGAAATCGACGTGGGTCTCGACGTTCTTTTACGTTATCATGGCAGGATCCCACAGGAAACTAGTATATGTAAGGTCAGTAAAGCGATGTTATGGTATAGAATTAATTACCCCCCCCCCCCCCCCCAATAACGTCAATCTTCGCCGGGTGCAGAAGCACTGACTTCTAAGCACGTCTTCCGGGACCGATCAAGATGCAGAAAAAACAACAGCGGAAGAATCAGTGGATATCGGGATTTCCGGTCAACCTCTCCAGCATTGTGGCGGCTGACATGAACTAGATACAAAATGCAGAAATAATAAATTAAAAGAAAATTAAACGTAGCCATAATATTATTCTGAAGAAAAACATCATATGATATGATAACTTCCAATGTAAACGGAATTTAAATTTACAATACTCATAGTTGACCTCATTGAATTGATCATATAAATATGATTCGATCCATCATATTTATAATAATTTCAATCATATAATCATGATTGAATCTACCATCTTTACAATTGAATCAATCTTTTTTTTATAATTTAATCCATCATATTAACAATCAAATCCATCATTTTATTATAGTTGAATATACTATAATTATTCTTGAATGTATGACATCAATCGTACATTATAGTTGAATAAATTATATTCATAGTTGAATGCATAAAATCAATCATACAATCGTAGTTGAATGTATTATATTTATTGTTGAATGTAAAATTGTTGTTGAAATTATATTGTTGAAATTTTCATAGTTATAGTTGGTCGAGAATCAATCAGATATATGATTGAATAAAACTGGATTATTATTGAAAATACCATACTTTTTTTCACCGTGCAATATATAAAGTTATTTTTGTGAACTTCAAAAAGAAACTTTTTTTAAGCCTTTGATTTTTGACAGGTAGAGTTTGAATATGATTTTGTCTCTGTCGTTAATCACTGGCACTTTTTAATCAAAATTAAATGTTTTCTTCTTCAAATTGAATTCAATCATGAACTCAGTGTTTTGGATAAATTATCTTAACTTCAATAGTTTGAATTAAGGTTTAGTTCTAAATTTCAATTTGAATTCATTTTCAGTAGAATATTAATTACAAATTTGTCCACTACTTGAAATTTATTTTCAAGCAAATTTAAGAATACAGAATATTTTTAATGATTTTCAGGGAAAAGCATCGGTTGGTAATTTGTTTTTTTTTTTTTTTTTTTTTCTTATTATAGAGACTTTCAGCCTTGGGCTGGTTCGTCTCTTTCTAAGCGCACATCTTTCGAAGTAATGATGGCTAGCATCTCACAAATGCTAAAACCACCAGACCACAGAAAGTGTACTATGTATGCCATGACCGGGATTCGATCTCATGAACTTTAGCGTAGATGACTTGAACTCTAACCACTACGCCGAAGCCGCTGGCTTGGTAATTTGTTGTCTCATTATATTTGGATCGTGTAGGAGGAGCATTTTATTCACAAACTAAGAAAACAATGTATAGAGTATGGTGGGGTAAAAGTACGACCTTAGTGCTATCCTATTTTTAGAAAATTTTGACGGTTGTTTTCCAAAAAACCAAGAAGAGCATTTGATTCTTTAGACTTTTGTCTCTCTTCTACAGAATTACGAAGATAATCGATCGACGCATTTGATAGCAGTAGTGAAAATGCCTAACTGCTATCGAAACGTACTCTTACCCCACCTCTGGGGCAAAAGTTCGAATGATGTGGGGTAAAAGTACGACCATTCAAAATTCCACAATTCTGCATGAAGTCAACAGAATAATTATTTTGTAATAATCTGTGCTTACAGCAGCAGCTTTTTTGTTCGCTTCTGATACTAATCCTATACATGGGCAAATAACCTGCGCGAATTTGGAGTCCTCCACTAACTGTCCATATTCAGCAGGTTTTCGAAATCCAGTTCTCATCGTATTTGAGCAATTTTTCGTGCGAGCAAATTTTGTAGAAACAAAAATATGCGCTGATGTTTCCAGAGCATTTAAAAAAGAAGTTAACATTGTCCGTTCAGATTTACTTCAGTAGACCCTTCGTACTTTTGCCCCATTTGCAGTTCGTACTTTTGCCCCTTCAAAATTTCTTATGATTCACAGTTTATTGTGCAGAACAGAGACAAAGCAATCAAATTCTTTCTTCGGCATTTGATAGTGATTATAAACAACTAAAAAGACACATTAAAACTTTCATTGAAAGCCAGACTTTTGGTTGCACAAACATGTTTGCCGTTATTTGAAATATTACATCATTTAAGCAAAAAAGCTACTTTACCTAATTTTTCGGAGTATTTTCAATTTCTACGAAAAAAAAATAATGGCTGGTTGTTGGCAGTCCAAATCATTATCAATCCATGCCAAAGTTTTGAATTTTACTGTTCTCGTTTTGTGATAATCCCAAAACGTACTTTTACCCGACTCGTACTTTTACCCCACCTTACTCTACTTGGTTTGTATGAAGCTGCTCATATGAAATTAAAGAACAAATATTACATTGTTGCCTTCTTCAGAAGCCATTTTAGTAAAAACGTCATGAATTGGAAAACACAATTCGATCTTCCATTGCACTTTAAAACGGCCGATCGAATTTTCGCTTACAATGTTATTAAAAATGACTAAAGAAACGAAAAACGCATATCCGACGCTTAGGGTTTTCGAAAATAATTATAATCAAGTGTTTCTATCAGTTTGAAATTTAAATAATTTAAAACCAAATTTAGGTTTAACAAACTCTTGTTCCAAACGAACACAATTTTACATTTTGTGAATTGTCTGGTTGCAATCATCAATGGGTTTTATTCAATCGGAAACAGTCCCCAAAATCCCAATCCATCTCTGATCAGCCACCATTTCCAATCGTGACAGCAAGTCATTCAACGACAACGACGTTTGTTGAATGAATCGACAAATCCGAGCAGACAACAACGATTGTATGGCGAACTGTATGAAATATGGAACAGATTTGTTGATTGCACTACCAGCTTCCCCTCCCTCCATGTCGTACCCACAATCTAAACCCATCTTGCAGCATCCGAGACTGACTTGAGTATCTGTCTGAGTTTTTTAAAACGTTTGACAATTTTACCCCGGTTGTCCCGAGTGATCAATTCCTCTAGACATAGACAAGGGGAAAAGCTAAACTGATCCAAATTGCGGGCACGTTTCAAAAAAGCTTTTCTTTCATTAGGTTCAGCTGTTGTTTGTGTTCATTGATGACGATTGTCGTTGTTTAAGTCAAAGTTGTCGTCGTCTTAGGGACACGTGTGGGGCTCAGATCTTCGGCTTACTTATGTTGGATTTATTAGATCGCTAGACGAGATGAAATCGAAAGGTTTTGTTTGATTAACGTAGGAAAAAAAAGGAACTTAGACAGTTTTGGTTTGGCAATGAGTGTTAATAAGTGTTGGAATCTGGTATTCATTTTAAATTAAGATTGCCAGAATTTTTCCAGCTCGTTTCTAGGCCTGAAAAATCGGAGACATTTTATCAAAATGCCGGAAAAAACGGACATTTGATTTCAAATTGTCAACCAAAAATCCGGACAATATCCGGGAAAATTTGGTCAAAACCTAGGAATTACACAATAAAAATCAAGAAAGAAAAAACTTTTAAAAATTTTCTTCATCATAACTCATCAGCAGTTTTTAAATCGTACTTTAGACTTTCAAAGATCCTTTTTTGATTATTTTTTAAAACACTTTTTCAAAAATATTGTTTTGGATGTATAAATAAAAATTATAACAACACAATTTGTTTTTATTGGTTTGTTTTGACAAATCAAATTAATATGTAAATCAGGGTAAAATCCGGGCTTTTTCAATGAAATCTGGGCAACTGGGCTGGACCGAACTTTTGTCAAATTGCGTATTAAAAATCCGGGCATACCCGGATAAAACCGGACAATCTGGCAACCCTATTTCAAATTCATCTAAATTTGATTTCGACTTAAAATTATGAAATTTTCATAGATAGATTTTAATATACACTCGTGTGTATTTCCTCATATTTCAGCGACTGTTTAGTTTCGATGCAAGTCTATTTTCTGAGTTCAATTCCGGCACAACACCATCAGTGAGGCACATGAATAAAGCATGCCACGTGTCTTTAAAAAAAATCCTACAATAATCGGTCATGTTTGGCTGTGAGGTTCAGTAAGTCATTCGTAAAAAAGACTCCAAAGAAGGAAAAAAAAACAAAAGCCAACATTTCGAAAGGTAAGGAAACTGGCTGCCTTCCAATTCACAACCATAACAATGGGGCTGGTCGACAATTTGGGGTTTCGCGGCTTCCATTTTTTTCGATCTGTCTCAAGTCTCAGGCCATCCTCCTTTAACCGGGGAGTCGGAGGTTCATGGCATGGCTTGGCTTGGCTTGGCGTGACCTTGCCATATGGTTCCTGATGTAGATGTAACTATTTCTGTGTCGAGGGAAGTGTTACGAAATTCGTTGAAGAAGGAAATGTTCCGCTTGACGGTATTCTCGTTTGGTGGTGGTGCAGATAAGTGGCTTGAATTTGGTAACTGAGTGTTTTAATTAAACAAACACAGTTAGCAGAGGTTAGTGTTTTTTGGAGAAGTTCGATGACATTAGTACTTATTGAAAGTTTAGTTCCAAAAATGACAATTAAAGAAAATTTATGATTGATTTAAGCATATTTTGTCCACCAAGCTTATTGGATAAAAAACACGTTGAGTCATGGTAGCAATACTGAAAACTTCAAGCTGCAGTTGGGGGATGAATAACGTACTGGCGTTAAAGTCTTAGGAAAAAAATCAAGCTGCAGTTATATTTAAGTTTTAAATATAGTACATAAGCTTTATGATTTGTACTACGTAAAGCTATCACGCCGCAACAGGTTACTCCTATTCTTCTAAAAGCGTGTTATTAAGCTTTTACTGAATACTGATTAGGTTAGGTGTTTGATTCGACCTTTTGAGTTTTCTGCCTGGACTAACTTCACAGTGTTTCAGTTTCCCAGTTACGAGTCTAGCATGTAAGTGATGTCTTTATCCAACAATTTTCCTGGCCTTGGCACGTGCTGTAGCTCCTAAATTAAGTTCGCCAGATAGCCCGGTTCTATACGTACTTACTCGGATATTTGACTCAAGTTTAAGAAAAAGTTCGGTCCTGCACGGTTGCCCGGATTTCTTTGAAAATTGCTTGAATTTTGTCCGGATTTTTTCCCGTTACTTGATAAATCTAACAAAAAACTCAAATTAAGATAACTTTAGACTTTCGATTTTCGCGTCCAAAAGCAAAAATTTGTTAAGCAAGTTTTATCAAAATAATCATGTCGGTTTTGCGGAAGCCAAAAACACGATTTAGAATCTGCTGATGTGTTTTGATGGGAAAAATATTTCAATTGTTTTTTTGCTTGATTTTCATAGAGCTATTCCGTGGTTTTGACTAAATTCGCCCGTATATCGCCCGGATTTTTTATTGACAATTTTGAAATCAAATGACAAAATTTTTCTAGGTTTTAAATGAAATTTCAAAGATTTGTCGGGTCCGGATACGCTTGAGAAAAATTCTGGCAATCTTATTCTAACTATGGAGGTTAAGTTTAGATTATAAGATTCCATCTTCCGGTTAAAGTTATTGGTAAAGTCCTATACGTGCTAATAAGATTCGTACTACACACTCCGACCGTGCATTAAGGGATGAATAACGCGAAAGCGTTGAAATCCCAGAAAAAAAACAAAAAACAAAACTCCGACTGTACTAATTGAATGTAAGCACGTTTTCAACTTGGATTTTTTTAAACTAAATAATTCATCAACAAGCCCGTTTTATTCCAAATGATAAGAGCAAGAAACCAGCAGAGTAGGCGCCTATGCGGCGAGAAACGTCATCCACTAAACTGCTATTCAACTTGGCGCATCGATGGCTATCCGTGCAGTGTTGCCAATATCAACATTTATTTTCGCTTTAAACTTCGCTCTTTCAGGTATTTGTTTTAACTCAATATCCCAAAACGAAACATACTTGTTTTTATTTTACACAAAGTACCAAGCCTCAACACTTAGTTCACTGCATGGCCGTAGCGGGGGAGATTTTAAAAGCTAGCAAAGAATTCTATTCTTAACTAAAAATTTTTTTTTTTTCGCAATCAAATTTCGATGATTGAGCAAGGTTATTCAAGAGTAACAAGATGAAACTCCAAACTGATGCCAAAACCTCGAAAAGCCAACCAAAATTCAGAGTTCTGCTACGGTTTCCAAAATTTTCTCACTTGTTTATATTTTAATTCAGTTCTGAAAATTAACTTATAAATGACATTAAACTCATTTCAAAGGTTCTGGTTCCATATTCCTAAGCCAAAAATGTTATTTCTATTTTCATATTTCAGATTCTGTATCCAGGTTAGGATCGTTGATTTTTAGTTGGAGTTTGAAGTTTGAAATGGAAAGCGGCTTAGAAATCCTGATTAATTTTTTTTTTCATTTCATATCAAATTTGATTTATGATTTACGAAAATTATATACATATTCAATATAAAAAAAATTTTTTTCATGGGTTGATTTTTGACTTTCATTCTCAAGGTTTTAAGTAAAATAATTATAATAAAAAATTAAAATTTTTCGTTTAATATTCAAGTTCAAGGTCCTTAAACCTAATTCTTATGAAATATTGTAATATAACAAAGCTTTAAAATGACCATCTAAAATTGAAATCTCATCATACGAAATTCATATTTTAAATCAGATTCACTTTTCGGATTTTAAATAAATAATAAAAATAATGAAGTTAGATTAAAATCCACAATTTACCACAGAACTTAAATTAAAGATTTATTTATGAGGTTTCTTAAACTTGATTTTTAAAATTCTGATCTGGAATTGAAATTCGCAAATCAAATTTTTGTACACTACCGTAATCGTATTGAAATTCTGGAACAGCTTGGAAAATCTTATATTGAATTAAGGTTCAGATTCAGATTCAGATAGCTGGTTCAAAAGTCAGAATATGCTTTAGCTCGTAAATGAGTTTTAAATCAAAATAAAAAATATCCAATTGAGAATTTCGTTGAGTTATTCAAGAGATCGCAAAGTTTTGAATTTGTTTGTTGATTGAAATTCAAAGATTCGAATTTTTAATCGAAATTAGTTTGCTCACACAATTGAACTGAAAATCTGAAATATGAAGTAGAATTTGAGTTGTTTTCTATGTTTAATGTTTTGTTTTATGAAACAACTAGCTGATCCCGTACGAACTTCGTTTCGCTTTGAATCATTGGTATGTCAAAATGAGTTTAGAAAATGAATTCGAAACATTCTTTCGACAATTTCGGGAAAAAAATTCAACAGTGTTTAAAGTCGCTACTATTACTATTACTTGAAATTCAAATCAAACGGTTGATTGGCTTTTTATTAAAATTTATGTGAGAGTGTTTTCTTCTCGATCGGTTGCAAAATCTAAACATTATGGCAGAAACATGTACTATTTGTTCATGTGCACGACTCTTTTGCTTGACCTTCACACTTAAATTGGTATCAATTAACTGCCTCCAACAAAATTATTGCACAAAACACTGAACTTTCAATCAAACCCTCTTTTTCTGTCCCATTACCCGAAATTCGATAATTGAAACCAATTTTACGTTCCTCAAAACTCCCTTTTGCCATTTTTTCTTTTCAAATTATATGTAAAATAACGTCAGGAACCTGAAAACAGTGAACAGTGAATACAGACGCACCTTTCGCCGACCCTTGACACGGAACATGCTACCTGAAGTCAATTGCTCATAGTTTATAACCCTCATCTGAACATTTTCATCTCAATCCGATGCATGATCACGACAATATCACGAAAACAGTGAGCAACTAACATAAACGGCCTTTTTTTTGGCCACGATTCAAAACTTGACACCTGAAATCAATTATCTTTTCTGTTAACCTCCCATGTGTCAATTTTCATTACAATTCTATGCTCAATCAAGAGAATATCGTAAAAACAGTGAACAGATATTAACCCCTTTTGCCGACCCTGAGTCAAGATATGAAACCTGAAAGCAAAAGAGCGTCCCTCAAAACTCCTATGCGGAAATTTTCATCTCAATCCAATGTAGAATAACGTCAAATCGCAAAAACATTAAAGTTGGGTATGCACGACTCCTTCAGCCAACTTCTGATCCGCAATTCGAAACTTGAAATCGATTGCTCGTTCCTCAAAACACTCATGTGCTAATTTTCATCACAATACGATTTATAATAACGCCAATATCACAAAAACATTAATCAGTGGATATGGACGACCCCTTTGGCCGACCCCTGACCCTAAATTTGATAACTGTAACTGATTGTTCGTCTCTCAAAACACTCATGTGCAAATTTTCATCACAATCCAATGTAAAATAAAGCCAATATCGCAAAAACATTAATCAGTGGATATGGACGACCCCTTTTGCCGACCCCTAACCCTAAATTTGATAACTGTAATCGATTGCTCGTCTCTCAAAACACTCATGTGCAAATGTTCATCACAATCCAATGTAAAATAAAGCCAATATCGCAAAAACATTAATCAGTGGATATGGACGACCCCTTTTGCCGACCCCTGACCCTAAATGTGATAACTGTAATCGATTGCTCGTCCCTCAAAACACTCATGTGCAAATGTTCATCACAATCCAATGTGAAATAAAGCCAATATCGCAAAAACATTAATCAGTGGATATGGACGACCCCTTTTGCCGACCCCTGACCCTAACTTTGATAACTGTATTCGATTGCTCGTCTCTCAAAACACTCATGTGCAAATTTTCATCACAATCCTATGTAAAATAAAGCCAATATCGCAAAAACATTAATCAGTGGATATGGACGACCCCTTTTGCCGACCCCTAACCCTAAATTTTATAACTGTAATCAATTGTTCGTCCCTCAAAACACTCATGTGCAAATTTTCATCACAATCCGATGTATAATAACGCCAATATCGCAAAAACAATATTTGTCTTGTATGGACGACCCCCTTCAGAAGGGGTCGTCCAAAAATCTAAAAACATTTTTCATCATTCCTGGTCCTAATGAGCATCCATGCCAAATTTCAGCTCTCTAGCTCTTAAGACGGCTGAGTCTATAGAGGACAAACAAACAAACAAACAAACAAACAAACATACAGATAATTGCTTTTTATATATATAGACTAATTTTTATTTAAAAAGGTCTTACACGGGATTATCATTATGGAATTATTTTTATCATGAAAAATATTTGTTGATAAACAAACACATCAGCTTCAAAATTCCATATTTTTCGGTGTATTTTTAACATAAGATATCAATAAGAGAGTTTTTTCAAAAACCAAATTTCAAACAAAAATTATAAATTTGGATCAAGTTTGCAAAAACCAGATTCGAACCAAAAAAATCAACCTCTTCTATAATTTTTGATAATTTTATTTATTTTTATCAATATGGTTAAAATCATTGAATTTGTTCAAGATTTTTGAATATTAAGTTTATTTTATTTTAGCATAGATTAAATTTTTTTTAAAGAAATTTTAAGCTATCCAAAATATTTATTTTACACTCAAATCAAATAAGTTTAGAGTTACAGAATCTTGAAAAAATTAAAAGATTTTCACCATGGATGAAAGTGAATTTTATATTTTGATACTAAAGTTTCATTATACAAATTTAGCTCACAATTATAAATATTTTAGGCCATATTTTCTTAAGTTACGACTCAAACTTCTAGAGCCCAATATTTTGTTTCGCAGAAAAATTCACAGAAGCTTAGTTTTATGGTTAGAAAATAAACTTTTGTTCTACATAAAACTTTATAGATGATCAATTTTTTTTGACAATTTTTTTCCAAAAATTGTAAAAGTACAGCAGCAAAGAAACTTGACTTTCAGTTTTTTCTGTTACTGTTTTACACACTTCAAACAATTTTTCCTTAATTTTGAAACATATTGACACCGATCCATGGAAATATTTTTTTATGTAATTTTTGTTAAAATTGTTCCACTAATTACTGAGATTTTTTAACTTATATGAATAGTAAATATTGTGCATATTTAACGAATTGATGTCGTACCTTCCCAACTCAGCCTTTAGACGGGGTTTATGTTTAATCTCTCCTTCTTAGCTTAGGAGCTTTTCTCATATAATCAATTAAAAATGGTGGTAATTTCAAATTACTGTTATGTCGTCCGAGATATTTTAATCTAAGTACAAGAACTTTTTTTTTATTTTTCCGAAATTTCATATTGAAGCATAACTCAAAAACGGTTCTACTGGGATTTTGTTAAATTTAATTTTCGGATTCAGCGCCCGATTTCACATTAAAAATATTGGTCAGTTAATCAATTTCATGATATTTTTTTAAATTTTGTAAACTAGTGTTATTAGACATTGACCAAGGATTTCTGAGGCTACCAAATTGATCATTTTTGGTAAAAGAGGTCCATTTCCAGTTTTTTCATGTTTTAAGCTTTAATAGCTGTTTCTTTTGATAACTTCTAGTCAAATAGTTTTCAGCAACAAGGTTTGATAAAAAAATTGTGAAAGCAATCATTCGATGCAGTTTTATAAGTCTTCTTGTTAAAGTAGTCTTAATGTTAAAGTATTCAAAAGTAACAAAAATAATATGTTTGAAGTTTTTGTCATTCATGCATTCATGAATCGCTTCTTCCTACGGCCCTGGTTCACTATATTTATAAACAAGATGAGTCTGCTGAGAATTGATAAAATTATAAGTCTTTGAATTGATGGAAATGCTTTTTATTGGCAGAATGAACAAACTCTGAAAATAATGATAACGAATTTTCAAATAAAGCATTCGAAAATTATTTTCATAATATGCATCAAGATTCAAGATGGTAAATTTCATTTTTAAATATAAATCCAGAGTGACAAATTTTAATCAAACGTAAGTAAGAATTCAGAAAGAGGAAAGTATGTTTTTTGCTAAAGAACTTTTGAATTGTTTTGTTCAAAAATAGAAATTGTAGAAATTATATTGACGTGGATATTTCAAACCTTGCTATCAAAATGCAATTTTCAGATTTGAAGATCCAACTTTTTATTAAATGTATAAAAGTCTCTTATTCGCGAGAATCGTTCCAAAATTTTCAACCGAAAAAAAAAGTAAAAGATATTGAATAAAGTTACTATAAACTAACTTATAAGGCTCTAATAAACAACTACAGAAAATGTAAAATGTATACAAATAGTCAAATTTAAGTAGTTGTAGTCTCTCTAATCAAAAAACTTTCAAATAAACTTTCAGGGTTGTTTCCCTGAATCGATATGAAATTGCAAATATCTCTGTTGGGATACTCAAAATACCTAGGCACTACGTTGAATTTTACTTGAGCATGTGATAGCTGATCTACCGATCCGGCAGATATTTTTTGTTTGTTTTTTTCTTAGACTTTTAATATTGTAAAAATGAATTATTGAAACTTGTTAAAAAAGTTTTCTTCGTTCAATCCGTAAAGCCCTTTAATCTGGATTGTCAATGTTTGGAGCAATCTTTCATTTGAAATACTATTATCTGAAAGCAAGGAGTTATTATTTATTCGAATTTTCGATATAAAGAATTGTTTTGAGTTAATTTTGTATTTTGGAATGAGTATAGTATAAAAGCAAAAAAATTTATTGACTGTTTTATAGACCTTCTCATACAAGAGAACCTTTGGATCATAAAATTTTTTACATTTATATTTTGCATATTTAAAAATAAAAACCTTTCGATTTTGACAACATTCGATTTTGACAACATTCGATTTTGACAACAACAAATGTTCGAGCAAGTTGTCAAAATCGAAGGGGGTCTGTTAAGAATGTTTGTGTTCTGTTCACATTTGAAATTAATCGACTGTGTTTGAAAATGTGTTTGATAGTTGAGACTAACATCGTTTCAATGTTAGCTTAACTCCTTAACATTATCATATTTTCCTCGAAAACAAAGTGTAGTACCGTTAAACTCAAATTAATATCAACGATATTCTCATCACGCCTCGGTAAACAAACCCAACGACTTCTGAATCATCGGCACCAATAAAAAAATACTCTTGACTGGCTTCCAAAGTAATCGAAAACTCAACTCCCTCCGGCTTCTGCTGCTTACTTGAAACTCACTCAAAATTCAATCGAATTATTTTTATGTCCCGAAGGCATGGATCGAGCGAGGTGCGGAATCGATGCGGTTTCGAAACCCACGCGTAACTTATCGATGAAATCGAAAATTCCACCCCTTCCTTCAACTCAGGGTGCCCCACTCTTTCAAAATGGCACCTCTTAATACTGAATGGGGTCCTCCGGGTCAACACGAAAACGCAACAACAGCTTATTTACAAATGTCGTCTGTCAGTTGGGAATGCAACTAGCAAGCCTCATTGAAAATGCAAATACAGAAAATCATCGAACACTTTGGGAACGAAACAAATCGATGTTGAAATAGTTGTACGTCGATTGAATTTGTAATTTGGACTATCGACACATTTTGGGACACGTTGTTAACGGCCTCGAATTGAGTTACGCCGAAGTTATTTTGAGGTTTGTCGATTGTGAATTTTTTATTTCCGTTCCAGAGATTTTGAAGCCCGCAAAACTTAAGTAAACACTTAAGTTGTAGAAGTGTTCTATTAAAAAAATATTAGGAATTAACTCTTAACATCAAAATTTGAAGTTTCTATGAATTCGCTAGAAGTTGAATGAAAAAAAAAAATCACACAAAAAATGAGCACTCAACTCTTTGATTCAAAATTTGAAGCTTCTATGAACACACTAGAAGTTGAATGAAGAAAAAAAATGAATGTCGAAACATTCTCCAAGCATCAAAGCTATGCACCAATCTTGAGCCATGAATGGACCTAGTTTGAGAAGGTCGAATTCCAGCATCTCGGAACAAGTGACTGCCTGCGCTTCAATAGCGCTCTAAAAATCAAGCTCGAAGAATGAGGAAGTGAAACGGATTTGAATCGAATTCAAATCAAGTTACTTCAGCGGACTGCTCTCGCAATGTGTTCATGAAATTGGAGTCGAGAGGTACCTTTTTACATTCTAGATGCTTGGATGCTGCGCACTGACACATACAAATTGCAATTTGAATCAGGTTTAGATGACGGCTTGTTGATTGACCTACATGCTTACATCTGTCTAAACTCTTAGCAATGTTTTTGTGCCGATATCAGACATTTAAAAGTGTTTCGAATCCCACTGTCTAGTTTTTTTCATGATCGAATTGTGAAAATTACGAAACTAAATTTGAATTTAAGTTTTTGTAAAGAAAAACTAATTTTTCACAACAGAGAGCCTATTATATCCAGTGATTCCTCAATTCAGGCCGGATAAGCTAGACATAATCCGTACTCACTTCACATAATCGATTGCCATTGATAGTTTTTCTCAGTCAAGCTAACGAGGAACTAACTTTGAAGCATCCTTAATCCGAGATCAAGAGAAAAGAAAAGATGATCATTAGATCAAGTTCTCTTCAAGTTGCCGGGTTGAAAGTTTCCACTGATCTTCTTCGGTCATAAAGACGAGCTGTTAATGTGGTGAAGTATACTTGTCCAAAGAAAAGTAATCAGTAGATGAATACACTTTGAATTGAAAAGTTTAACTTGACCAGCAATTTACATTGTAGCAGCAACTATATTGAAAAGAAAATTTTCCGTTAAAAGAATCAAACCATTGAGAAAAAAATTCATGGCTAAATGTGATTTTTTTTCTTAGATTTGTGAGCAGTGATTTTCATTTAAGTAATTGGTAATAATTTATTCCTCATTTTCAAAGCAATTTTAAAGATTTTAACGTTCATGTCTGAGACACGAACGCTACAAACGTGGTAAAGTGTCTAGAAAGTGTCAGAGAAAAAAACGTTCTTGTCATGTGAATAATTTCATAAATTTTTTTTATCATTTTTACCATTTTAACGTACCACTTTAAATTCTTATGTCTTTTTGTTTTTAAAATTTCTGTCTGAATTTCTGTCATTTAAATGGCATTTTTATTGTGACATTTTACAATAAGTCAATTGAAGTTTTTGTAATTTTTTGTGGCATTTTTTTTACGCATTCTCGTACCATTATTGTGGCAATTTTGTGGAATTTTTGAAAAGCTTCTGTGACATTTATTATGAATTTTTGTGGCATTTTTGCGCTTGTGTAATTTTTGTGTCAATTTTTTGATTTTTTTTGACATTGTTGTGTCACTCAAAACATTTTTTTTCAACTTTTGTAATTTTTGTAATTTTTGTAATTCTTGTAATTTTAATAATTTTTGTAATTTCTGTAATTTTTATAATTTTTGTAATTTTTGTGACTTTTGTAAATTTTGTAATTTAAGTTTTTTTTGTAATGTTGGAAGTTTTTCTGAAAATTTTGAAATTTAAAATTTTTGTTATATTTGATATTTTTGTAATTTTTGAAATTTTTATAATTTTTGTAATTTTTGTAATGTTTGTATTTTTTGTCATTTTTGTCATTTTTGTCATTTTTGTCATTTTTGTCATTTTTGTCATTTTTGTCATTTTTGTCATTTTTGTCATTTTTGTCATTTTTGTCATTTTTGTCATTTTTGTCATTTTTGTCATTTTTGTCATTTTTGTCATTTTTGTCATTTTTGTCATTTTTGTCATTTTTGTCATTTTTATCATTTTTGTCATTTTTGTCATTTTTGTCATTTTTGTCATTTTTGTCATTTTTGTCATTTTTGTCATTTTTGTCATTTTTGTCATTTTTGTCATTTTTGTCATTTTTGTCATTTTTGTCATTTTTGTCATTTTTGTCATTTTTGTCATTTTTGTCATTTTTGTCATTTTTGTCATTTTTGTCATTTTTGTCATTTTTGTCATTTTTGTCATTTTTGTCATTTTTGTCATTTTTGTCATTTTTGTCATTTTTGTCATTTTTGTCATTTTTGTCATTTTTGTCATTTTTGTCATTTTTGTCATTTTTGTAATTTTTGTTATTTTTGTAATTTTTGTAATTTTTGTAATTTTTGTAATTTTTGTAATTTTTGTAATTTTTGTAATTTTTGTAATTTTTGTAATTTTTGTAATTTTTGTAATTTTTGTAATTTTTGTAATTTTTGTAATTTTTGTAATTTTTGTAATTTTTGTAATTTTTGTAATTTTTGTAATTTTTGTAATTTTTGTAATTTTTGTAATTTTTGTAATTTTTGTAATTTTTGTAATTTTTGTAATTTTTGTTATTTTTGTAATTTTTGTAATTTTTGTAATTTTTGTAATTTTTGTAATTTTTGTAATTTTTGTAATTTTTGTAATTTTTGTAATTTTTGTAATTTTTGTAATTTTTGTAATTTTTGTAATTTTTGTAATTTTTGTAATTTTTGTAATTTTTGTAATTTTTGTAATTTTTGTAATTTTTGTAATTTTTGTAATTTTTGTTATTTTTGTCATTTTTGTAATTTTTGTCATTTTTGTAATTTTTGTAATTTTTGTAATTTTTGAAATTTTTGTAATTTTTGTAATTTTTGTAATTTTTGTAATTTTTGTAATTTTTGTAATTTTTGTAATTTTTGTAATTTTTGTAATTTTTGTAATTTTTGTAATTTTTGTAATTTTTGTCATTTTTGTTATTTTTGTAATTTTTGTTATTTTTTGTTATTTTTGTAATTTTTGTAATTTTTGAAAATTTTGTAATTTTTGTAATTTTTGTCATTTTTGTCATTTTTGTCATTTTTGTCATTTTTGTCATTTTTGTAATTTTTGTCATTTTTGTAATTTTGTAATTTTTGTAATTTTTGTAATTTTTGTAATTTTTGTAATTTTTGTAATTTTTGTAATTTTTGTCATTTTTGTAATTTTTGTAATTTTTGTAATTTTTGTAATTTTTGTAATTTTTGTAATTTTTGTAATTTTTGTAATTTTTGTAATTTTTGTAATTTTTGTAATTTTTGTAATTTTTGTAATTTTGTTATTTTTGTAATTTTTGTAATTTTTGTAATTTTTGTAATTTTTGTAATTTTTGTAATTTTTGTAATTTTTGTAATTTTTGTTATTTTTATAATTTTTATAATTTTTGTAATTTTTGTAATTTTTGTAATTTTTGTAATTTTTGTTATTTTTGTAATTTTTGTAATTTTTGTAATTTTTGTAATTTTTGTAATTTTTGTAATTTTTGTAATTTTTGTAATTTTTGTTATTTTTGTCATTTTTGTCATTTTTGTCATTTTTGTCATTTTTGTCATTTTTGTCATTTTTGTCATTTTTGTCATTTTTGTCATTTTTGTCATTTTTGTCATTTTTGTCATTTTTGTCATTTTTGTCATTTTTGTCATTTTTGTCATTTTTGTCATTTTTGTCATTTTTATCATTTTTGTCATTTTTGTCATTTTTGTCATTTTTGTCATTTTTGTCATTTTTGTCATTTTTGTCATTTTTGTCATTTTTGTCATTTTTGTCATTTTTGTCATTTTTGTCATTTTTGTCATTTTTGTCATTTTTGTCATTTTTGTCATTTTTGTCATTTTTGTCATTTTTGTCATTTTTGTCATTTTTGTCATTTTTGTCATTTTTGTCATTTTTGTCATTTTTGTCATTTTTGTCATTTTTGTCATTTTTGTCATTTTTGTCATTTTTGTAATTTTTGTCATTTTTGTCATTTTAGTAAATTTTGTAATTTTTGTAATTTCTGTATTTTATGTAATGCTAGTAATTTTTAATTTTTTTTTTATAATTCTAGAATTTAAGTCATTTTTGTCATTTTTGTCATTTTTGTCATTTTTGTCATTTTTGTCATTTTTGTCATTTTTGTCATTTTTGTCATTTTTGTCATTTTTGTCATTTTTGTCATTTTTGTCATTTTTGTCATTTTTGTCATTTTTGTCATTTTTGTCATTTTTGTCATTTTTGTCATTTTTGTCATTTTTGTCATTTTTGTCATTTTTGTCATTTTTGTCATTTTTGTCATTTTTGTCATTTTTGTCATTTTTGTCATTTTTGTCATTTTTGTCATTTTTGTCATTTTTGTCATTTTTGTCATTTTTGTCATTTTTGTCATTTTTGTCATTTTTGTCATTTTTGTCATTTTTGTCATTTTTGTCATTTTTGTCATTTTTGTCATTTTTGTCATTTTTGTCATTTTTGTCATTTTTGTCATTTTTGTCATTTTTGTCATTTTTGTCATTTTTGTCATTTTTGTCATTTTTGTCATTTTTGTCATTTTTGTCATTTTTGTCATTTTTGTCATTTTTGTCATTTTTGTCATTTTTGTCATTTTTGTCATTTTTGTCATTTTTGTCATTTTTGTCATTTTTGTCATTTTTGTCATTTTTGTCATTTTTGTCATTTTTGTCATTTTTGTCATTTTTGTCATTTTTGTCATTTTTGTCATTTTTGTCATTTTTGTCATTTTTGTCATTTTTGTCATTTTTGTCATTTTTGTCATTTTTGTCATTTTTGTCATTTTTGTCATTTTTGTCATTTTTGTCATTTTTGTCATTTTTGTCATTTTTGTCATTTTTGTCATTTTTGTCATTTTTGTCATTTTTGTCATTTTTGTCATTTTTGTCATTTTTGGCATTTTTGTCATTTTTCATTTTTTTTTGACAATTTTGACAATTTTGACAATTTTGACAATTTTGACAATTTTGACAATTTTGACAATTTTGACAATTTTGACAATTTTGACAATTTTGACAATTTTGACAATTTTGACAATTTTGACAATTTTGACAATTTTGATAATTTTGACAATTTTGACAATTTTGGCAATTTTGACAATTTTGACAATTTTGACAATTTTGACAATTTTGACAATTTTGACAATTTTGACAATTTTGACAATTTTGACAATTTTGACAATTTTGACAATTTTGACAATTTTGACAATTTTGACAATTTTGACAATTTTGACAATTTTGACAATTTTGACAATTTTGACAATTTTGACAATTTTGACAATTTTGACAATTTTGACAATTTTGACAATTTTGACAATTTTGACAATTTTGACAATTTTAACAATGTTGACAATTTTGACAATTTTGACAATTTTGATAATAAGACTTTTTTGATAAATTTGTCTGTTAATTTTGTCTCATTATTATTAATTTAATGTCAAACTTAACATTCTTAAATATGGAGATAATTCTGGATCCCTCCTCAGTATACTTTAAGCTCATACTCTTGATCCGTTCATAAATCATTTCGTTCCGACGCAAAGTCGGCTTACTGGTACAGATCATAAGAACTTCCAGAACAATTACCCCTTTCGGAGCGGGGAAATTTATGACTTGCGAGAGAACAGTAATTCCCTCAGAAAAAAACGTCACGAGGGCACTAAACCGCGAGATGACGCCGATTCACCGATACATGCAGATTGTTATCGGCCCCGAGGCTCGAACTGAGAAGATGTCCCTTTGACCCAGAGACCCACAGAGAGGCTTTTAGAAGTCGTCTTTTCAAAGAACGACCAGACAGGCGTCTTCGAGGTTTATTGCATTATTGTATGCAACTGAAGCCGTTTTGGAATGATGAATGAGTTCTCAATTTCATTCTTGGCTTGGCGGCGTGAATTTCGCCGTCCTCGAGTGAGGTCTCTTCGAAGCGATAATAACGGTTAGAAATGGATGCTAATTTGGATTTATTTGTTGCTGCATTCGTCGGCTGGTTGAATTTTATTTCTTTTTGGCTTTGCTACCGGGCTTGTGGTTTATGTTTAAAAGTTTTTCCTCTTTTTTTACTTTTATTCCTGGTTCATATCAGGGAAAGAATGTTATTTTGGGCCGTGCATTATAGAATTTCAATTAAGGTACTGTTCAGAAGAACTTTGACGACACTCGTCGTCTCATGACCCAAATAGTTTCGGCGTTGCGGTTGTTAACGACCACAAATTGATGGCACGTTTCGGGAGATATTTATTGGATAATTTAAGTCTTACTGGAGGAACACGCTGTTGGGAAGAAATATTACTTCAGTAACTTGTTCTCTTCAGAACTTTTTTTTCAATTGTTTAAAGTAAGTACTTTTATGAAAAGTGCCGATCAATATAGGTTAAGCCTAACATAAATCAGTCAAGAGATTAGAGGTTTTGAACAGATATCTCTCATAGGAGTGTAGTATGAAATGCAACTTTGAGGAGATAGTTCCTTAAAAGGATATTTTAGCCGATCGACTTCATCCGTTTGAATATCAATCATAAGTGTAAGTGCAAACCATTCCATTTGATGACCTTTGTGGAAGCTTTATGCTATAATTTACAAGAAATCATACCTTTTCAAATCGAAAAAGACCACCAATGGACATAAATCATACCTGGAAAAAAAAAGAAGAAAACATAAAGTTAGATAACACTCGAATAAAAGGTGATACCCGATATGGAGTTATAAAATGATTAACACACTGTGTAGAGCGCAAAAAACAAGTCATCTCTTTCATCTTCACGAAATGCAAAAACATTCTCCAGTGTGGTCACTAGCTTTGGGGACAATTAGCCGGGGCAGAAGATTTAACGACATTCATAACGACAGACAGACAGACATTCCGAGAAACATCATAAGTACAATTTAATTGCAACCCTACTTCATATTCGGTTTGTTTGAGCTACAGGTAGCCAGGTCTAGGCCCTTGGTATTTTGGGCTGACTGAGGCAAGATGAAGATGGATTTGCATTTCAAATTCCTTTTATGCAAATCGTGACAACCGTAAGTTGTTCAGTTGACCCACAACGAGATGCCAGGTGGTGGCCCCATCACACATCATAACGGCTGCAAACGAGGGTGACTGTGAGAGGATGCTAATTTTATGTTTTCTGTTTTATCTTCAAATGTAGCATAGTTAGAAAGGTTTGTTTTGGTTGTAAAGGTGGTTTTTTCGGCCAACGATAAGAGCTTTTATTACATAAGCAAGGAACTTTGTAAGGACTTTGTAAAATTTTTCAATCACTAAGAGATTGTTTTTCTTAAATTTAGCGACGACTCGTAAAAACCATTAAAAGTTGTGTATCGAACAGTTAGTCTCTCTTATAATGATATCTAGTTCAAAGTCGAATCAAAAGTATTTCAAGAAATTTCATCAAATTTGGGTTCACGGATCATTAAATCCAAATAATTATGAAGGTTTGAAAATAAACAATAATAACAAAATGTTCAGATTTTGAGATTTTTTGTATATAGAAAATCAAGGGCTGAAACCTGTTCGATTCGGCGAGTGCTTTACATAGTTTCTTGACGAGGACTACTTGCCAAACTAAAGTCAACTTTTTTGAAAGAACTTGGTCAAGGTTTTAAAACTGGGAAACCAGCAGTAAAAAGTCTTTGTTAAACGAAAAGAGCGTAGTAAAAAAAAACAACTTTAAAAAGCTTCGTATATGGCGACCGTTAAAAATTTATGCAATGATTTTTGTTATAATCGCACTGATCTTATTTTAATATAACTATAATATAACTATTGCACTTGAATGGACAGTTTAGAGGCATTCAAGTCAACTTATTTATAATACGATAAATAATTATGACTGCTGGAAAATACTTTCGAAAGTCATTCAAAAATACGTTTCGAAAGCTTTTAGAAGCATAGGTGTGCTCTGCGTGAAAAGACATGGCTTGAAACATTTTTCATGGACAGAATATTGGTGATTAAACCTCTAGTCCTGGCCACGACGTCTAGGGTTCGAATCTTGTGTAAGATTTTGTCAGATTTTAATATGGCATTTGAATATTATTGAAAAGTACAGGTTTTAGTAAACTTAAAAGACTGAAAAAAACGGAAAAGACTGAAAAGACTGAAAAGACTGAAAAGACTGAAAAGACTGAAAAGACTGAAAAGACTGAAAAGACTGAAAAGACTGAAAAGACTGAAAAGACTGAAAAGACTGAAAAGACTGAAAAGACTGAAAAGACTGAAAAGACTGAAAAGACTGAAAAGACTGAAAAGACTGAAAAGACTGAAAAGACTGAAAAGACTGAAAAGACTGAAAAGACTGAAAAGACTGAAAAGACTGAAAAATCGGAAACAACTGTAGAAAAACAGAAAAAAACTGAAAAAACTAAAATTTCAACACCTAAAAAATTAAAATCTGAAAATCTGAAAAGTTTTAAAAAACACTTTAAACAAGTAAACCAAAAGTGATTAGACTTTTAAATGACTCAAAAGCTTTGAATGGTTTCTAAATAACTTTGCAAAGTTCTGAAAGTTTACTGAAAAAACAGCGAAAAAAAAACTTTTAAAAAGACTTTGAAAAAAAAAACTTCCAAAAATACCTTTAAAAAAGCCTCTTGAAAAGTCTATGATTTTCAATGAAAAAATTTTAAAGACTTAAAAAATCCCAAGAGCGACTCTTTAAAGGCTCTTAAATGACTCAGAAAATGCACTTGAAAAAAAAAACTTTTTAAAGACTAAATGAAAAAATCTCTACAAAATGATTCAAATTACACTAAGAATACTCTAAATTTTTTTTCAAGAAAGGCAAAACACCGCTGGTTCAAAAAGTAGGGCTGGTTATTTGAAAGAACTGAAATTAACCTTAATCCATTTTTTTTTAATTTATCAACTCAATACATACGTAGTATTAGAAAAATGATATGAATTGGATTTAAACATCGTTTACAAGAAACCCAATCAAAGAAAAACATCAACATTGACAATTCATTTTCTGAAAACAAAAAAAAAAAAACACAAATTTAAGTTCTTTCTAACTGGATAGGAAAAATCAACTTGTCGTCGTCAGCTGTCCTCTATTCCCGGTTAACAAATTTCAAAAAGTTTTCCCTATCCAAATTAGATAACCACACAAACGTGTTGAATCGTCGTCCTCAAACTTCAATATCGTAAATAAACAGTGAAAAAAAAACCTTCCGAAATAAACTTTCTCTCGTTATTAATACATTTTGACAGAAAAAACCTATTCTAAGGTCAAATCAAAAGAGATAAATCTTCCAAACTCTTGAGCATGTTCAAAGATTAAAACCATCGACGAAAATAAATCAAATTTTTAAAAGTAAAAGTAAAACATTGAATTTTCTGTTTCCAATCTTGTAGTTGCAAACTTGATACAAAGTAAAGATTATAGTTTGTTAGTGGGCTCTTGAGATATTTGCAATGTACTGAATGTTATACAATACTCCAGGAAAGAGATATTTTCTGTAGATTTTATTTTGTGAATATAACTTGTATCTTTTTCAACAAATATTTTTCATTATAAATCCATTCCATAGTTAGTTTTTTATAACTAACATCCTATTTAGGATGAGAAAAATAGAATCAGATGAAATTGATGAAAAATTTGAAATTTGAACAAAATTTAAATTCTGCGATTTTAATTCCTCAATGAAATAGCAGGGGAGAATGAGGATACTTGAACCCAGGAAAGACTTGATCGTTTAGCAATATATGAAAACCAGATTGTTCTAGATCGTTCTTTAAAAAAGTGCCAAATGGAGCTTAACAAGTATACTATAAGCTAAAAAAAATTCCACATATTGATTTTTCAAGATGATGCACTTTGTTTAAAAAATTTCTTAATGTTAATATGACTTAAAGATCCTTTGTCATCGAATGTTTCTCACAAGAGAAAATTATTACAAAAATGTTCATCTTAACATGTCATTCATAAGAGAATAATTTTAACGTTTTTAATGCCATATTTTCAAACAAAATTAAACACTCAATTTTTTTTCAATATTTTTTTTTCTTAAACGTTTATTTTGGGTTCAATTGATCCTTCGAGTTATAAATGGTATATTTTTCTTCTGCATGGATCGTGATCATTGCTTAAAACGGAATTACTATTTTTTTGTCCAAAATTTCAGATTACAAGAGGAAAAATTAAACTTGGAAGAAAATAGTTTTATTACCTTTTAGGTATTCTTGATTTCATTGATTTTTTTTGATAAAAAATTATTTTTTTTATAGGTTTTGTGCAATGATATAGTATGCAATTTTGTTGCAAACAAGCTTTCATACAACTTATTCCAATGAATAAGTTTTTACATGATTTTTATTATCCATTAAATATCAAAATTTTTTATGTCCCACAAGAATGCCTATAATTCATCAACGGGATCCAGAATCGTTCTTATTTTTACAACAAAGAAACTTCAAATTTCACGCTGTCAAAAAATGCAAAAATAGGCAAGTTGCTAAATTTTCTAAAAAAATATGATTATAGCAGGAAAATTCACGAGCTGAAGCTGAATCTTAATTGTGAAAAAGGATTCTGAAGCAGAAACTAATATTTGAATTTTGAATCTGATTCCGAATCTTAAATTCTGATCTTAATTTCAAATATGAACCAAGAAGTGAAATTTGTTTCAGAGCCCTCAATCATACATGGAATAGATTTCTGATGTTTTACGTTTTAACTCAACTTCATTATCTCAAACTGCCCTGTGAACCTGAGTCAGATTCAATATTCGGGAAAAAAACATTTTTTCTGAGTTTTCAATTCTGAATCGCCATTTTGAAGCTCTGAAATGTTTGAGTTTTGCATGATAATTCAGCTTAAAATCTAACTTTTGAAACAAAAACCTAAAAATTGAAAAATCATATGAGAATATTCAGAACTGAATTTCTATCACGCAGGGAGAAATTTTTTTTAAAACGGCAGCAGAATACTGAACGTAGAATTACTTTCCGAGGTTTTGGCATCAGTTTTGAACTTGAATAACAATACTAAATCATAAAACTTGGATTCAGAATTTGAAATTTTGAATGCAGAGACTAGGACCCTCAGGGAGAGGAAGGGGGGATGATAACCCCCGAAAACTCACCTTTCCTATGGCCATGATCAGATAAATAATGTGTCAAAGGGAATCACCTTTGATAAATGCATATTTTCCAATATTTAAGCTTTTTGTATTACTAGGTTTTTTTTCTCCTAATTTATGTTTATTCTATTGTCAAACTGGAAACTATTTCTCAACTTTTGAGAAGTGCATTAACCGTTCGATAGGTTTAAGGCTCCACATTTTTTCATTTGATCGAATCCTAACTTCGTTCAAATTAACATAGTTCAGTCAACATCTATTGAATTTCATATTTTTTTCCTATTTTAATAATAAAATTCTCGATTGAATACCTAAAATTGAGACCATTAGAATGCAAAATACCAGTGTGATAATAATAGCGTCGTATTGTCTGAAATTTCTGGTGATTGAAATGAAAAAAATGTGTGAGTAAGAGTCCGGTTATAGAAATGGATTTTGAATTAGGCTGTTTTATATAATTTTACAACAGGTACAGGTTATATCTTAAAACACTCTGTGAGAAAAAGCGAAACATGTTGGAAAACATCGAGACGGCGCACAGTGGTCCAAAACCCAGAAAAGCTGGCAGAAAGTCGATTCTTGAAGCGCTCATAATTATCTATTCAAATATTTCATCGTGTTCCGGCATTTTCAAGCTAAATGAAACCATGAAAATGATAGTCTTAAGTTTACCCGTTTCGGAGTTCTCAAAGAAATGCTAAGAAAAGATTGAATATTTTTTGAAAAATTCGCAAAGATTTGCTTACATTGAAAAACGAATAGATATTCAAATCGCGAATATATATTGCTTTGCAATTATTTTTATATTTTTGTTAGGCATATTTCACACTTTATCTAATAAAAATTTGTGATTTGGAATAAAGTTGAAATTTTTTGTATAGAATTTAGTTGCAAAAAACGTCAAATATTTTGAATTTTATAACTTCAACTTGAGATTTAAAAAAAACTCCACATAACTCCACTCTAATTTTACGTTGGATAGATTCCCACATGTATGGGCTACAAAATATGGCAATTTGGGCTGCCTTTTTTTGCCATTTTTGGAGAACGACGTCAAAGAGTTGAACCACTTTTTTCATCAAAATTGACTTTTAAGCCAATAACCTCCCGGATCACGAACTAAATTGATATTTGATTGGATCTCTAGATTGATTTTTCTCAAAAATCCATTCATAAAACATCCTTTTCATATTTTGAAGCACTATCAGTATGAATTTCTGTGTCATTTTCACTATTAGGAAAACTCCCAAAACATAATTAAATTACGGTTTCTCAAATATTCTTCTGATTATTGTTCAAATCATAGAACCTTTTTTGCTGTTCAATATTCATGAGAACCAATTGAAACATTAAAAAATGTTAGGAACTTTTATGGTATTATTTTAAAAATATGAAATGTGAAATAAATTTAAAAATAAATATTAAATGTTAAATTAAGAAAATTAGAAAATATGAAGCAAAAAGTTTGTATTTCTCGTTTAACATGTAAATTAAGTGTTTTTTGGTAAAACAACCATTGATGTAATAAATGATCATTCAAGAAAAAAAAGCCTACAAACCTTAATTTCAAAATTTTGATCAGTAGTGGCAAAATTGTTGAACAATTCTCATCAATCATAAAATTTCTATATTGACTCGTTAATTAATGAAAAATTAAAAAAGTGATAGTTACTAGAGCGTTGTCAGGTCAATCTGTATTGATTTAATTTCATGTGTATTGTAATTTTGAGATAATTTTAGATTCAATTAACCTTTCTAGGATGTGATAGATTTTGCAGAAATCTGTTGGAAAATTTTAAAACAAAAATTTACTTACTGAGATATTAAAATAAATTCAATTTTTCGAATTCTTACAATGAAAAATGAAATTTAAAAGAAAATATGAAAATAATATGTTAGTTTTTGTGAAATTATGATAATTGAACAATTTTGAAAGGTTGTAACCCTTCATTGGTGAAGGTCGACTACGGTTGTAGATTCGTTACTAAAACAATTATTCCTCCAGCCAGTGAAGGGATCATAGTTATAGGAAACTTGTTCATACACATCCCTCACAACTCTCAGCACACTCACAACACATCACAAATCAGAAGTCATCGAATCCACTCAAACCACTCAAAATGAAGATCTCCTCTACAATGCTATATCAAAATTGATGATTAAACCTATTGTGCAAAGCACATATCAGCAGAAGACCAATACTCCCGCCAGAGCTTGGCACTTGTTGCTTCAATGTAGGTACTTCATCACTCTCATCACTTATGAGTGCCCAAGCAACTTGTGACCATGAGATGTTGGTGTCCTCAACAAAATGATAAGGACTCACCAGCTTCAGGTAGAACTCCGATCGAACTTATACACTGAGCTCTCGTTGGAGCACAGAAGCACGCTCCTAACCATGCAGCGGCATCAGTTATCGGTTAATCGCCAATCAGGTTATACCTAAGTGTACTTATACACCAGTGATCTTCCTATTTTACCTATATGGTGTTCAGAAGATTAGCAAGCTGAATAAAATCTTCAGAATTGCCTGACCGGTAACGCAGCTTTTAGGCTGACATTGGGATTCGCACGATTAGTGCATATAATATAAAGATCGTTGAGGTAAATTACACGTGCATGATAAGTCAAGGTCCATCTTACAGTCCCACATTTATATAGGTCGTCACCAGTGATAGAACAAAGAAACCTTTGTATCCTTTGTTAAATTTGGTCTGGTTGAATTCAACGATGCGGGACTAAGCTACGTAAGGTGGAGATGAGATCGGTAAGGCTTATCATAAATTGTGACGAAATTAAACTAAATCCACCTTTGGTCCTCTGCAGACCTATTTTGATTCCTGAGCTGAAATTAATCTTCAAATATGCATCCAGAGTGGTAGTTCTAGCACAATGGCGCCAGAAGCCTACCCAAGCCAAATGGGTGTTGGCTTTATTTGCATGTGCATGCTAGACAACAAGGCTGACGTCGTGGGATACACTAATTTTAAGACACAAACACTTACACACACACACACAAAAATAGTTTTAAGTTTTAATTTTCAATCATAAATTAAGTTTTAAAATTAGTTTATAAGTAGTTAGGGTAAGTTTTAAATAAAAGCATGACACTCATAACGAACGAATTATTTATTTTGAAATGCTAAACTTTCTCTCATTTTAATTTGTGAAACTTTGATTCCTGTTCCCGGGCTTGGAGAAAACGGGTGGAAAGTCGTTAAAATTGCTGATCGCGAACCCGGTCGATTCGGAACCAACTGGTAGGGTTAAACCTCAGGTGAGTCGATCTTTTTTTTTGTCTCAGTCTCATGCGAGAAGATTCCATTCTTCTGATGACAAAATGGCGCCCACGTGTAAATGAATGATCAGATATAAAATTAACGAAATTTGTTTCCAAACTGGAATCCTAGATGTTTGAAAATTAATGCTGAGAGAGTAAATTTGATTTTAAAATTTTATTTTTTTTGTTGTGGTGTCAAATCTTTAATTATTATTTATTTCAATTTTAACCTTATTTATTTATTCTGCTAAGTTTTAAATTTGATTTTTTTAGTAATAATTACAATTGCAAGCTCAAGGAAGAAAATAGGTCGATTCTCGCTTCCACTTTGATGAAATATTAAGAAATTCATAAAAAAATAAATTTAAATAGAAATTAATTAATTCTTGGCAGCAGTAGCATAATAAACAAAAAAAATCAAATTAAATATGGCTGAAAATACAATAGTGAGTGAAATTGAAGAGCCGATAATGAATGTTTCAAAAATGACGGACAAACAAAGAAGAAGGCTAACAATTGACCCAAATTTTCGTGAGCAGCTTAACGAGATTTTTTCCAAGAAAGCATCTCAAGCTAACACAATTGAAAAAAATTTAAATTCTCACAAAAAGAGTTTAGAATCAGATGTTGCACCGTTGCACCGAAATAGTGAAAATTCTAAAAACCAAGATCAATCAGGTTGGCTAGAAAAAACAAAATTAAGCAAAATCCTTAAAAAAACAAATGTTGATTCAGACTTTTCAAACATTCCAGAACCACCTATGATGAACTACCTGGAAACAAAAGAATTCGAAAATGAAGCTACAGACGTTCCAGGAACCTCGTATAACCGTTTTGATAAATCGTCCTCAAGTAAAGAACCTTATAAAAAGAAATATGCTATTTTTGAAATTCCTTGTTATGCAGATATAGATTCAGTTAATCAATTAGATACCATCCAAACTAAAAATACAGGAGCTAAAAAAAAGCTATTACAAAACCAACTCAATACTGAAAATTCACACTCGTCACCAGCAGAGAAAGAAACATATCCCGTCAACTTGCATTCAAATAAATTAGGAATAAAGTTACTCAAAATAATTGATGATGATTGGATAAATCTCCACCCACATATTTTCTCCGAACTTATAATAGAAAATAATGCACTGAATAACAAAAACGAGCAAAGCCATCAGTTTTTTTTAAATAAAAGCTCTTACAAATCAGAACCAAACGAACATGAACCAGAAGGATTATTACTTGAGCCAGGGTTCAACATTACAGAAGACAATAATGAATTTATTCAAAATAACCCTCTGTTTTATAATTGGAACAATACTAATACTATACCAAAAAAGTCTTTACCCATTTCTAGGTGGCCAATAAAATACGCTGGAGTGGACAATGGCATAGGCCTCAATTTGTTCTTAAGGCAAGTTGAATTTTTTGCTGCATCAGAGAATGTTACAAAATCGGATCTCTTTCAGTCGATTCACCAATTACTAGTAGGGCCTGCAAATGCATGGTTTGTCACCAAATGGCCAATTCTTAGAACTAAAAATTGGGATTACTTCGTATATGCTTTAAGGAAACAGTTTCTTCCTGGAAATATTGACCATTATATTAAGGTCAAATCTATGTCTATGTTTCAGTCGAAATCAGAAACTTTTTCAAATTTTCTTGTTAGAATGGAACAATTCTTTCTATGTAGAACAAAACCTATGAGTGAGAAAGAAAAATTTGAAATACTTTGGCACACCATGAATTCTAGTTATAGGGATAAATTGGCACTAATTGATGTAAAGAGTTTAGAACATCTAGAGGAATTATGTGAAAGAATCGACGCAAACAATGACATACTCATGAACAAATTTAGTTTCAATTTTGAAAATAAAAGAATCAATGAACTCAATATCCAGGATTTATCTTCAGAACATCAGTCATGCGATACATTGGAAAACAATTATTTACAGTCTTTCAATCGTCCACCACAGTTTAAACAACAAATCAGTAAAACGGAAAAAACCCAAAACCGTTATCAAGATCCACATTTCAAAATACACCCAGAAAATCAGTTTAAATACAATAATTTCAATAAAAATCAAGTTCAAAGCCAGAAGAAAAATTATAACTCTTCTTGGAGAGACTGTACGCGTGAACAAATTCTACAATTTCATAAAATTCCAAATGAAAATGTTTGCTTCAATTGTCGTAAAATGGGTCATCATTTTTCTTCATGTTATTTTAAAAGACAAATATTTTGTTACATCTGTGGACTACCAGATTTTCACTATGAAGAGTGTCCGTTTTGTGAGGAAAAAAACACGAGAAGGAAAAATTGACGGGGGAAATTTTTCCTCTTTCTTCTAAGCCCCCTACTCCAGAATATAATTCAAAACCGAACACAAATATTTTAATACGAGGAGAGCTAGATGACAGTTCTGAGTTCAAAAATAATGAAATTGAAAATGATAAAAGAAACATAAATAACGAATTAGAAGATTACAATAACTATTTTTTTAATATAGATTCAATTTTGGTAAATCCGGAAGGAGATCAACGATATTTTTTAAAGTTTTCAGTTTTAGGATTGAAATTGATAGGCCTTCTTGATAGTGGCAGTCAAGCATCAATTGTTGGGAATCAATTTGGAAACATTACTGAATTCCTCAAAATACAACCTTTAAAGAAAAATATTCAACTATCTAGTGCAAGTGGTGATCGTTTAGAAATAACTGGCTATGTAGACATACCATTTACTGTTGAAAACAAAACAAAAATTTTGCCTTGCCTTGTAGTTCCAAGACTAGGTGATAAATGTTTGTTAGGAATTGATTTCTTTAAATTATTCGATATAAAGTTAACGGTAGAAAATGATAACAGACTGTTTGTTTGTTCAGTAGAACGCTCGAGTGATATATTTCAATCTCAAATAAACGTTAATAAAAATCCTGACAGGCATGAGCTAACTGCTTCGCAAATTAAACAATTAGAAGAAACTACATCAATTTTCAAATGTTCTCGGGAAGATTCCTTAGAGGCATGTAATTTAATGGAACACAAAATCAAATTAAATAACACAACCCCTATACATTTAAATCCGCATCCGTGGTCTCCCTGCATTCAAAAAAAAATAAATATTGAATTAAATCGATTGTTAAAACTAGATATAATTGAACCATCTGACTCAGATTGGTCACTTCATGTAGTACCTGTGACAAAAGAAAATGGCGATTTACGTCTTTGCTTAGATGCAAGATTGCTAAATGCACGAACTATCAGAGACGCATACCCTTTAGCGAATTCTATGAGAATTTTAAGCAATTTAGGGAAAAATGTTTATTTTTCAGTCATTGATCTTAAAGATTCCTTTTTACAGGTTCGTTTGAATGAAGAATCAAAGAAATTTACTAGTTTTAAAATAATTGGCAGAGGTTTGTTCCAGTATAAGAGATTACCATTTGGATTAATAAATAGCAGTGCCACTATGTCAAGAATCTTGGATAAATGTTTGAAAGAAGGTCTTTATGAGCCATACATTTTTGCTTATTTGGATGATATAATCGTTGCAAGTACGACTTTTGATGATCATTTAAAGTATCTCAGAATAGTTGCTAGTTGTTTAAGTAAGGCAAATCTTTCAATCAATTTAAGCAAATGCAAATTTTGTTTAAAAAGGATTAAATATCTTGGTTTTATACTTTCTTCCGACGGCTACCAACCCAATCCACAACGAGTAGCTTCAATATCAAATTTCGTTAGACCAACAACTCCAAAAGAAGTGAGAAGGTTTTTAGGTATGGCTGGGTACTATAGGAATTTTATTGATAACTTTAGTGGCATATCAGCACCCATATCAGATCTTTTAAAAGGACAACCAAAAAAAATAAGATGGACTCCGGAAGCAGAAAAAGCATTCCACAAACTTAAAGAATGTTTGATGGCTGATCCTATTCTGGCCAATCCTAACTGGAATAATGAGTTTGTAGTACAGACGGATGCAAGTGATGTAGCGATTGCAGGCATTTTAACACAATCTTCTGAAAGTGGAGAACATATTATAGCGTACTTCTCTAGAAAATTATCAGCATGCGAAAAAAAATATGGCCCAACGGACAAAGAAGGGCTAGCCGCCTTGGAAACCATAGAACATTTTAGATCGTATCTTGAAGGATCGCATTTCACATTAATAACGGATTGCTCTGCTATAACTTTTATTTTGAAATCTAAATGGAGACCAAGTTCAAGACTCTCAAGATGGTCTATGAAGCTACAAGAATATGATATAACATTAAAGCATAGAAAAGGCAGGGAAAATGTGGTTTGTGATACATTAAGTAGAGCAGTATGTGCTATTTTTCAAGACTCTAATTCACAGTGGTTTAAAAATCTTAAAACAAGTGTTCAAAATGATCCTGAGAGTTATCCTAACTTTAAGATAGAATCAGATACTCTTTTTAAATTGGTGTCTACACGGTCACAATTCGAAGATGGAAGATTTGTTTGGAAAATTGTAGTCCCTCCCGACAAAGTAAGGAATATTGTAGAAGAAGAACACTCGAAGATTATGCATTTAGGATTTGATAAAACATTAGATAAAATAAAACTTAAATATTATTGGCCAAAGATGCACACTGAAATCAAACAAATTCTTAAGAAATGCTCTATTTGTAAACAATCAAAATATACGACGGTGGCTACTGTTCCACCAATGGGCCAACAGAAACACACCTACAGACCATTCCAAATGATAGCTGTTGACTTTATAAATGGTTTTATTAGAAGTAAAAATAGGAATTGTGATCTTTTAGTATGTTTAGATGTTTTTTCAAAATATGTGAGGTTATTTCCGGTTCCGAACATGAATGCCAAATTAACAACAAAACTTATTAAAGAAGAATGGATTATGAAATATGGTGCACCTGAAGTTTTAATATCTGACAATGCACAAACATTTGTTTCTATCGAATTTCAATCGATGTTAAATCATTACAATGTTCATCAATTTTTAAATACTCGTCGCCACTGTCAAAATAATCCCGTTGAACGTGTAAATCGTGTCATTTTATCGTGCATTAGAACTTATAGTAAAGATGATCATAAAGTATGGGATTCTAAGCTTCCAGAGATCGAATTGGCCATTAACAGTAGCAAGCATACGTCAACTGGGTTCTCTCCTTTTTATATAATTTATGGTTCTGAAATGGTGATAGATGGCAAAGAACACCAAAATGAAAGTCACAGTAAAAATCCATCAACAGATGAATTTCTTGAAAAACGAAGACGTGTGATTGGCCCCTTGTATGAACAAGTAATCAAAAATAATAGAGAACAATATGAAAAGTATAAAAAAAGCTATGATGGTAAACATAAAACCTTTCCCAATAACTTCGAGATAGGTCAAAACGTTTATAAAAAAAATTTTAGATTATCCAATACAACAGAAAATTACTCAGCTAAAACCGGACCGGTATACATTCCGTGTAAAGTCTTAGCGCGCCATGGTGCAACGTCATATGAGTTGGAAGATCATTCAGGTCGAAATTTAGGTATTTTTGCTGCCCAAGATATAATTCCAGAATAAATTAAAAGCGAAATTAATTAATTGAATCGATACCATAAAAAGAAATATATGCATTAGTTTAAACAATTAGTAACGTCCTATTAAAAAAAAAAAAAAATTCTATCTCTCAGCCTCAATCCAAAAGCCAAGCAACACTTGAATAAAACATAAAAATAAAAAAAAAAGAAATGATAAGAAATGATGTTTATTTAATACCAAGTGTCACTTTGACTCGCGCATGAGCTAGACATAAAGAATGTTGACTTTCAGCAGTTTCAACAAAAAAACGAAAATTTCAATTTTCGTTTTTTTGTTGAGATTGGGTGTGGGGGTGTTGTAACCCTTCATTGGTGAAGGTCGACTACGGTTGTAGATTCGTTACTAAAACAATTATTCCTCCAGCCAGTGAAGGGATCATAGTTATAGGAAACTTGTTCATACACATCCCTCACAACTCTCAGCACACTCACAACACATCACAAATCAGAAGTCATCGAATCCACTCAAACCACTCAAAATGAAGATCTCCTCTACAATGCTATATCAAAATTGATGATTAAACCTATTGTGCAAAGCACATATCAGCAGAAGACCAATACTCCCGCCAGAGCTTGGCACTTGTTGCTTCAATGTAGGTACTTCATCACTCTCATCACTTATGAGTGCCCAAGCAACTTGTGACCATGAGATGTTGGTGTCCTCAACAAAATGATAAGGACTCACCAGCTTCAGGTAGAACTCCGATCGAACTTATACACTGAGCTCTCGTTGGAGCACAGAAGCACGCTCCTAACCATGCAGCGGCATCAGTTATCGGTTAATCGCCAATCAGGTTATACCTAAGTGTACTTATACACCAGTGATCTTCCTATTTTACCTATATGGTGTTCAGAAGATTAGCAAGCTGAATAAAATCTTCAGAATTGCCTGACCGGTAACGCAGCTTTTAGGCTGACATTGGGATTCGCACGATTAGTGCATATAATATAAAGATCGTTGAGGTAAATTACACGTGCATGATAAGTCAAGGTCCATCTTACAGTCCCACATTTATATAGGTCGTCACCAGTGATAGAACAAAGAAACCTTTGTATCCTTTGTTAAATTTGGTCTGGTTGAATTCAACGATGCGGGACTAAGCTACGTAAGGTGGAGATGAGATCGGTAAGGCTTATCATAAATTGTGACGAAATTAAACTAAATCCACCTTTGGTCCTCTGCAGACCTATTTTGATTCCTGAGCTGAAATTAATCTTCAAATATGCATCCAGAGTGGTAGTTCTAGCACAATGGCGCCAGAAGCCTACCCAAGCCAAATGGGTGTTGGCTTTATTTGCATGTGCATGCTAGACAACAAGGCTGACGTCGTGGGATACACTAATTTTAAGACACAAACACTTACACACACACACACAAAAATAGTTTTAAGTTTTAATTTTCAATCATAAATTAAGTTTTAAAATTAGTTTATAAGTAGTTAGGGTAAGTTTTAAATAAAAGCATGACACTCATAACGAACGAATTATTTATTTTGAAATGCTAAACTTTCTCTCATTTTAATTTGTGAAACTTTGATTCCTGTTCCCGGGCTTGGAGAAAACGGGTGGAAAGTCGTTAAAATTGCTGATCGCGAACCCGGTCGATTCGGAACCAACTGGTAGGGTTAAACCTCAGGTGAGTCGATCTTTTTTTTTGTCTCAGTCTCATGCGAGAAGATTCCATTCTTCTGATGACAAGGTTTCAGAGTAAAAATTGTTGAAAAAAGACTTTTTGCCAGCTTTTTTGAGAATTGGACCACTGTGCGGCGGAACATTTAGTTAAATTGCGAAACATGCCCGTTTTTGCGAGACGGATGGCAGCCCTTAAATAAAGGTGCTTTTTCAACTATTTAAAAAGTTGTAATATATTTTTTGAATGATTTTTGGCTTCATAATCGGCTGAATATCTTCACTATAAAAATGTTTAAGTACTTTTCAGCTATATCTTTTGTTAGATTTTGTTTTATGTAACCATGTTTCTTGCTTGAGTTTTTGAAATTTTTATATAATTTTTTCATAGGTTTCAGCTCATATTTTAAATTTCTCAATCATTATGACTGGTTTATCTCTGGGTCTGAATCCAGTATTTTGATCGCAGAAGAAGACAGACGCTGCTTTTAAATTCTTGTTTTGACGGAAAAATATAGTAATGAAAACACCATTACAAAAAGATATTACCTTATCATAAGAAAGCTGTGTCAATTGGAATAAAAAAATTGATAGGCTACCTTATTAGAAACTCGACTAAAACTTGTCAAATATGTCAATGGATAAACTGTTCAATGCATCTGTACGATTTTTTTAATGTATAATTTCATTTGAAAAGCTTTAAAAACGCCGCCATCAAGACTTCTAAGCCAACGATCATGAGATCGAATCCCGGTCACGGCATTCATAGTAAGCACACTTTCTGTGGGTTGGTGGTTTCAGCATTTGTGAGATCCTTACCATTATATCTTCGCTTTGAGTTCAGTTAAAGAATCTCTTCGAGGAAACATCAAGTTTCATCGAAATCCTGTAGGTGTATGTGTTTTTCTTTTTTAATGTCATCGCTATTCAACGATTGACAAAACTATGTTTATTCAAAATTTGGTTTAATTATTAACGAAAAATCTCATCTCAAATATTTCAGAAAATAATAACTCTAATAACCGACAAAACCCATGAGCCTTAAACACCAATTTTAAATTAAGGGGTTAATTTGAATACCCTCGGCGCAAACTTAACATAATAATAAAAAAAAATCGCAAGTACTGTATCAAATTTTAAGCTCATTAGTTGATGAATTTAAACTTGTGGGGAACATCTGAAAACACATTCGAATTCCGGAGGGTAAAATCTATAAAGATTGATATAACTTTTATGAATGAAACTTTGTGTTGCTTGTGTGATTAAAAAAAAGCGTATGAGTAGTTCATTGTAAATTTCGAACTTATTTGTGGACGTTATGTAGCGTAGAAGTCTATTTATACTATTCTGTAAAAAAAAATGTTAATAAAGTCAAGCTGAGTTCCGTTATAATGGAAACAATTTTTCCATTCATCCATTGCTGAACAAAGTTCAGTCACCAACTGTGCCCCGTTAGTCTAAAATCACCTGCTGTTTCATCTTCCATGTAATTGCCTTTACATCTAGTCATTCAAAACTCTCGAAGACAATTTTTACTCCTTGCTGGGAACCAACCATCATTCAAATCTTGATCTAGCAAATTGTTTAATTTTGGCGCTATTTACCTTTAGCCCGTGGACCTCAAAATAGCAGCCGGACAATTGCTCTATAGGCCCATGCAGGTCTGTATTCCAATCTTGAAGACGACAACGATGATGGCTCGATCACGGTTTTGTCCAAGAGAAGAAAAACCTGCCCAAAAGGCCACTTGACATGCAAATTGAACTTTGAAGCTTGTTAGGCCTTTTTATTCGGTGGGGTGGCTTATTATGAAGATATGGTTTTAAGGTATTTGTCTTCTGCTCAGAAAAAAAAAACTTGAATTCCCAGAGTAAAGATGCTGCAGTTGACACCTGTGTGACTCCGTTTAGTGACGCGGTCAACTAGCATTCAAACCGTGTGGGTGTGCTCTTTTTTTGCTCTCTCTCACTGAAAGACATTCAAGATCTTCCATTAAGATATTGACAAAAGGCGAGGGTAGCCGAAAAGTGACCGGCCGCACGATTTTTTGGCTGCCTAAATGGCAAGTAAGCAAACGAGCAAGTGTTTTTGGCTGCAACTTCTTCTATTTGGTAGACGGACAGGTAATTATGAGCTCCCCCGCAGGTTAATTTTTTTTATTACAACTAACTTCAAAGCTGCGGCTTGCAGATTATTTCAAGGGGAAAAAGTAACCCATTTGTCACTACCAAACCAAGGGGTGGGTAAATGGCAATGTTGTTATCGCTCATTTTTTTTGTCTCACAATTTTTCGTCTGTCCTAAAGTGTCTTGATTTGCTTGCTATCTTGACGAACGGTTGAAATGTCTTTGCTGCCAGGTTTGCAGCTTCGATCTATCAAATGCTGCGGCTAGGAAAAGGTCTTTAAGTCTTTCAGATAAGCGTAGAAGTGTTGTAATCAACTTCGAGATGACGAGAAGGCTTTTAGATATTTTTCATCGAATATTATTTTTGTTTTTGGAAAAGATTGTTGTCAGAAATTGGTTTAGATGATAAATTAAAACAAAATTGATTACTCAATGATAAAATCGTAGACTGGCGTTTCGATGAATCTCAAATACCAAGAGCGGGACAAATCAAAGATTTTGATATTTTCAAAATGTGTGCTCACGTCTATTAGCATACAATTTGAACTTAAAAACAAAGTGGTCCTAAACAAAATTGAGAAATTTTACATTTTCTGTTGAATTCGAGCATTTAGAGAAATTATAGGAAAGACTGAATGAAGGATAGAAATCTTTGCTTGAAAATAATGTTTTTCAATGAATCGACGAATAACATAAGACAAATAAGACTACTACATAATTCGACGAAAGAAAATAAAAACAAAATCAATTGAAATGGACGATACTCTAAATTTTGACAAATAGCAACGAGAGGTTTTAGTTTAGTTTAGTTGAAATTCATATACTTCGCATTGTCTTTACGAAACCGTTTTTTTGGAAATATAACATTGAAAAGGAAATCAATTTATAGTTTTCAGGGGATTCAGATGATTAATGCAAAAACATTCTATATATATGACAAAATTGACAAAATTGACAAAGTTGACAAAACTGACAAAGTTGACAAAATTGAAAAAATTGACAAAATTGACAAAATTGACAAAATTGACAAAATTGACAAAATTGACAAAATTGACAAAATTGACAAAATTGACAAAATTGACAAAATTGACAAAATTGACAAAATTGACAAAATTTGAGAAAATTGACAAAATTGACAAAATTGACAAAATTGAGAAAATTGACAAAATTGACAAAACTGACAAAATTGACAAAATTGACAAAATTGACAAAATTGACAAAATTGACAAAATTGACAGACTTCACAAAATTGACAAAATTTACAAAATTGACAATATTGATAAAATTGACAAAATTGACAAAACTGACTAAATTGGCAAAATTGACAAAATTGACATTGGGGTTTGGTGACCAGTTTTTTACTACAATATTTTTGTTTAATCAATGCACGAAAAATTTTGAAAAAACTGCATCTGCAATTTTGAACACTGCACAAAAATATGGAATTTCCTGCAATTTGTTTACAGGATGATAGCGGAGAATATTTTTTATTGAAAATCAATTCAACAATTAAAACCCTGTAGATGATTTTAAGTAATTTAAGTATCGAATTTTTCCTCAAAAATGACAGAACTAACTCGAATTTTACATGAAATTTGTAATTTTTAGCTGAATTATGTTTTCAAAATGACTTGATGGAGAATTTGATATTTTGAAATCAATCTAACAATCAAAATTATAAGAAGGGGAGAGTGGGGTATCGTGGGCCATGGGGAAACGTGGGCCACTTTTAATATCTCAGATGAGTGTTGAGATAAAAATCTCAAACCAACTGTCATCGTCGTCGCTTTGCGTGAGTTTACCGAAATACGCATCATATGTTTCTTTTATTTATCAAGCTAAAAAATGTTAGAAAAATTTACTTTCATAATTAAAAAACACCCGCTAATTACATCGATGGGGAACCTAAAGTGCATAACAAAAATATGCTCATACGCTTATGATCTTAGTTTTGTCATGATCTTTCACGTGGAAAAGGAATTTTTGATGAAACATCAATAAGTCACACAAACGCAACCAATTTGCAAATCATAGCTTGTGGGGAATCATGGGCCAAACATCTTGAATCACCTATATATTTATGTTTTTATACACATTCAGAACTTAAAATACGTTTTACCTATCTGCAAAGTTTTCTCATGCCAAATGAAGAGTTATGAAAAGTATTTTGTCCATCCTAAATAAGAAAATTTGCCAAAACGTTCGGCAGCCAGGTTTTGGAATCTAGGCGATCATACACAGCTCTCTTTTTTATTTCATCATCTGAAATTGCTTTTAAATAACGAAATGAATTAGGAAATCACAGTTTTGGGTCAACTCATAAACTTTGCATGTTATTTGGTCAATTTGGATTTGGTGGCCCACGATTCCCCACCATTTTTCAAAATCCAAAAAATATAGCTTTTTTTCAAACAGTCAGAACTTGGGGAAAAAATCTTATCAAAAATAAAAAAAAATACCTTATAATACCTTGAAAATGTAGAAAACCATACCATGTTTTATTTTCATTTTATCTTTTATAATAAAGAAGTTATGGAACAACGAAAAAAAGTGGCCCATGATTCCCCACTCTCCCATATCTTTTATTAGATCTTTTACAAGATTAACACCCAAACGAAAAAGTCAATTTGATTTTTTTTTTCATTGTGAAACTCAATAACGAACTGAATCTAAATGAACATTTTGAAGATTCATTTGAAATTTTCATTCTTCACCTGAAATCAAAATTTGAATTTTAGAGATGTTTAGGGACTATTCCTGAATTTTGATTCCAAAACAGCATTTCCATTACAAGCCAAGAGTTGGAATTTGGTTTTAAACTCTCATCCATTTCCGTAATTAATATAATTTTAATTCTGGGGCGGGTTTCAATCAGAATCTATTATTTTTATTATTACTTCCATACGACTTGCAAATTTAAAATAAAATGAGAATATAAAAAATTTGAATATGATTCAAGTTTGCAATTCTGAATCGCCAGTTTGAAGCTTTATAATGTTTGGATTTTGCAAAGGAGATAGTTTTTAACTTTTTTTGAATTGGGTTTTTAAGCAATATGATTTAAAAACTCTGATTTAATTAAATGATCATACAACCCCTAAGATGATTCTAATTGGACTTGTATTTAAAAATTTGGAAAATAATCATCTAAATATTGAAAAAGCATCTGAGTTTCCGAAATCACTTATCCAATGTCGAATAAAATGCAAAACCAAATTTGATCGATTACAAAACAGTTTTTTATTCCAATTTTGAATGATGATGCGAACCAAAAATTATAAATCCCAAAGTGGATACCAGAATCCGAGAAACGAAAACTGGAATGCAATTAAGATTTTATTAATATGAAACTGGAACGTCTGGAATGAGTATTATTTATTCAAAATTTAATTTTAGGAAACAAATGTAGATAGAAAAGAGAAAAAAAGAAAATTTTGAAAAACTGAAGCAGAATTCAGAACCGGGGATTAGTTTTCGAGGTTTTGGCATTGTCTCTGAGTTAAGATTGTTACAAAGAAATAATCTTACGCAATGATCAAAATTTGATTAGGAATTTAAAATTTTGAGTGTAGAGTAGAACACCTCGCTTGTTTTTCCGGACCCTCATGGGGGGGGGGGGGATGTGGTTTAACCCACAAAACCCGCCCCTCCAACGGCCATGATTTCTGTAAAAAAAACGAAAGATGGATGCCTTATATTTTTCACATTTCCAGCAAGGGCATTTTCCCTTTTTCCAGCTGTCTTGTATCTTGTATATTTATGAATTAAACATGTAATAGAAATCTCTGGACATTTTTTCAACATACAAAAATAGAATTTCTTTTAGCAAAGTTCAGCACATTTGCTCTCAGTTTGATTTCAATTCATACATCTTCATAACCCTGATTTTTCGTCCCATCATTTTGATCTAATTTCTGTAACCTTTAAAGTGAATGAAACCTTTATGATGCCTGATTTAGCTGATATTGTAAAATCAACACCTAATCACACTGTTATTTTAATATTAATACTTTACATTGTTGTTTGTTTGTCAACATATTTCAGCATTTAGATACTTTGATGCAATTTTTCGAAGCAATGAGCAACCTTTTGAAGCAACGGGTCACTTTTAATTTGATATTCTTTTGGTGGGTCGCTTTAAGATAAAATTTAAATAAGAAAAGTATGCAGAGATTTTGAATAACGACAAATTTCTGACAAAAACAAAAACGAAAAGGGATAGATAAAACGAACTCTTGCACTTGCACTTGAATTAATTTTTGTTTTTATTTAAGGTGATTAAATCAGCCGAAATTGAATAGATTCATCACTAAATGTTGATCAGTTTACAATAATTGTTTTTAAACAAGTGTTTTAATTGATTTAAAATGTTTAGCGAATATTCTTTTTTTAAAAAAAGGAAATTTAATTCGTAAAGAGATTTGATCCGTTTTTTTTTTGGAAAACCCCTCAAATGTTGGAACCGATACGCTGGTATTTTTCCCTTTCACTTTAATTGAAAAGTTCCATGAAGTTAACCCATAGCGATTTTTTCGGTGCCTATTTTCGAACAGTTTTTTCACAATTTATTTTAATTTTGTCGGGAAGCCCTAATTTTTAATTTCTATAAACGGTGATTTGTTTTTAACTTGAAGTTCCGAATGAAACCATTACATTGAGATGTTTAGCAAAGTTTCAAAATCATGAAAAAATCTTTCATAAATATTCATATTTTTACCGATGTTTTACCATATTTATCAATGTTACAGTTTATATTTTTGATTCTAGAAATTTTTTACAGATTTCATATTTAAAATAAATAATCAAGATATCTCTGGGATAGGCTTTGATTCATGAAAATCTTATGACTTTGATAATGTGGATTGTTTATTTTGAAGTACAATGGCTCAATTTAATCAATACTTGGTATGGATTGACTATGAAATTTTTTAAAATAGCATCACAAATAACACAAGACAGTAAAATTTCACATTTTTTCGAGGTGCAAGGAATCTCAGAACTGATTTTGACTTATTCATAGGATTTAAATCCAAATATTCAATTAGTTTTTTTCAGCTATGGTTTTCGAGATAACATAAAAAAAATAGTTAAAAAATTAGTGGTTTGATTTGTTTACTTTTTTTTAATTGTAAAATACAAATATTGATTGACTCAATGATCAACTTTCCCAAAATTCACGAGTGATTTTTAAATCTGAGAAAAAAGTTATGGAAGTTTTCTTTTCAATATTTTTTCCAAACCAGCAAAAAACGGGAATCTTTTAAAGAAAAAATTAAACTAAATTGTATCTTTGATATTTTTAAAACAATAAAACAAATTATTTCGCAGTCTTCAACAAAGTTTTTAAATGATATAAAATGTTTCATAATCAATATTCAATTATTTTCTTTAATTATGTCATATTTATGATTATTTTCAAGGAATTTCTATAAAATGTAGTAAGGGACCGAATGTCAAAAAGGTCCTTAAAAAAATTATAAAATGTATAAATCAATCTCTTGAAAGTGTTTTAGCTCTAATACTAGAAAATTTTGGCAATATCTCAGTCCTTGATTAATGAATGGTAATAAATTGATTGAAAGTTGGCTTTTGGATTTTATTTAATTTTTTCCCTTGTTTTTTTGGGATTTAAACCGGTTGGTCTTTTCATCCCCGAACTTTTATGTAAGTTTATTGGTTTATCAGTTATGAAAGATCGGTTTCACCCAAAACTGATCAATTTAAAAATTTCCATATGCCATATCACCAAAACTAGAAGTAAAAATTTTACAAAATCAATTATTGAAACATAGGCATCACCAAAAATGCTATTTTCTTGTGTAACCGTTAAAAACATTTTGGGTTGAATCACAGAGTTACAAATGTTGTTTTTTGTCGAGAAATCAGAATTTCGCTGAGTTATATCGATAAGAAATCTATGATCGTTCAGCCAGTCTCTATTATAAACTTTCCTTATTTCTGTCAATTCTCAAGAACGAAAATATTTCAAATCATCATACAATTTTATAATTTCTGTAAAACGAAAAATAATGACCTAACTATATCTTAGATTATATTTTTCCAATAAATAATATTAGATACGTTAAACCGCTGAAAAAAATTACTTTTTACTCCCATATGTTTTTTTGATGCCTTTTGGGTCACCAAGCATCAGTGTAAAATTTGATATTATTTAGATGATTCTTGAGTTTGCGCAACATGCTTTAATTAAGTATGGAAATTTGTATGGGAGAAGAAATTTTTGCATTTAAATTCATCAAGCAAATTCAAATTAGCTTGAAATGAAATTGTTCTTTGATTTTTGGTTTTAACTATTTTTAAGCTTTTATTTTGCTAACATGACAAGCAGTTAAGTATTTCCTGAAAAAAGTTTTAATCATTTTAAAGTAAAAAATCTGAAACCATTGAAAAGTATTTACAAGTGGCAGACTTAGCTTGTAAGAGCCTCGAAATATTTCATGAAATGTTTTTTCAAAGGTTATATATTTTTTTTTGTTTCGATTATAGTCGTTTTACCATATTTATGGCATACGCGACTTTATCAACTTTGCAGTTGGCGGATCGTTATTGAGAAACTATCCGGTACAACTGTGTTCGATGTTTACTCTTGGGCTCGAACTCGCGGACATCGGCTCAGGAGACAACAGACTTGCCAACTAAGCTATATCACAAGCCCCAAAAGGTTATATATAGATCAACAAATTACTTAGCTATACAAATCAGTATATGAATTTTTTTCTCATCTTACGGTTACGCAGCTTTAACAAAAAAAATTGAGTCAAAATTATATTTGGTTTGGATCTTTCAGTACTTCTCTGTTGATTTTTGAATGAAAAACTGTGTAGGTTTCTAATTTCATATTCTTTTTTTTAAATGTTTCATCATTCCTTACTTCAGTTGACTTTTGAATTTGGATTGCTGCTCATTTGGGTTTACATTTAAGGAGCATCCAGCGAGATTTTTTTTTGAGAAAATTACTGAAGAAACAACAATAATGTGAATAATGTGATGACCTGCCTACCAAATTTATCAGCTATTTATTCCCTAATTTGTCAAACAAGCAGCTGATTTTCCATGTTAAAATATGATTGTCAGTCAAATCAGCTTAAACTCAAATCAAATGATTAACAACACTTTTTGTCATGAAAATTTGAACTTTATAGATTAAGGTTGCCAGATTTTTTTCAGCACGTATGACAAATTTAAATGACCAATTCGGGCAATTTTTTATAAAAACCTGGCAAAATCCGAGCATTTGATTTCAAAACTGACGACCAAAAATACGGTCAATTTCCGGGCAAATTTGGTCAAAACCCAGAAATTACTCAACAAAAATTTAGAAACAGAATTTAAAAAAATCCATCGAAACTCATCGACAGATTTTAAATCGTATTTTAAGCTTCCAATAAATCTTGCATGATTTTTGTTATAACACTTTTGGAGGTCTGAATAAAAAAACTTACAACACAATTTGTTTTTTATCGTTTGATTTGCTTAATAAAGTGAATAAATTCGGGCTAAATCCAGGTTTTTTTCAATGAAATCCGGGCAACCGAGCCGGGCCGGACTATTCCTAAATTTTATATAAAAAATCCGGACAAACCCAGATAAAACCGGGCCATCTGGCAACCTTATTAAAGATACATCATATTTGAAACTGGACTGATAATTTTTGAAAACTTGTAAGAAAATGAATTGTGATCTTTTTATAATATCAATATAAAGCATGGATCATCCAAAATCTGGACGCACTGTTTATTATACCATAGCGCTCCTGGTTGTCATATCTGGAATGTTTTGACAGTACTTTGTTCAGAAATGTTCCCTCTATCAGTGCTGAAAATTTTATTACGATTTGTTTTGTTCCAATAAAGTTACACGTAATAGAAGCCGCGAGACGAAAATTAATTTTGGACACCCATGTAAAAAACCCGCCGTGGACTGGTTCAAAAATCGTGAAATCTCTACGAAAAGTTTCATCAAAATTTCATCAAAACAACATCGGAATAATTTTTGTTCTTATTTTTCCTTTGAAGTGCAATAAAAACCCTACATTTTGAGTACAAAACATTTTTATTTCGTTTACATAGTTCCGAGATAGACCCTTTTTAATGCGTCCAGGTTTTGCGTGATCCATGCTTTACATTAAAAAAAATCATACATTACAAAAATCAGTCTTACAAATTCTTTCGGCCTTCACTAGCGCTGATTCAGAGCCTCTGAAGTGCAATTGAATTAATGTTTCGACTACACAAATAAAATAGATAAAGTAAACAAAATTCGTCCCTTTTTCGGCAAAACAACCTGCATCGGTCGATCACGACGAAATCCTCTTTCGTCATTCAAAATTATTCGGCTAGATTTGCGCGAGCGTCCGTTCCTCACCAATTTCCACCTGCCAATATGACTTAAGCTTCATTTGTTTTCTTAATTCAAAAAAAGCAGCAAACGCGAGTCATGAACATTTTCGATTAAGGACTCCCTCAGCCCAGTCCAAGTCCGAAGAGCTCAAAATTGAGGTCATGTGCACCCCAAACTGGGCGGGTGGCCACGACGACTCAGTGCCAATTCTGTTGTTGACTTGGACTTCAACTACGATATCTATCTTGAGGCGTCGTCGTCGTCGTCGACACCCAATCGCCATCAGTCGGCTTGACTTGACCATGAACGGTTCCAAATAGAAGAGTCCGAAAAAAGAAAAAAAATCGTTAAGGGTGCTGCACTTTCATTTCGACTGGTTTCGGCTCTTTGGCAGGTCATTGATCATCCCTCCCCGAGACCAAAAAGGGGTTGGGGTTTGTAACCAAAAGAGACGTTCGATGCATGATATTTGGGCACTACCCGTTAAGTATATGCTATGATGGGGGATCGATGGATTTGTTGAATGAATACGAGGCTGATGACATGGGTGAAGGTGGGCTGGATCTCGATGCTTGCCGAGGGTGTTTTTATTACGAAAGCGCAACCCTTTGAGAGATAGTGGCAGGATTGTTGAGGCGCTGTTTATTTACCTTTTTTTGGATAGCAAAAACTCCAGTCTATTGAGGGTTACATGTTGGCCCAAGTTTACACACGAAACGCTGGGTAGCTTCTTGAGAGGCGTATTTGAGCTATCAATTAGCAGTTTGAGTCAACGGATTTCATGGTTTCTTGAACGTTGCAATGACTCTCTAAACGATAAATGACCTGACAAAAATGATAGATAATCTACGAAAAAAGCATGAAAATTTAAGTCTTCTTGAGGATTCAGAAAAAAACCATCAAGATGCTGTTTGATCATAACTCCTATGAAAATAAGCTGTTATCATTTAAGCTGATGCATTTCATTAATATTAGGAAGGAAACAAAAATCTGTTATTACCAAGAAGCTTTTAGAAAAAAGCTACGTCAGAAGTCAAACGTCAGCAGACAAGAACAATTGATGTTTGCACAAAATGTTAGATTCGCTAGTGCCAAAACAAGATGTCTCGAAACGGCACTACAAATTTAGCGGTACTTGATGAACCAAAACAACAACAATTGAAACACCCGGGCGATGAGAGATTGGGAATGCTGTGAAGAACTTCAATGTGGTATTGACATTTACCCCTTCGGATGATGCTGCTGCTGCAGCAAATTTCCACTTCAAACACATCGGGGTGCTTGAGAAAAAACAACTCCTGAAGGTTGTTTGATGAGCTGATACATCGTGTTAAGTTGATAAGTTCAAATTGCAAGTCGAAGGCAAATTTAAAAAACTAATCAGGAAACTGTTTCTAATCCTAACAAGTTTAAATATGACCCATCATTTTTTTTATTTTTTGAAACATTATACGCATTTTAAACTATCGCAATCCTCTATCTTAAATATTTAGGCAAAAGAAAAATGGTCTGTTATGCTACGACAGTTCCTTTTTATATTTTTGTTTTATAACTTTTAAAATATTTTCTTCATATCTTCATAACGTTTTAAAAAATAATGATTTTTTAAAATCAATCAACGCTTTTTTTTAAATTAATTCAACACGGTTGGTTGGAATGGAATTTTCGAATTTTTCGAAAATCTTTTTGTTTTCAAGCTGAATAATGTTTTGTAATAAAAAATATGTTCGAGCTTCAATAGAAAATGAGACTCTCATTTTTTCATATCTTATTTACTTGGTGTATGCAAAGTTGTTAAAATGTTCCACTTGACAATAAGCTTAAATATTCCATTTCGGCAAAACTTCTGGTAATAAAATGTTTTGTATTTCTTAAAAAAATGTGATTTGATCCAAATGAATTGGCACAGCTGCTCGATTTTGAGATAGTTTTATGACCGACTTTAATTTTTTGAAACATGGCGTTTATTCTATTTTTTACAGACCTCCATCGGAAAATGTTTTTAACTTGGAGCAATCGACAGTTTTTGACCAGCATCTTTGGAGCCAGAAGAATTGATTTCTCAGATAGCAAGATCCACTTCAATTGTTTAGCATTTCTGTCCTAGATATGCTTCATCTGGGGACTAGATATTATTATAAACAAAATTTTAACAAACAATACCTTTTTTTAAAACCATTCATTTCTATTTTTCCTTTCTAAGGAATGAAATTAGATTAGACTAATACAAATCTTCTACAATGTAATTCAAAGATTCCAATGCAGAAAAACTAAACAGTTAACTCATTAAACTTGACTTAATGTATTTTTTCTTCATCTAAAAAGTTTTAATCTACTGCAAAGAATTTTTTTAATCGTTTTTCTTCATTTCAATCAGTATTTTTTTGTTAATTTTTGATCGAATTTGTTCCAAAATGGAGAAAAAGCGAATTTTTTAGCGCTATGAATTTATGTCATACACGAGGCATCTAGGATAAATTGGTAAAAGAATGTACTTGCTGAAAAAAAAATGTCCACTTTAGCCTTTATTACCCAGCTTAAATTGTATTTAAAAATCAACCAAAACATTCCTTTAACATTTTGCTCTAAGGTAAGCTTCATTGAAATTTATGTATTTTCTTTGTTTTATTTTTTTTTAAATTTAGACTTAACAAAGTCTGCTACGTTTTTCAAAATAAAATTATTGCTCACAAAAAAATGATTAGATCATTTTTATATTACTTTTTAAGTATTTCAATCTAAATGGCTAAAGTAAAGGAATTGGTATTAAAAGTTCAAAACATTTCTGATAGGTCTACAACTTTTGAAGTTTAAAGGCAATGAAAAGAATGTCACTAGCCACAAAATATTTAATATGGGTCGGTTTAGAAATTTTCCGACGATTGTTTAAATAATATAAAAGTTTTGCTTTAAACATCTATCAAAACTAGCTAACTAACTAAAAAGTTCAGTCCTGCAAAATATAAATTAGTTGAGGATTTTTAACTAAGCTTATGTAATACACATTTTATTCAACAACCAAAAATACTCCACAGCTCGAAGGTATAAAAACTTAAACTGCTAAAGAAACATACACAAATTTTCATAAGTTCTTAAATATTAAGTGGAAACACAAACATTAGGGATAATAAGAGTAAGGTTGCTAGAATTTATTCACCACGTATTCAGACTGAGCAAATCCACGCTTTTTTTTGTCAATAAGCCTGGCAAAATCAGAGCCATTTTTTTTTTCAAATTTGTCGTCTAAAAATCCGGCAACATCCGGGCGAATTTGATGAACATCCAGGAATACTCAACAATACTCAGGGAAAAACAACTTAAATTTTTTTTCTTCAAAATTTATCACCATATTTTAAAACGTTATTTATGTTCCAAAAATCCTTCATTATTTTTTTTTCATATAAATTCGTTTTGGACGCAAAATAATGTTTTTTTAAAACTTTTTTTTTTGTATGATTTAGCACATAAAAGTGAATTAATCCGAGCAACCGCACTGGACCGGACATTTCCCAAATATTCGGACAAACCCAGATAAAACCAGGCAATCTGGTAAGCTTATATTAGAGCCAAAGTGTTTTATATGCATCGAGGAATAGCGCTTCAAAGTGAAATTTTTTCTCGTTTTTTATACATTTTTTAGAAAATTGTAACTCGAAATTGACCATTTTCGTACTTTTACTTCTTTGGTTCTTAAGGCCTCATATGGGTTAAGCAAACGGTTAAATGGTAAAGTAACTTTTTTTTATTTAAATTTTTATGAAGTACTAATTAAAAATCCTTTTATTTTGAAAAGAATTGTTATTTTCACTATTATGATTATGAGATAAACTTCAAATTTCTCAGTTCTGAAACTAAAGTTTATCAATAACCCAAATTCTTAATTATTTTTAAATTGAAGTACGGAGCTTGATCCAGAGATAATCAATATTATTTACTTTCCCATTTTCAAATTTCAATCTACCAACATAGGATATACGAAATTTGAAGTTTGGTTCTGCTTGTTTTCTCAGAAAAACACAATCAAAGATTTGATTAAATATTACAATGCTCATTATTTTTCCCAAGGTTTGAACCTTTTCTAATAAAGGAATGACAAAACTATTCAAATTATTAATGCATTTTCTAAAGTGAGTTTCGATTTTAGTTTTTGAAATTACAGACCGATTTTGAATTTTTACCTGGATGACTGAACTTATCTATGGTACTGGATTTTTATTTGAACTCTTAGTTGACGAATTTTAATTCATTTTTATTTCTATTTTATCCTACATCTGAAATTGATTTTAATTCTATTATTCAAATCATATTCTTTATTCTAACGTCGGTTTCGAGGAATGAAAAAATCTTCATTGTTCTTGTTATTTTGTCAAATTTTTAAAATTCTATAGTAGGTTTCTATTTGTAATTTGCATCATTTTCCGAACGTTATTGGGATTCTGCTCTTCAAAACTAAAATTTCGATTGAGAAAACTGATTTAAATTTTTTACCTTGATGTCAAAATTTTTAATGAGATTTTCTTATTCAAATTTTGAAGCCACTTGCATTTTTAAATTTTGATGCACACTTATTTGAGACTTTAACTTTGATTTTTTTGTGGTTAAAAAAAGTACATATATTTCTAAAGGAAAATTTTGATTCTATTTTATTTTGACATCGATTTTATCAACTGAAACATTATTTTGAGGATGAATCTCTCAAGTTTGAATAAACGATCTGCAGTTTTATTTTGCATTTTATTATACAAAAATATAGCTTGTTTTTAGAATCAATGAGCTGGATTGTTTTTTTTTAAAGACAAACTACTACAGATATATTTTAATTAAAATGAAAAAAAAACTAGGGGCCCCTTAGAAAAATTGCCCCGGGTTCCCCGACTGCTTCATTCGGCCTTTCTTTTCAAATAAACCAAGAGTCCACCTTGATTAAAAATTTAGTTATTTTGATATTTGATTTTTTATATTGTGTATAAAATCGCATAGGTTGGTATTTTGTAAAAAAAATAGACATTTTTTAAAGTGATTTGATTAAAAAATCACTTAAAAAAGGAGCATTCAATCAAATTTCATAGACAGAAGAGTATTGGCAATCGATTTATTGTTTTTTTTTCATTGAAGATTGCTCTAAAATTTGTTGTTGAAGTTGAAAATGTTTTCTGTGTTATGACATTTTATGTAAATTTAAAGCTTTTATTGTAGAGTTTTATGTGTTTATATTTTGAGAGGCTTCATAAATAATTTGGTAAAAAGATGGGATCTTGAGGGTAAGTACTTAAACTTTCAACAGTTGATTTATGAAAAAAATCATGGTCAGAATGAAAAAATCTAAACATAACTATTATTTTCTTTCAATGAAAAAAAAAAATCAGCAATGGATTTTACTCTGAAATCTCTTATTTGTTATTTAAATGCAAAAATTATAACTACAAATTGAACAGTCTAATTATGTCTTTCATAATTCTTTACAAGAAATAAGATGCATAAAAAAATGCAATGCGCAAGCTGCGCAAAATGAGGAAAAACTGAACTCAATTGATTTTTCGACTTTCTGAACTTCTGTGGCCATCGTGTCTTAACGGTTTTTCATCAGATGTCCCAATAATGATCCAAATTATGAATAAAATGAACGGAAAAAATCTGTTGATTTTTTTGTTGGTTTTAGTCGATTAAATCAGTTTCAAAACTTAAATCCTTAAGAAGAAGTTCAAATACGGTTGCTTGATTGCCTGGTTTTATCCGCATTTGCCCGGATATTTAAAATAAAATATGGGAACAGTCCGGCCCGGTCAAGTTGCCTGGATTTCATTGAAAAATGCCCGGATTTCGACGGGATTTATTCACTTTATTTGGCAAATATTTTTTTATTTTTGCCTCCAAAACGAAATTTTCTGAGCAAGTTTTGCAATTATAATCATGATAGAATTTTTGGAAGCCTAGAATACGATTCAAATTTTGTCAATGAAATTATTTTTAATTTTTTTTTCTTGATTTTGGTTGAGTTATTTCTGAGTTTTCATTGAATTTAACCGGATATTGCCCGGATTTTTTGTCATCAATTTTAAATCAAATGCCGGGATTTTGGCAGGTTTTTATACACTCAGCACGTATCCGGCCCAGATTTACTAGGCCCGGATACGTGCTGAAAAAAATCTGGCAACCCTTATTAAAAAAATCTGAAATATAAAGCGGAAACTTGCATGACTGAAAAAAGAGGTTCTCAATACTAACTTCCCTCTTTAATGAGAGGATAAAGTTAGTTAATTTGTGTTATCTATCGTAGATTGTATACTTGGTTTTAAAATGAGGTTTAGGTACCAGGGTTTTCATTTGAAATTGCGAATGGAAAAAGGCAAAAATTTATTCGGAAAATGTTTCACAAATTTTTCATATGAACTTTCAAAATATGGAGTACGCTGGAGAATTTTCTGTCTACAACTTTGCCGAAGACAGCAAAGCGGTAGAAATAGCGAGAAAAAAAATGTTATTATTCCTTTTTCGTTAAAGAAATCTAACAATAATGCCAGATGATCCGTCTAATTTTTAAAAATGTTAACAAGGAAGTTTTTGATTTACGAGGCCTGAAATGTTCCGATGAAATGATCTGCATCAAATTTTTTATCATTGGCAGTTAAAGGGTTACCAGAAATTTAATGTCACCAAATGCAATATTTTTGAATAAAAAAAAAACTGAAGTTAGCTTGAACTATAATTTTTTTTCTAAATATTTTAATTGGGAACAAACATGAAGTTACAATAAATTATACAAAACACATTTTGAATAGTTTGGGCATTAGTTTGGGCTTGTTGGCATCGAAAAAATCTATAACTTATTTTCAAAGGAGTTAACCTTGTCGGTAGCCTTCAACGCCATTTAAATAAAAAAAAACGAAAATTTTTCTGAGAACACCGACAAAAAGTGTCAGAAAGTCGATATTGGATAAACATTTTTTTTTTTCGAGATCACACCAGATTTCGACGTTTTATGCATTTTTAAGTCATTTGTATCAGAATTGAAATTTCAATTTTCCGTTTTCCTTTTTCCCCCTTTGAGTGATTTTTGAGGGTCAAAACCCCGAAACTTTCTGGCTTTAAGGTACCTTTAAATCGAGCCTGATCAAGCTGAAATTTTAAACATGTGAGTTTTCCGGGCCAATCTTAAAACATTGCGGTTTTCAAAATTCGATAATGATTTTTTTCCCTATAGATCCGTTGCCTGCCTTAAGTTTACAAATTCTTGACACGAATGATGCTTAGGAGGAATTTAACGTTATCAAAAAGAAAAACATCTTTTTCTTAATATTTTTTTTAAATTTGTTGCTTGGAGTTAGTTGGTTTTAAGAAAGTGGGCTGAAAACGAGAGCATTTCGATAAATCGATTTGGTTTTCTTAAAAAAAAAAAAAAAAAAAAACAGTGAGTTGAAGTCCAACACTCCTGATGATTGAAAATGGTTAGCTGTTAAAAAAAATGCAAATTTCATTAAATAAGGCTTAATGCACTTGTTAAAAATCAAAAAAAGCTGCACCAGCAAAGAAGACTTTTATAAATCTTTATGAATTTAGACTTGACATATACGATTTTTTCTTAGATTTTTCCGATTGCAATGCAAAATTTGATCCACATATTTCATGCTTTGTACCAATTGGCATGGAAAAAAAGCATTTCATGCTTTTGTTATAATTATGTGGGGTATCAAATTTTAATTTTTCAAATTTACCGAATATTACTTCAGTGTCGATGAAAAAAATACTAGAATTTGAAATTTAAAAAATGCAAACAATCATCTATAACTCGTTTGTTTTATCATTTGGCAAAATCTAGGGCATAATCTAGTTTAGACTTGGGATTTTTTTAAAGTTAAAAAAAAAAGAAAAAAAAATAGTTTTTTTAATTGATATAAATTGTTCGTTGATCCTAATCTTCTCTTAAGTGTCAATATGACAGTATTGGAAGTTTGGCAGCTTGAAAATTTTCTTCGGTGACCCTTAATGAATTCTTGAAATCTTTAATTTTGCATCATAGCTTTTTTTATGGACAAATCCTGAAAGCCCAGGAAAAACTCCCTAATCAGACCTTCAGTGTCAATTTGAGACTCTTTGCCTAAAATGGCCATATCTCTTTTATCTCTTTACTGATTTTTACAAAATTTAAAAATTTGGAAACTTCATTGTGTATAGTTTCACATATTGATGGATTTTTTTGTAATTTTGTTAATATTTTGTCAAGTGTCGCCGCACTTGTGTAATTTGGAAATCTTGAGATAATAAACATACTCAAAATATTGTGCAAAATTTAATCTGCAAGTGCGAGAAATTCAGAGAAATTGCAAATTTGCAATAAGTTAAAAAAAAGCTAATTTTAAAAATTTGTCAAAAATTCTGTGTTTTTTTATTTTGAGAATCTAAAATTACTAGAATGTACTAAATTACGTCAACTTTCCAATCCATTTTTCACCATTTATCTGGTGTGACCTATACAATTTTGACGATTCATTAAATGAAAAGTGCAGTTTTACACCAATTTTTTGCATTTTTTTGTGGTCATGATATCAAAATTTAAAAAAATATTCTTTAATATGCAACGTATAGCTTCTTATTTTAGCTTTCTTGGACAATAAGTGAAATTTTTCAGTTTTTTTCTTAAAGCATGTTTTTTCGGTTTTTTTAGACTTCGAACAATGGAAAACTGAAGGGTTGAAGCTGAATATTATGTAAAAACATACTTGAGTTATGAGGTTTTCAAATTATAAATTCTGTAAAAACCGGTTGAGAAACATGAGAGATGTATTGGTTTAGTCAGGTGTGTCAAATTATCACTCCAGGGACTGTAACGAGTAAAAATTTCTGGGAACGGATGAGTGTTAATGTTTGGAAACTAGCTGATCATATTAAATAGTTTAAAGGATTTAATCAGATTATTTTTCAGAAAAGTCCATGAAACTATCTGATTGACCCAAATACACCTTTAAAAAAACTGAATCGTCACTTCTTATCACCATCCCAAATCTGACACCTTCACCATTTCAGATTAATTACTTGCTGACGCTTTTGATGCTACCTAGAAAATTAGCACTTCTTAAACCTGTTACTGGTACTAAGCCGTTGTGACTCTCCTTCACTTAGTCTATCAACAAATCCCATTAGATATGACCACCTCATTTGGCTTAGGCTTAAGTCTAAGACACAGCTAAACGCAAAAAAAAACACCAACAAATACCAGTTATCCGGAGACAGTTAGACTCGTATCTGCATCGTCATCGGTCATCAGGAAAAAAAAGATTGATGAACTTACGAAACTTCCACAGATACAACTATCTAGCAGTTCCAAAGTTTAACGTTTTTACGTTTTTTTTTCTGCGGTGAGAATTTCTCACCTCCTTCTCAATGCGATGGTTTAACTATACTGAGATGGTGGCAATCTTAGTGCGTACCTACTTGAAACTTGCTAGTAGCTCCACAGAAAAAAACAAACTGCACTCGCTGAAGGTGAGTAAGGTCTAGATAGAGATGTTGCGAAAACTGCGTATTTACCAACAACTTGTTCTCGACACTCGGAGTATTCGAGCGACGAGTGTTAAGAACCATCTTTGGCGGCGTACAGGAGAACGGAGTGTGGAGGCGAAGGATGAACCACGAGCTCGCGCGCCTCTACGGCGAACCCAGTATCCAGAAGGTGGTGAAGGCTGGCCGGATACGCTGGGCGGGACATGTTGCGAGAATGCCGGACGACTGTCCTGCAAAACAGGTGTTCGCTACGAATCCGGTAGGAACAAGACGAGCGGGGGCGCAACGAGCGAGGTGGTTAGACCAAGTGGAGCGTGATCTGGCGAACGTGGGGTGCCCGAGAAATTGGAGAACGGTTGCTATGAACCGAGTGAATTTTAGGAATTATGTTCGTCAAGTTATGTCGTAAGACGGAATACTATGTAAATAAAAAATAAATTGTTCTCGACACAAGGTGTTTCTGCTGCCATTTCATCTTAAGAGTTGATAGAAATGAGAGAAGAAAAAAACTAATTACATGGCGACCGTCATTCAGTTGGAATGTGTTGTCTTCTAGCTTCAGCATTGATTGAGAAAGCAGGGTCATAAACAATCTACCCAATAAGTCATCGGTTGAAATGTGGCAGCACTGATATTGAAAGGTGTGAAATGGGTGGGATTTCAATTATGAAAATTAAATATTCATTGGTTGTGTCTCGTTGATGAGTTCTTTATTATCCAGAAGGAACATTGTGCCACTACTAGTTTTTTTTTTCTTCCGGAAAAAAATTGTTAGTTTTATTCAGTTTTTCAAATCTACTTAATTGCTTGCCAGTTTTTATAAAAAGACTTTTTGTTTGAATTTGTGACGAAACTGTCCCCATGTGAGGGGAAAAATTGCATGACTGCGATTATTGTTTAGACCGTAATCAATCATGTCTAAGCTCACAAAAGATCCGAGCAATTCGTCCCGTCAGATAGCGGGACATCAGTCACACTCGTCTCTAAGCAGCTTCCAATCAGTGATTCACTGTATCGCTGTCATTCATCTTAATCGATACAAATTAGCAAACGGAACCTCGCCACACAACAACAGCTGCTGGGGCTGAAGGCACGTTCAAAGGTTTGTGGTCGAGGAAAGTGTGAATAAGTAGAGAGATAAAAAAACTGTCCACGAGCAGAATGATTTATGAGATTCCACCTGGTGAAGCCGTCAGACACACGTCAATGACGCCATCGAAAGAAAGTTTCCGGAATTCCGTCTTACGTCGTTCGCCGCGATTGTGTAAATTTTGAACTTTCTTCCATACGTGGGGCTGTCGATTCCCATTTGTCAACTCTCGATTCCAATAGTGGCGTAATCTGCCAGCGATGGAGTAACCTTCTGGAGTCTCGATGACGATGGCCATTTCGTAACGGTTCGAATCTTTCGATTAGGAAATCGTTTGTTCCGACTGGAGTTAACTGAAACACCTTCGCTTTCGTTGGGTCTCATAAGACCGGGGTAGTTCCTTAAATATTAAGTTAATTAAATTAATGGGGAACAGATCGCGGGATCCCAACTTTTAAGCGCCACCCTCAAACGAAGAAAAAAAGTTTGCATCCGACACGGAACACGAACGTTCCGAACCTATTTTAAATATCAACCAGCTTCCTAACCTTCAAGATTATGCAAATCTAAGAAAAAACTGGGCAGTGAATCGCTTGGAGCGAAAAAAAAAGATCGAGCTGCAACAATGAATCGAGAGACTCCACCTTTGGCAGCCGGCTGTAAGCGACGAACCCCCACACACTGGAACGAAGAAGCGGTTTCCATTTTCAGAACGCTAGCTCGAAAACACGTTTTCCAAATGTCATCCTCCCGCTCCACGGTTTAGAACGTTAGACCAGAAACAATAAACGGTGACATTCAGAAGTTTGAAGGTAGATGGCGTTGTTGAGGAAAACTGGGAATGGATGCTGAATGAAGAAGTGTGACAAAACTGCTCTCTGAATGAGAGGAGGTTTGAGAGGCGTTAGAATTCGAGGGAGGAAAAATTGGAGGGAAAATTTGTTTAACTATTGTACAGATACTTTGGAATGATTGAAAAAAAAAACATCCATCTTTCTTAAACTGAATTGGAAAACAAAATTTGACGTATTATATATCGGCAACTAAACTGGTTTAAACATAACAAAATCCATATTTTGAATTATCTCAAAATTATGCTTAATGAATGTAACTTTTGAACATTTTTAATGCTCGCCTAGAAAAATAACAAAAATTTTGTTATTTTCGCCATTTTGGTCATTTTGGTCATTTTTGTCATTTTTATCAATTTCGTCAATTTCGTCATTTTTGTCATTTTTGTCATTTTTGTCATTTTTGTCATTTTTGTCATTTTTGTCATTTTTGTCATTTTTGTCATTTTTGTCATTTTTGTCATTTTTGTCATTTTTGTCATTTTTGTCATTTTTGTCATTTTTGTCATTCTTGTCATTTTTGTCATTTTTGTCATTTTTGTCATTTTTGTCATTTTTGTCATTTTTGTCATTTTTGTCATTTTTGTCATTTTTGTCATTTTTGTCATTTTTGTCATTTTTGTCATTTTTGTCATTTTTGTCATTTTTGTCATTTTTGTCATTTTTGTCATTTTTGTCATTTTTGTCATTTTTGTCATTTTTGTCATTTTTGTCATTTTTGTCATTTTTGTCATTTTTGTCATTTTTGTCATTTTTGTCATTTTTGTCATTTTTGTCATTTTTGTCATTTTTGTCATTTTTGTCATTTTTGTCATTTTTGTCATTTTTGTCATTTTTGTCATTTTTGTCATTTTTGTCATTTTTGTCATTTTTGTCATTTTTGTCATTTTTGTCATTTTTGTCATTTTTGTCATTTTTGTCATTTTTGTCATTTTTGTCATTTTTGTCATTTTTGTCATTTTTGTCATTTTTGTCATTTTTGTCATTTTTGTCATTTTTGTCATTTTTGTCATTTTTGTCATTTTTGTCATTTTTGTCATTTTTGTCATTTTTGTCATTTTTGTCATTTTTGTCATTTTTGTCATTTGTGTCATTTTTGTCATTTTTGTCATTTTTGTCATTTTTGTCATTTTTGTCATTTTTGTCATTTTTGTCATTTTTGTCATTTTTGTCATTTTTGTCATTTTTGTAATTTTTGTAATTTTTGTAATTTTTGTAATTTTTGTAATTTTTGTAATTTTTGTAATTTTTGTAATTTTTGTAATTTTTGTAATTTTTGTAATTTTTGTAATTATTGTAGTTTTTATAATTTTTGTAATTTTTGTGATTTTTGTCATTTTTGTAATTTTTGTAATTTTTGTAATTCTTGTAATTTTTCTAATTTTTGTAATTTTTGTAATTTTTGTAATTTTTGTAATTTTTAAAATTTTTGTCATTTTTGTAATTTTTGTTATTTTTGTAATTTTTGTTATTTTTGTTATTTTTGTAATTATTGTAATTTTTATAATTTTTGTAATTTTTGTGATTTTTGTCATTTTTGTAATTTTGTAATTTTTGTAATTTTTGTAATTTTTGTAATTTCTGTTATTTTTGTAATTTTTGTAAATTTTTAAATTTTGTCATTTTTGTAATTTTGTAATTGTTGTAATTTTTGTAATTTTTATAATTTTTGTAACATTTGTAATTTTTGTAATTTTTGTAATGTTTGTAATTTTAGTAGTTTTTGCAATTTTTGTATTTTTTGTAATTTTTGTAATTTTTGAAATTTTTGTAATTTTTGTAATTTTTGTAATTTTTGTAATATTTGTAATTTTTGTAATTTTTAAAATTTTTGTTATTTTTGTAAATTTTTTTTAGAATTTGCAAATTTTGTAATTTTTTTATTTTTTGTCATTTTTGTCATTTTTGTATTTTTGTCATTTTTGTAATTTCTGTGATTTTTAAAATTTTTGTTATTTTTGTAATTTTTGCCATTTTTGTTATTGTCAAAATTGTCAGAAATGTTAAAATTGTCAATATGGTCAAAATTGTCAAAATTGTAAAAATTTTAAAAATAGTCAAACTGTCAAAATTGTCAAAATTGTCAAAATTGTCAAAATTGTCAAAATTGTCAAAATTGTCAAAATTGTCAAAATTGTCAAAATTGTCAAAATTGTCAAAATTGTCAAAATTGTCAAAATTGTCAAAATTGTCAAAATTGTCAAAATTGTCAAAATTGTCAAAATTGTCAAAATTGTCAAAATTGTCAAAATTGTCAAAATTGTCAAAATTGTCAAAATTGTCAAAATTGTCAAAATTGTCAAAATTGTCAAAATTGTCAAAATTGTCAAAATTGTCAAAATTGTCAAAATTGTCAAAATTGTCAAAATTGTCAAAATTGTCAAAATTGTCAAAATTGTCAAAATTGTCAAAATTGTCAAAATTGTCAAAATTGTCAAAATTGTCAAAATTGTCAAAATTGTCAAAATTGTCAAAATTGTCAAAATTGTCAAAATTGTCAAAATTGTCAAAATTGTCAAAATTGTCAAAATTGTCAAAATTGTCAAAATTGTCAAAATTGTCAAAATTGTCAAAATTGTCAAAATTGTCAAAATTGTCAAAATTGTCAAAATTGTCAAAATTGTCAAAATTGTCAAAATTGTCAAAATTGTCAAAATTGTCAAAATTGTCAAAATTGTCAAAATTGTCAAAATTGTCAAAGTTGTCAAAATTGTCAAAATTGTCAAAATTGTCAAAATTGTCAACATTGTCAAAATTGTCAAAATTGTCAAAATTGTCAAAATTGTCAAAATTGTCAAAATTGTCAAAATTGTCAAAATTGTCAAAATTGTCAAAATTGTCAAAATTGTCAAAATTGTCAAAATTGTCAAAATTGTCAAAATTGTCAAAATTGTCAAAATTGTCAAAATTGTCAAAATTGTCAAAATTGTCAAAATTGTCAAAATTGTCAAAATTGTCAAAATTGTCAAAATTGTCAAAATTGTCAAAATTGTCAAAATTGTCAAAATTGTCAAAATTGTCAAAATTGTCAAAATTGTCAAAATTGTCAAAATTGTCAAAATTGTCAAAATTGTCAAAATTGTCAAAATTGTCAAAATTGTCAAAATTGTCAAAATTGTCAAAATTGTCAAAATTGTCAAAATTGTCAAAATTGTCAAAATTGTCAAAATTGTCAAAATTGTCAAAATTGTCAAAATTGTCAAAATTGTCAAAATTGTCAAAATTGTCAAAATTGTCAAAATTGTCAAAATTGTCAAAATTGTCAAAATTGTCAAAATTGTCAAAATTGTCAAAATTGTCAAAATTGTCAAAATTGTCAAAATTGTCAAAATTGTCAAAATTGACAAAATTGTCAAAATTGTCAAAATTGTCAAAATTGTCAAAATTGTCAAAATTGTCAAAATTGTCAAAATTGTCAAAATTGTCAAAATTGTCAAAATTGTCAAAATTGTCAAAATTGTCAAAATTGTCAAAATTGTCAAAATTGTCAAAATTGTCAAAATTGTCAAAATTGTCAAAATTGTCAAAATTGTCAAAATTGTCAAAATTGTCAAAATTGTCAAAATTGTCAAAATTGTCAAAATTGTCAAAATTGTCAAAATTGTCAAAATTGTCAAAATTGTCAAAATTGTCAAAATTGTCAAAATTGTCAAAATTGTCAAAATTGTCAAAATTGTCAAAATTGTCAAAATTGTCAAAATTGTCAAAATTGTCAAAATTGTCAAAATTGTCAAAATTGTCAAAATTGTCAAAATTGTCAAAATTGTCAAAATTGTCAAAATTGTCAAAATTGTCAAAATTGTCAAAATTGTCAAAATTGTCAAAATTGTCAAAATTGTCAAAATTGTCAAAATTGTCAAAATTGTCAAAATTATCAAAATTGACAAAATTGTCAAAATTGTCAAAATTGGCTAAATTTTTTTCGAAATGAACAAGCTTCTTTTAATTTTCATATTCATTGGGAAAAGCTAGAAGGAAAAATGTTAAAAAGTTTCATTCATTATGTACTTTACCAGCAAATGCATTAAGTAGTGTTAAATGTCAGTGGGGCATCTGCTAAGAGCCCCACTTCACTAAACATCATCGTTCTCGTCCTACTAAGTAAGTATGACGATGATGAGGATGTTGCTGTCTTGCTGATGCTCTAGAACAGGTTTTTTTTGCTCTCTGCTAATGCCAACTTGATGTCGTTTAACATTTTGCGGTGTTTCTAATTTTTGCTGAATACAAATTGAGTATGTTTTATAATTTGAAAATGTTATTATTCTTTTGCATCAAAATAATTTGAAAAAAAAAATATCTTGAAATTTAAAAAAAAATCAAGCAAGTGAATAAACTAACACGTCATAATTTATCATCTGAGTCAGAACCTTTAGAGAATCTGGAGGATAATTTATATAGAAATATCCCGTTGTCGACTTGCTCAAACCAAAGGGAAGTTAAGAATGGAGCAGCTATTTTTAAAATGCCACTTCTAAGTCAGCTTGCCTGATGCCTAGAGGCAATCGAGCAGTAATTACGAGACGGTTCCATTAATTGAAAGCGAAATCTTGCAAGTTGTTAGTGGGCTTCTAGCGGGACTTGATTGCTGCTGCGTCTTCTGGCGTTCGACGACTGGTTTCTCGCGTTTCATCTCGTCGCTTGATGAATCTCGATATTTTGCTTGAGTTGTTTGTTTCTTATATGGATGTATGAAATAAGAGCTGTGCGGATGCATGAAAGTGAAACTGATAGCTATCGTGCTGGTTTCGATGCATGGATGAGTTGGAGGAAAAAATTATTGTTAAGGAATTTTATGATTTAGAAATATTCTTGAGCTTTTTGAGATATTGAAGAACTTTGAATTTCTAAGTCGCTTGAAAATCTTGTGATATTTGAAATCTGTTGATTCTTTGGGCTCTAGAGACCTTTGATTTTGAAGACCTTCGAGTTAATAGAAATTCTTGACTCTTGACTCTCTTAACTCTTTTGATTCTCTCGACTCTCTCGGCTCTCTCGATTCTCTTGATTCTCTTGACTCTCTCGACACTCTTGACTCTCTTGACTCTCTTGACTCTGTTGATTCTCTTGATTCTCTTGACTCCCTTGATTCTCTTGACTCTCTTGACTCTCTTGATTCTCTTGACTCTCTTAACTCTCTTGACTCTCTTGACTCTCTTGACTCTTTTGAATCTCTTGACTCTCTTGACTCTCTTGACTCTCTTGACACTCTTGACTCTCTTGACTCTCTTGACTCTCTTGATTCTCTTGACTCCCTTGATTCTCTTGACTCTCTTGACTCTCTTGACTCTCTTGACTCCCTTGATTCTCTTGACTCTCTTGACTCTCTTGATTCTCTTGACTCTCTTAACTCTCTCGACTCTCTTGACTCTCTTGACTCTCTTGACTCTCTTGACTCTCTTGACTCTCTTGACTCTCTTGACTCTCTTGACTCTCTTGAATCTCTTGACTCTCTTGACTCTCTTGACTCTCTTGACACTTGAAAATAAATTAACAAAAATTTTATTAAAATAAAAGTATTGTTTATATTTTTTGAACCTATTTGTTTTTATATTACACAAGTCATTCGACATATCTATTTTTTATTTCGACAGCTCAGGAAACTTGATTGAAATGGTTATGCTTTTTGCTTGTTACTTAGCCAAGCTCCATTACCTTCCTGTTTCAGTTGTTTTTCTGTGAAGCATCCAACTGCAACACTTTCCCTCCAAACCACGTTAACATTCCAATAGGATTATTTTCCGCTACAAATTTTAGTTTTTGTTTTGCTTTATCTTCGAGAGATGAAAAAAAACTCTTAGGAACAACATCTAATAGAGTTTTTTCTCAAACTTATGCTCTAGGTGCTGAAGAAGAAAATGGAAAAGCAATTTTCCAACCAGTTGGTTTCTAGGCTAACTTCATCTGATTTGTTGTTGTTGTTGTTTGCAAAAATGAGAATGATGTTGACGAAGATGATGATAAAGAGTACAATCACTGTCACTCTGGTCTCATCATCAATGAATGGCTAACGTTTAGGTAAAATACATCTTGCAAACCGAATGCGCTCGCCAATTAACAAAAGCTCCCCATCACAATTAGTAACGACGAACGATGATTGAAACTAATCTTCCTTACAACAATAAGAAACAACAACATCTTTTGTGACATTCGTCACAAACCGCGGATCTCAGTTCAAGTCCCTCCTCACTGTCTGTGGACAAGTAATTGCAGAGTTTATCGGTCTTTCACAAACGGCGAACCCTGGAGGGGCGCTGAAAATTGCAAGGCCGCGGCACCACCGCAAATGCAGCCCAGCTTCACATGAATTGGTCACGGGGAGTTTGTTATGGAAAATGGAAGCGAAGCGAAGTGTTTCTTTTTTTGTGTAAATTTAAATCAAGTACCTATGTATCTACTAAGGGAGAAGATGGAAGGAACTCATCTCCTAGTGAGAAGATGAACAGCGTGAAGGCAACCTTCAGCTCAGCTGCTTAAAGAGGAATCCCCTCCGTTCACTTTATTTCGGATGACTGCTAGAAATGGAGACTCGTTTGGATAGTGGACTTCTTGTTTTCAATTTTTTTTTATAAAATTCTGAAAAAGGTTGTTGTAGTTCGATTTCTGATAATGATGATTGTCATTGAAAAATGTTTTTCTAAAATTGGATCATTTTCTCAACTAAGTATCAATGTGCTCAGCAAATCCGTTGGCTCTGTCATACCGCCATTGAATATAACCGTAGTTAGTGTAATCCTAAACCGGACCTGGGATATTCATTCAGACTTGTGATCTTAGGTGATTTTTACACAGTCTGTTTCGCTGACGATTTCATGTGCTATTTCAACGAAACAAACTTCTATACTAGACCTTCAAATAAATCCATTGATTTCTCGAAAAAAAAAACGCACTAGATAAGTCTCATTTGTTCCAACATTTTTCAGTACGATCAAATTTTTTTCTGAACTCTATCAAAAGCGATGGGAAATTGAGGGAAAGACGGTCATCAATCCACTTTCCGAGCGGTGGCTTAATCAGCCTTCATTTGATTCCTCGAAAAAAAATCACACAAAATAGGTCTCATTTGAGTCAAAGTTTTCATCTCTGAAGATGCTTTTTCGGAACTGTTTGGAAAATTTAGGGAGATTGAGGGAAAAACAATCATAACTCGGTTTTCCAATGTGTGCGGCTGCTCTTACAACCTTATTTCGATTCTTCGGAGAAAATCACATAAAACAGGTCACATTTGATTCAAAATTTTGAAGTCCAAATTCACTTTTTTCATAGTTAATTGAAAAATCTAGGGAAATCTAGGGAAAATCAACTATAACTCCATTTTTCCGAAGTGTGCGGTGGCTCAAACTACCTTCGTTTGATTCCTCGAAAAAAAAAAAACACACACACACACACACACACACACACACACACACACACACACACACACACACACACACACACACACACACACACACACACACACACACACACACACACACACACACACACACACACACACACACACACACACACACACACACACACACACACACACACACACACACACACACACACACAAAATACGTCTATTTTTGGTTGATTTTTTTTGGTCAAATCAGTGTTTTCCGGATTGCTTCAAAATATAGGGGAATTTGGGGTTAAAAAGGCACTTTATCTCCGTTCGTATGCTTGAGAGGCGACTGAAACTCGGTCCAATCGGTTTTCTGGACATTTTTACTAGAGGAAAGAATCTTTTCATAGATTTGGTTCATGTAGGAGGGATGATATTGAATTTCTTGGCGGCTTAGACACTTTTTTCCTTATTGTCCATCGGTACTGAATCACTGTGAATTTCACCGCATTCTAGCGCTATAGCGTAACCTTGATTGTTTAATTTAGAGTGAAAAATCTCGAATAGTCGCAAATCAATAGTGATGATTAGAAACTCTCGTAAATTGACTCCTGCTTCATCCTGAAGTGATAAAAATAGAGACAAGAATCAATAGATTCAAGAAGTCAACTTAAGGAGTGTATTCGAAAAAATGCAACACTTTGTTTTGAGAATCACTTTTTAATGCATGGATGTAAATTGATTACATTTTCAGCAAAGTTACCTGCTGATGTAATGTCCACATATGCAAATTTTTGTGATTTTCTGTCAAGTGGTTTTTGAGACAGCGTTCCATAAAAAAATTTGTCTTTAATTTTTGGGCAACACTTGCACCAACTGTAATGCATTTTATGAACCACTTTTTTTCAAATCAAGACTGTTTTTGATTACGTTAGCTGTTTTCTGAAGCTTGAACTTCAAAATAACTCAAAATTTTGAGTTTGGTCGAAGTTATAACAAATTTAGCTGATTGTCTTCCTTCGGCGCGAAAACTTCATATTTGACTTTTTATCACTCCACCACCGTATTAACGTGTTGGCAGCATTTCAGATTTTTAACATATCTCCCAACAAGCAGTTCAAATATTTTGCGCACGATTTGACAACCGTATTTTGTTTATTTTACTGGTAGGCAGCTTTTCAACCATGTAGAAATGAATCCAGGCCTATTTGTAATTCAGCTAGACGAACCGGTTCGAAAAATTTGACTTTTTTATCACTTCCTCAATTCATATTTTCAGATTGAGCTTAAAAAAACCTTTCACATAACTCTCCCTTCTAGGAATCAATAATCTTCACTTTTATTCAACTTTAGCTCACTATTGAGTCCTCTAGGATTTTCTAAACGTTACATCATGTGAACTTTGGTCAAATAGTTGTTTTCCAGCAGTTTTTGGGTCTCCCACATAAACTTTTGTGCATGTAAACATTTCATTTCTAAGTAGTTTCACTGTAAATTTCATGAATTTTTATCCATGCATTCAAAAGTTATTCACTAGACAAGAGGCATTTTTTTGGAAAACACTCTTTACTCGAGATTCTAAGATATTTTCTCAAAAATTGAAAAAAAAATCAAGTGTTTTGAATTCAAGATAGGGAATTAAGTAAAAATATATAAAGTAAAACGAGAAAAGAGAATGAAAAGATTGGGGTAGTAAAGAGTGTAAAGCGAGTAAGGAGAGAATAAAGATAGTAAAATGCATAAAGAGAGTAAACAGAGTAATGAGAGTAAAGAGAGTAAAGAAAGTTAAGAAAGTAAACGTGTAAAGAGAGTAAAGAAAGAAAAGAAAGTAAAGAGAGTAAAGAGAGTGAAGACAATAAAGAGAGTAAAGAGAGTGAGGAGAGTAAAGAGTGTAATGGGAGTAAAGAGAGTAAAGAGAGTAAAGAGAGAAAATAGTTTAAAGAAAGTAAAGAGAGTTAAGAGATTAGAGAGAGTAAAGAGAATAAAGAGAGTAAAGTGAGTGAAAAGAGTAAAGATATGAAGAGAGTTAAGAGAGTAGAGAAAGAAAAGAGTGAAAAAAGTAAAGAGAGGAAAGGGGGTAAAGAGAGTAAAGAGAGTAAAGAAAGTAATAAGAGTAAAGAGAGTGAATATAGTAAAGAGAGTAAAGAAAGTAATGAGAGTAAAGAGAGTGAAGACAATAAAGAGAGTGAAGAGAGTAAAGAGAGTAAAGAGAGTATAGAGAGTAAAGAGAATAAAGAGAGTAAAGAGAGTCAAAGAGAGTAAAGAGAGTAAAGAGAGTAAAGAGAGTAAAGAGAGTAAAGAGAGTAAAGAGAGTAAAGAGAGTAAAGAGAGTAAAGAGAGTAAAGAGAGTAAAGAGAATAAAGAGAGTAAAGAGAGTAAAGAGAGTAAAGAGAGTAAAGAGAGTAAAGAGAGTAAAGAGAGTAAAGAGAGTAAAGAGAGTAAAGATAGTAAAGAGAGTATAGAGAGTAAAGAGAGTAAAAAGAGTAAAGAGAGTAAAGAGAGTAAAGAGAGTAAAGAGAGTAAAGAGAGTAAAGAGAGAAAAGAGCGTGAATAGTGTTAATAGAGTAAATAGAGTGAAGAAAGTAAAAAGAGTAATGAGAGGAAAGAGAGTAAAGAGAGTAAACAGAGTAAAGATATTAAAGAGAGTCATGAGAGTAATGAGTAGAACAAGATTAAAGAGAGTAAAGAATTCACAGAGAGTAGAAATATTGTTGAGAGTGAAGAACGTCAATAAATCAAAAGGAGTAAATAGAGTAGTTAGAGAATAAAGAGTGTAGAGAAAGTAAAATGAGTCAAGTCTTTTTTGATAAAACCAAACAAACAAAAAAAAAATTCATCTGCTCGGTTGGTAGTTCAAATACCAAGATTAAAATCAAGATAAAATAAATACAGCTAATGAGGAAATTTGAACAAATTTAAATAAGAATTCCATAACGAATAACATAAATATATGATATTTCCTCAAATCAGATTAAAGAATCATAAATGATATAGAAATTTGCAATCCAAATTCACCAAATTAATAAAAAAAAATCGGACCCAAGATAGAAGGTCGAAATTCTTAACAAAAATTCAAATTATTTAGAATTTGTTCTTGAATTTCCAAGTTTTTCTTAAGCATGCTCAGGTATTTTTCTTAAAATTTTGAATTAAGATGCTAAATTAAATGGTAAGGTTTAAAAGAAATTGTTTTTTCAAAATTGGATCATTTTCAATAAAATACTGAAAATTACTTGTTTAAAACTCACTCTTTGGTTGTCTTTAAATTAAGTTGCAAGTTCCAAAATATGTACACTACACTGATGATTGTCTTAAAACACAAAAAATGATTGTTGATATATTTCATCAATCAAGACTTGAAAGGTTAATTGAGAGCTTTAAACTTCTTTTTGAAATATTTATTATTTAAATGCAAAGAGATTGAAAATGAATCATTTCTCAAAAAAAATTTATGATTTATTTTACATTTCAATTCCCACATGCTAAATTAAAGTTAAAATTTTAGGTTGAGAAAAAACAGTTTTTTTTTAAATTCAAATCCAAGGGAATAAAGTTATTTTTTTTAAATTGAAAAACCATCAATTCTGAAGATAAACAGCATAATTTCACTCTTTTTTGTCTTAAAAGTAAGTGGCAAGTATCGAAATATGTACATTACACTAATTTTTGTCTTAAAATACAATAAAAGACTGTTGATATATTTTTCAATCAAAACTGCTACGGTAAATTGTATGCTTTCCTCTTTTTGTTATTATTTTTAAAATTCAAATAGATAGAGAAGGAATCAATTTTTTTAAAAAAAGGTAATGATTTTTTTACATTTCCACATGCTTAGTAAAAATTTAATTTTAAGGTTAACGAGAAACAATATTTTAAAATTTGAGATGCAAGCAAAAAATGATGTTATTTATTTTGGAAAAAAACTAAAAGTTATTAGAATATTCAGTTTTCAATACGTTACCAAGTGCTTAGTCCTACCAAGATTAAAAGTTCATTTAAAAGTGGAGGAGTGCATGCTCTATACTTCAAATTTTATGTTTAGATGACTCTTGAAACCATCTATCGTCTTTTCGAGTTTAAAGAAGAAAAAAAACAAATTAAAAATTCACGTTTCGTCAAGAATGATGCACTCACATTACCAATTTAAGACTGTATGTTTTTAACATCTGCTAATAGAATTAAAAAACTTGAAAAAATAAAACATTAAAATCTTACAATAAATTTGAAAATGGCACGATAAATTCATGAATTATGATTGAGAAAATTGGAAGAGATAAGTTGACGAAGAAATTTTGAAATGCATTCGAGAATGAAAAAAGTAAGTTGATGGAAATAACATAGCGCACTAAACGATAATAATTAGACTTTTCCACGAGAAATGGGGATATTCTTTTTCAAAGGGACTTTAAATGTCTGAATTTGTATACAAAATCAACAAATTTAGAAATATTTTTCTCGTGTTAAAAAAATACTTGTTTCCCTTATTTTTCTATCAAACAAAGTAAAAAACCGATTTTATAATTCTTCCCAATTCGTCATCCTAAAATGCAAAATGGAGGTGACAAAACCGGGGTTTCACTAAACTAAATATGCCTTCATGAAATTTTTAGGCCACAATCCGAGATATGACAGTACAAAGGTACAAATTTTTTGATAGAAAAACACTTATAACTAACGACATCTTCCATATAAAAATTTACTTTCTGAAAGCAAAATCTTAGCAAACTGTTTTATAGCTATATTTTTGTGAGGTTTTTAAATATGCGTTCCATATACATTATAGAATAATCATATGAAAGTTGAAAAAAACAGCATTTAGCTACCAAAGTGAAGGCAATATACATACATAAATTTGATTTCATTCTAAAGCGACCAAAACTACACCAATTGAGCGCTATCCGACACCTTATTCGTACCGATCGGAAGAATGCAAGAGAGCGCAAGATTTTTCTCTCATAGCCTTCAAATCGTTGCCAGTGACAATATTTTCCAGTTCTCACATTGGTAAATATCACTCAATTCTCATCTGATTTCCAGCCATCTGACGATGATGACGATGACGATGATTTTCTCATTTGTAGCCCGCGAGGGAGCAAAATCATTACAAAATTTACAATCATGGTGGACTTTCTATCATATCCGATTTAAACTGACTTTATATGACATTTTATACGATCTTTTCACTTTGCAGTTGGAATTGCGATACGCAACACCATTGTAAACGACTTATGCTATCATTTCTGGTACGATTTCATGTTTGCTGGGATGTGTGCATTTTAATTTCACAAAAATGCTTTGACGACATTTGTCTTGTTTGAATTCATTAAAAAAAGTTAGTTAGTTAGTTAGTTAGTTAGTAACTGTTGTTATCGAATTATCGACACACTTTAACATTTCAACATTAAGAAAATCATAACGCGCTTATGAGCTTGTTTGTAGTGTCTTCGGTTAAGTTGCTTAGTTAATTTTGTCATGATAAAGCTCCGTCTAACTGTGCATTGGAAAAACGAATCATTTATTAACGTAATCATCAAAGCGTTTATTTCAACCCATGACATCAAAAAAGATGTCGCCTCGCCATATTTCTCTGGACGCACATGTCGAACATGACGGAAACATAAACAGCTTTCATAAGTAATTATCACATCGACCCACTGCCTGAGATGATCGCCACATGACCACGGAACCCAATGATAGTGACCAGTTTTTTCTTTGCTAAAGCTAGCCATTTCCTTTCACAGAAACCTTCTTTGATAAGTCTCATTCACACCTGTTGTAAAATATGTATCTATTGCTTGAATCACCTACCTTATAGAGTTTTTCCTTCTGGTACCAGACGTCTTCCTCTTCCTCCTGGGCGATAAACGTCGAGTCCAGGTTCAGATCGTCCCGCGAACGGGACAGAATCTTTCGCCTTGATACCATCTCACGCGGTAGGGTGGCCTCGAGGGAGCCCAAGCTGCAAATAGAAAGAAAATGGAAATGGTCTTAAATAAAATTATTCAATTTTATTCAATGGAATTGTGTGGTCATTCTTAAGTCACAACTTCGAGGAGATTTTGTAACGATTCAACAGCCATATGGCTGACCAATTGTGGAACGAAACCATAATTTAAATTTTCTCAACCTTATGTTCAATTTGCCAAGAACGGCCGGTTTCTGTTCAAATAATAAAAAATCGAGATCGCACAAGTAGATCACCGCTATTACTAATTGACATGTAGCTAAGCCACACCCGCCCAAGAACTTCAACAGCCCTACAACACCGTTTAATTTATTTTTTACTCGAAATGTGGTCCATATGTGCAACCTTTCTCTCCTCGTTGTCTGTCGTCGTCGTCGTCGATTCATGCATTGTCGATTGCCCAAAAGCAGCAATTAATGACTCATGGAACTCGCACGTGGGAAAAACTCAGACCCAAACCGAAGAAGAAAAGGCGTTTGTGAGGCTTTCAATGAAACCGGGTGAGGAGCGAGTTCTAAATCACATCAGATGCTGAGCTATCTGGTCTGTCTTCGATGACTTTGACATAGACAAGACACCCTGCTGCCACTCCACCCCACAATTGTTTGTTTGGGCACCATTTAAGAAACGAAACGAAACGAAAAAAAAACTGGTGCAATCTGACAATGTTGCGTCGCGTTGCGGATCATAGAAGGGAATTGTTGGTTGGTTACTGTCACGGTGGGTTGTGTAGAATCATTTTGAAGCAAAACATCGTTTTTTAGGAAAATTTTGAGATACAAATATATATTTTTTTTTCAATAAGTATCAATTCAAAATTGTTGTAAAATGCGATTGTTTTGAGGGCTAAGAATAGCATTCTAAAATTTCGATTTTTTTTTATTTCGATGTTTAAAATTTCAAAAAATTTAAATATGTCTATAAAGTTGCATCAATTTTTCCTTCAAGCTTTAGAGCTTGTCTCCTGATTTTCTTCAAATTGATTATAAATTGTCATGTAATTGTTTGAAATTGCCTTGCATAAATTTAATAAAATTGTCTGCTGTCTTAAACAATTTTTTTTATTTTTTTTTTGGCAAATATTTAATTATGACGGTAATTTTAATACAATAAGGTCAAAGAATTTTGAACTAGAATTTCGAAAATGTTTGAACAAAACTTTTTTTTCCATATTGACTAAAATTGCCTAAAAATGTCTCATTTTTTAAAACAAAGGGGCTCGAAATGGAACGGAATATTCTTTAAATTGTCAAAACTTTGTCTTTTATTTAAGCGCCTTTGAAATCAAGTTTTGTTGATATATTAAATTTTTAAAATGAAAGATGACCCAAAACTTCCAAAATAATAAAAAAATTTGAGAGTATCAAAGCGAAATATCTGAACTGAGTCCATTTTCTTACAATGCTTGCACCAATACGACACCAGAGGATTTAATTTTTTTTAAATTTTGAAACTACATTTATTTCAAATCTTTCAATTTCGCAATTTGCCAAGCTTCAGGAAAGTACAAAGAACTTAGTTTTTAGTTTTTTAATTTTCTCTTGTAATTTTTTAATTTTTTAAATTTTTTTCACATCCTCCAAATTTCCTACAAAATGCCTCAATCATATTCATTATTTGTTTTCATGTAATTTGGGACCAATTGTAACAGAGCTGTTGGAAAACTGACTTAGGTTGTATCAAATAGAAAAAAAAACACTCTATTATTGTCACAAAAATGACTCATCGTTTTGACCGTATTAAAGTCAAATCATATGCTTTTTTCCAGTATAATCTAAAAATTTTTACAATATGGTAGCAAAACTCCATCCCAGTTCAAAATTTACAAAAGCTCTATGTTTAAAACAAAAAAATTGGTAAAAATTGTTCCCGAAATTGTTAACAAAAATCACTGATATTAACAATTGCCGTTCATTTTCTAGAAATGGTTTTAAAATTGATTCCAGTAAGTTTTAGAAATTGAGGTATTCAGTTCTAATGGTTAAATTATTAGCATAGCATAGCATAGCACAGGGTGACTACACACATCTTGCATTGGCTGATACACGAGGTACAACTGATAATCAAGGACAACGCAAGATGCCAAAATGAGTATCTGGATTCAATATTCATTTCAAGTTCTGCTCTTGAAGATCAGTGTGGTACCATGATGCACACCGTGACAAGTCAATGTAATCATAGAAGGGATTATCTGAAACAGCAAAAATAACTCTTTAGGTGCAGAGAACTCATACGACCCATAAAGCTGTTTCAGAAAGGTTTTGGAAGGGATGTTTGAGTGGGAAATCCTACATGACTAATAGGATTGACGAAATATGTATGAATTGATTAAAATAAAATGAAACAATCTGTAGGAGAGAGTGGGGTATCGTGGGCTATGGGGAAACGTGGGCCACTTTTAATATCTCAGATGTGTGTTGAAATAAAAATCTCAAACCAACTGCCATCGTCGTCGCTTTGCGTGAGCATGTATTCCTATATGTTGATGACTGAAATACGCATCATATGCTTCTTTTATTTATCACGCTAAAAAAAGTTAGAAAAATTTACTTACATAATTAAAAAAACACCCGCTAATTTCATCGATGGGGAACCTACAGTGCATAACAAAAATATGCTCATACGCTTATGATCTTAGTTTTGTCATGATCTTTCACGTGGAAAAGGAATTTTTGATGAAACATCAAAAAGTCACACAAACGCAACCAATTTGCAAATCATAGCTTGTGGGGAATCGTGGGCCACACATCTTGAACCACCTATATTTTTATGATTTCATACACATTCAGAACTTAAAATACGTTTTACCTATCTGCAAAGTTTTCTTATGCCAAATGAAGAGTTCTGAAAAATATTGTATTCATCCTAAATAAGAAATTTTGCCAAAACGTTCGCGAGCCAGGTTTTGGAATTTATGCGATCATACACAGCTCTCTATTTTATTTAATCATCTGAAATTTTTTTTTATAACGAAATGAATTAGGAAATCCCAGTTTTGGGTCAACTCATAAACTTTGCATGTTATTTGGTCAATTTGGATTTGGTGGCCCACAATTTCCTACCATTTTTCAAAATCCAAAAAATATTGCTTTTTTCAAACAGTCAGAATTCTGGGAAAATAACTTTTTTTTTAAATTTTAAAAAAAATATTTTATGATACCTTGAAAATGTAGAAAACCATGCCATTTTTTATTTTCATTTTATCTTTTATAATAAAGAAGTTATGGAACAACGAAAAAAAGTGGCCCATAATTCCCCACTCTCCCATACTAATGGTGACCATTCCTGCACCTTCCAGTCACTGTTGCTTGATAATCCAGCAAGTGCTTATGAATCACTTTCCGGGATTTCAGTGCTTCTTTTCTTCTGCAGATATTTTGTTTAACACAATCGTCACTCCTATCCTTACACATATTTCGAAAAAGAAGCTCCAAAACAGATAAAAATTATTGTATTTTCACGAAAAAAAACAAATGGGCTTTGAACTTACAGTTAACTTCCCGACAAATTAACTTTCCCACCAAACACAATTCCCAAAATAAACCACTGCCCCAACTATTTCAGCCGAATCATAACGAATCACTTGACCGAATCATATTTCTTCGCCCAAAAGCATTTTATTAACTTGACCAACACAATGCTGAACTTCTAATTAATAGGATACGAATTCTAGGCCCAGAAAACATTATTTTCTTCTTGCCCGGCTGGAGCTTACTCTAGTAAAACAAACAGACTGTTCAACACATTCTCTAATAGCAAATTTAAGACATCAGGTGAACCAAAACCACAAGCTTGTAGGAACGACTTTGGTTTTAAATCATTCAACACACATCCGTCAAGGCGTTTTACACGTTTTTAAAAGATTTCTCACAAAATTCATGTAGAAATTATAAAATTATTGTTTATTTTCACTGGAACGAAAAAAAAAACACGTTCGATGCCATCAGGTCAACGCCTACTTCCCTTAGTTTTAATGGTTGAATTATTGTTTAAAAATTTGAAACAGGTAAAACAATACAAGCTTAAAAATTTGAAAGCGTCGTATGGGAAATCTGAACATTAACAAGTCTTTTTGTATTGTAAAACAATTGACTTCGAAGTATCTTTGACATGACTTAGAAATATATTCTGAAATTTATTTCGAAGCCTTTTGCTGAACAGTTACGTACATATATGAGAGATATGGTTCTAAATTATCCCATCTGGCTCATCTCCAACACCTGTCATTTTTCCTTAAATCTTGCACTATATTTTAGTAACTTGAGGCAGTACTGTGTACACGTCAAAATTTGGTGACATTCTATCAAGTGGTTTTCGAGATGTCGTTCAATGTAGATGTTCAAAGACACATTTTTTTGGACAATATCGAGAAAAATCCTGGAAAATTCCAGTGAATGTCCGAAAACGACTGAAAATCAACTATTCAACCAAAGATCATATAAATCGTTTAAGAGGTATTAGAGTGAGCTAAATTTAACAGTGAGCATAAATTTAAAAAAGTGAAGATGATTGAGTCCAGGAAGTTAAACAATGTGAGAGGTTATCTAAAGCGCAATCCCAAAATTTTGCTGACTCAAAAACAGGACGGACTTCATTTCTATGAGATTGAAAAGCTGCCCACCGTTATAATAAACAAAATACGGTGGTCGAATCGTGCGCAAAATATTCTTCTATTGGGGAGATATTTTTGAAAATTTTCTAATTCATAGCAAAATGAACGATTTTGCGAGCAACCGGAAGGTTTCTAGCCAGAAATTTTTCGTTAATAAGTCTCGCCTGTATTATCCGGAGATAAACAAGGAGAAAAAAATGTCTCGTACTTGAGAATGCTGATGGTCTGTGAACGCTTCAAATCAATAATTGGCAAAATATTCAATTGTCTTCAAATGCTACAGCTTTCCCTCAATAGTTCTTACGAAGTTTACCCGATCAGGAAAGAAAAACTTTTTTATATCCAGATGAGATATTTTGACATTCGATTTTCTCCTATCTGGATGAGTTATAATTTTGTACTCGTGGGATGTTAAAATATCTCAAATTATATCAAAACGTCCATGCAACTAAGCTAAATAATATCAACCGTTGTTAAATTTAACAAAATTATAACTCAGTTAAATAGGATATATTAACTTAAAATCATATAGGAATTGTACGCAACAAAATGTCGATAAGAAATGAGAATCGAACTCATCATTTTTTCAATCTCATCCCATCCTACCAGCTGCGTGAATTTGCCTACTGCTCTACCTGACCTTCTTGAGAATTGGAAGTTTATTTTCCTAAAGCTTAGTTCTTTTAGAAATGGGACAGTTACGAATGCGTGTATCTCAAAAACCTTTTGTTTGATCTGAATACTTCCTATGAAGGAAATGAAGGTAATTTTATGATAATTCATGAAAAAATTTTAAAAAAATATTTATTGTTTTTTCGTAAGAATAAATTCTACTTTATTCTTGGTACCTCCCAACGCACACTTTTTTCAGTCATGATATTGATCAGTTTTTCAAACTCATACTTCGTCTTATCTGTATTTTAGGGGGCTACATCGTCCTCCTTCAATTTCTGCTACTTTTCGGACCAATACTTCTCTTTTAAAAGAAACTGTGGGCAATTTAGTGGAAACAGCTGTTTCGAAATTAACAAATTTGGTTATTTTTGAGCCAATTTTTGAGCGTTTTTAATGGAATTTTTGCTGGCAAAATCTTGCAATAACGAAGTAAAACCATCATAAGATTGAACTTAAAGTATAATCGGTTAGTATAGATCGTAGGTTGCGAAGGGTACATAAGAGATTACTCTTTTTAGGCTTTCAAAACCAGTGAAAAACCATAGTTTTCGTTTTGAAAATTGTTGTTTTTTCCTACAGGAGCAGAATCTTGGCAAATCATTATATTTTATACAAAATAACCAGCAAATACATACTTTAATATACTCGGGACCTTGCCATGAGCAGGCATGGTATAGGATTCAAACGCTGAAATATGTTTAAAATAGGGTATTTCATAAGATTTTTCGTTCATCAGAAATCATCTGTCCCATAGCCTCGGAATCGACTATACAGCTTACGAGCTGTGGAATTAGCAAAAAAAAAGTTGTTTGAGGTTAGGTTTGAATGACCCATTACCAGGCAACACTTTCAGCTTATCGGAGAAAAAAACATTCAAATTTCAGCGATCTACGCTTAGTTTTTCACTTATTGAAAAAAAAAAATGCTGGTATGAGACTTAACTTCCCTGATGACCCTTAGACGAAGTTGTCGATCATATGCTTCACTCTAATGCTTGATTTGAACTTTGTGGACATTTTTGACAGTATTTGCATACTTTTCCACCACTCACACACAGTAATTTTTCGAATATTCAACGGTTTTATCAGCTATCAATTTGATAATGATGGATTTTGAATGAAATTGTGCAAAATTATTTTTTCCTTTTTCTCTTGCATCGTAAGTATCTCCAAAACGCGTGAATTTTAAAATTTGAAAAAAATAGGTCGGGAAGTACTTTTCACAGGCAACAAAATGCTGTCAAAATTTTCAACGATTACTAATAAACGAGCTATTAGCAAGAGAAAGTGTCCCATTTCTAAACGAACTAAGGTTTACTTTTTCTAAATAGGCCGATGCAGGCTGGTTGTTAAGGGACGTTTTTCAAGCGCGCAAAGACAGGCTGCCATTTGGGTACCATGAAAATGGCCAATGGGAATTTATATAAGTTTACTTGATGTATTGGAATATTGGAGGATCGGAATCTGACTATTGGAATTTGCAATCGGAACGTGAGCATAGGAGAGGAGAGGAGAGGTGTGCGTGAATTGAAATTGGACAATGAGAAATTCTGTAGGTTTACTTGACGAATTAGAATCGGACTATTGGAATTTAAAAAGATGCGTGCGGGCAGGCAGGCTGTCGACTTTGAGTGTCTATCCGATGAATTGGAATACATAAAAGTGAAATTAGAATGAATTGGAAAAGGATTATCGGGATTTGAGAAGGAATACTTAATATAAAGGCTACCAAAATCCAATAAGCAGGCAGATCAAAACATTGAAAACAACAGTAGTCTCCAGCGTTTTTCTTTCGACTCATACTTCTGTCAAATAAAGTATACAGATTGAAGATATAAATGAAACCATGGCTTAAAAATTATTATTTTCATTCATACAGGACAATCAATAAATTTCATCTTCAAACTCTCAAAAGTGCGTTCGAAAAATTCGTTTTATTTCAAGTAAACAACAAATTTGAATGAATACAATCAATAACAGAATCAGATATAAGTATCTCGCTGAGGAAGGTTTGAGTAACGATTTCGATATGTTCTTCTGATCGGGTATAGATACCCTGTTTTGGTTGGATCTGGAATCGTGAAATTACGCGAAAACTGTAGTCAAGTGATTAAAAAGTGATTAATTTCGACGCAATTTCGACCACAATAAAAAATTGAGTCATTTTGAAGGTCAAGCTTCAGAAAATAGACAATGTTATCAAAAGTAGTAAACATGACGCAGGTGGTGCCCAAAAATAACAGTCGAAAAAAAAACTTCTTCATTGGACGCTATCTTATAAACCATCAGACAGAATGTCACAAAAACTATAATTTTGGAAAAAACGTACACAATTCAAATCTCTAAAAATCTGTGAATATTTCCAGAATTCTGTGTTCTGTGCAACAGAATTTGAGATGAAAATTTGCCCAAAAATCTGTGAAATTATTGATTTTTCTATTTTTTTTTTGTTTCGATTATAGTCGTTTTACCATCTTTATGGCATTCGCGACTTTATCAACGTTACAGTTGGCGGATCGTTATTGAAAAACTTATCCGGTACAACTGTGTTCGATGCTTACTCTTGGGCTTACTTTTCTCTTACTTTTCATGATTATTGGAAAAACTGTGTTATTTCCATCACAGAAAACTATCACAGAATTTTTGAGTAAAATCACAGACAGACAGATTTTTTCACAAAAACACAATTTTTTTTCAGTAACCTTGGCTGGCACGTCAACGGCCAAGCCTTGTTAGTCCAGTCAAAATCACCGCTAACTATAGCAGCTTCTTCGGATCTATGCCAAGCTCAAAGTGAGGCATATTTCCCTTTTTGGTGATTTTTAAGAGGATAATATCGGCACTTTGAGCCTTTTTAGGCACCCCTTAATAAAGACCATTGAGCTGAAATTTTGCACAGGTCAGTTAAATGGGCCAATTTGGGCCATCTTGGGTTAATGGTCGGGTTTGACAATTTAAATATGAAATTTTTCCCACACAGTATTGTAATGAAATTGACTCATCTCATTCTCCCATCGCATCCCATTCAGATTGATAATAATGAAATGAAAACAAGATTTTTTTTATTTCAAATATTCTTAGATTTATCTCAATATTAAAGCCTGATTTTTTTTCAACTGTCTGAGTTTCGAAGCTTAACTAAGAGTTTTTTTTAAACTGTTTAGGAATGAAATCAAAATTTTAAAAGTTTATTGAATATGTTCTTAAACGCATCCGAATAATTTTCTTAATTCAGTTTCAAAATTGGCTCCAAGTTTATCTTGAAATTGTCATCAATTCTCATAAACCTATTCGAAATAATTACTAAATGTTTCGAATTGGTCTGAAAATATTCTCAAAACTTTTACAAAATGTTGATGCACTTGTCTGGAAAATGTTTACGCTGTCAATAAACTTGTCTTTTAACGGTGTCAAAATTGTTCCAAAAATGGTTCATCTATGCGAGAAACACTTGAATAGTTAAAACAAGGTTTAAAATGTGGGTTCAGACTATTAGGATTGGATCTTTAAAATCGATTTTTTTTTTTTACCAAAGCAAAAACACTCTGACTCTTTAAAATGTTAATGCTTCCTATTCCAGTGCCTAATTATTACTGTACTGTAAATATTCGAATATCTAAGTATTCCTGTACAAAATATTCGAGATTTCTTTGAAATTTATTGTTTACCAACTTCAATGTTAATTCTTGTTACTTAGAGATAAGCGCTTGATAGAAAATATTATTTGTATATGTATTCGACACCTGAAAATGCGTTAAATTCTGATCAAATCTTTCAATAGGTTTATATCCAGATATTTAGGATTCATGTTTTTTTTTTCAAAATTAAATGTAACTGTTTAATTTTCATAATAATACTTTATCACAAACCCACCGCGATGGCTGTTGATGCGAATAAATCGGCGCTCGGCGATGACGCTCAATCCAATTCAATGGCAAATGGTGGCCAAAACAGCTGAAGAATGGCGACAACGGGCGGCCATTGTGTTCAGCTGCTGCTGCTCCAATTACATTTGGTGGAAAAACATTTGGCCGCGTATAGGCCAATGAAACAACATTTTTAATTCACCGCCGTCGCCACCATTCAGTTCAATTGACTGACAACAGAAGTATTTTGCTGGGGTTTTTTTTCTTCTTCTCTCAATCTTAAGGTGGCCCCACAACGCTCAGTTCAGTTGCTGTTGGAATTAATCTGAGCCGCTTTTAAATTCATTTCGCGTAATTTCGCAAAACCCTGTGAAACCGTCGTTGAAGCTATTTTTTTTTGCTTCTGATGGAGGTGGAGTTGCTGCGAATTGTGTGACCATATCGTTCTCCTCGAAGTTTGAAGACTGAGCGCGAATGTGTGTAAGACCAGAGCACAATCAGCTGTATATAATGCGAAATTCAAAAAAAAAAAAAAAATGGTTGGAGAAAAAAAAACCATAAACAACAACAACAACGTGGACGAACCAGCAAAAGCAAGGATTACGCAACTTCATTCCGTTGAAGACAGACGGAAAAAGACACAAACAGCAGTAGTGCGAAAAGTATTTCGCACATTTGTGACTTGCGTAGAAGATCTTGGGGTTTCAGCCCCACTTTCAGCGGTTACTGATGCTGCGTGGATTGGATGTCCGATCCATGAAACTTATTTTGAACAACTGACGGCGAAGATTAAGATGATGAGGCTCATCATCACAGCTTCTGAAGGAGAAGTGCTGATCGAAACCAGCTGATTAACGCTAATGTGCCAAAAAACAACAGCAAACATGAACTCCCGATGGGTTTATTGCATTTCCGTTGAAATTCTTTGAATTGATAACTGAGTTTTTTTTCCCGGAATTCCTCACTTTGTGATATTTATCTTTACTTATAACTGCTTATTATTTACATATCTCCATTAATTTTCTGATAACGTTTTCTAACATCGACGAAACAATATTTTCATTCACATTTGTAACTATTTTCATTTATCGATCCAAATTTATCCTTATCAAGTTCATTTACCGACCATTTTCGCAATTTTCCGGGAAAAATTGAAAATTTAAATTTTAACGCTCTCCTGCATACGAAACCTTATCAATTTGGTGTAATCGAATTTTTAGGTAGTAGCATTGCAAAACATTTCGAACTTTTTTAATGCCTCAAAAATACAATTAGAATTGAACCCAAGACTCAAAAACTAAGTACTTAAACGGATAAACTTGACTAAATTCAGTTGGTGATTTTTTACTGTTGATAGAAGTTGGTAAGCTAGACTGGTGAGTCATCAAATCCCGTAAATTTTCAGATAACTATCTTTTTGTTTCAAAATATGTTGTTTCTTTGTCGATAAATTTGCTACGGTCAACAATTTGCGAAATGGAAGCTCTAAATGATGAGTGCTGCAAAATAGAACGAAATGATTCTTTTCGTAACGTTACTTCATAGGAACTGTTTGGTTTTACAGATTCTGTCGTTTTTCACTTTTACGTTAAGTTTTCGAACGAAAAAACTTTTTTTTTCAATTCAAAATATTTACCAATTTGAAAAAAAAAGTCTAAGCCAGTTTCATCAAGGTAGAACTTTGAATTTCTTTGCGCTGATCCATTTCCAATATGGATCGTGTCAATTTTTAGTAATTTAGCACTTTTGATTTGCTTCGGGAATTCCAGGGACTTTTAGGCGTTACCTGGGATTCCCAATATTCTTTTTATTTCCGAGTATTTCTGGTTGGGAAATTTAGGTAGGACACTCTAGTTAATATGTAATGATGTCACAAAGAAAACGCCTTGATTTTTATATATAAGAAAAAGAAATGATTTTGTATGAGGCCTCCCTTGCAAAACAAATTGAGATTCTTGAAACTATTATACAAATTATCTCGGAACCGAAAAATCCTCGGATACAAAATTTCACTTCACTACGACCGTCCGTTTAAACTTGAAGGTGTCACAAAAACGTCTTGTAATTTTGAATATGAGTTTTTTTATTGTTTCAGAAAACCGTATGATGTGTCAATATAGAAATATGCACTTATAATGGGTGCCCTGTAATTGGGTACTGTTTTTTAATTGAACAAATTTATATTCATAATATCTTAACCATCGCAATAAACGAGAGTGCTTAGTTTTTTTTTAATTCAATGAATTCAATTACAGATCAAAGCATATTTCTTAAATATTTTTTAATTGACACTGAAGTTTTTGAACCTTTGAAAGGCTTATTATTGGTTCACAACTTCAGTGCTTGCTCGTTATTTTTAATTGTTCTAAAGCGTTATAAAAACTTTTAAAAGGTTGGAGGCAGGGTTGGACGGCTCCTCCCAAACAACAAAGAGCCGAGAAAAAACAGCACTGTTTTCAGTTCGGCGTCGGAGTGAAATCCTCTTTTGCTGATCATGTTCCACTCGTTACCCTAGTTTACACGAGCTGTAAGCGACTTGGACCACAGATGCCAATGTGCCTGATTTTTCAGAATTTGTCTGATTTTTATAAGCTCAGCCTGATAACCTGATAAGCTATTGAAATTCCCTGATTTTTTAAAATAAGCCTGGTTTTAACAAATGCGATAAAAAATTGGTTGTAGGAAATTGCATTAAGCACATGTAACTGATTTTTGAAAAAAAAATTTTTGGCAACCCTGACTCGGACAGCTAGTGTGAGAGCTCTGGCACCTCGGTGAAAGAAAGAGATTCTAGTCAAGAGCGCCCTAGTGTTTGAATCATACAATTATTGTTTTGACACAACCAGAGGTTCCACGTATCACAATTTTTCAGGTTTTTTTTAGAGTGCCATCCAGTTTTTTTTATTATTGGTAAAATTTACATGATTTCGGAAAACAGTGAATAAAATGTAATGTATTAAAATTTGTTCTGATTTTTAAAAATATATCAAATTTTTATAGCTGCATATGTTAAAGTGATTACAGTTCCTTCATTCGACCTTTGTTTATACAATCTATGCATCATATTAATTCTGATCTTTTTCATTGCTGTGCCCTGATTTTCGGCGGAGCCAGCTGGCATCTCTTCACACAACGAGTATTCGTAATTCGTAGCAATGCGTCTTTCTCGCCTACAAAAAAACTGTGTGCGCTCTCAGATTCCTCCGTTACACAATGTGCAATATAATTTTCCTGACAAGGAAATTCTCTTCATCAGAAGATGTGAATGCTCTCGCTCACTCTTGTGTGTAGACAATCTCACACTTGTTTGCAGTGTGATTTTTCTCTCTCCGCTCAGCTTGTGGAACAGTAGAAACAAAATTTCACTGGACAAGCCGCAGAGAAATGCCAACTATGGCTGAAGGTATTTTAGTTTAAGTTCTTTAATCAAAACTTAGAGATGTTTTATTTTTTCACATCAATATTGGATGTTGCCAAGCATTCTACAATTCTTTTAAATTGTTATTCAGTAATTTTAGGTTTGAATCAAACATCAACATTGTCATACCTGCTTCCGATCGGTTGACTGGTCGGCTACGGGCTCTTGTCTGGCGAGCAGTGATGCCACATTAAAATTGGTCCCGAAAAAATCGGTATTCGATATGAAAATTCCAAAATTCGGTTTAAATACCGAATTTTTTCAAGTTCATTTGTGTTTGTTTGAAAACCTTTTGCTGTTTATCACGAACGTGCATTTAATCTTGGTTCATACAACTTCAAGATACGACGAAGATTTATTGTGGAAATATTTTTTCTACCTGAATGATTTTTTCAAAATCGGTATGAAATCGGTATATTTGCCAGAGATCGGTATTCGGTATCGATTCTTGGTCGAAAATTTTGTCAAAAATCGGTATAAATAACAAAAAATCGGGATGTGTGGCAACGCTGCTGGCGAGGGCGGGGCGCTTACGAACGGCACACGATTTAGCCGCAGCCGAACGTTGACAGTCCGACAAAAAAGAGCGCGTCCGGAAGAGAGCAAAGGAGATTCACAGCAGAGGTGCCAGGTGCATGGTAATCGTCAGTTTAGATGATATTAAAATGGTTTTTCTTTTATATGAACTGCAGGCCAGCCAAGAAGGTGCTCACGCCTGTATCATAATTTGTTTATGCAACTCTGCAGATGTGAATATAATTTCCATAAATTTAGAAGTGTCCTGAAAAATCTGATTTTTTTTTCGCAGTGAGTTGATTTTTGATAAAATTACCTGGCACCCTTGAATCGCAGAGACTTATATACAGGGGATTGAAATATAGAGAGAATTCTTTGTATTTGCAATAATAATGATTAAAATCCCATAACTGCTTCACAAATTACAACAATTTACAACAACTCGCATATTTTCTCTCTCTCTCTCTCTCATTTTTCCGCAAAATTGGCCACAATTTCAATCATTGGCTGCACCATTTGTGTGATCGTTGAGGTATTTTCTCTCTTCATCTCAGTCTCTCAGTCCCCCGCAAATATATCGTTGTGAAGAGATATTCGAAAGCTGGCAATTTGGGTTGCTATTTGAAAATGTTTGATTCGTTTGGGAAATCAAAAATATAGATATTCTCCTATCTCACAAACATTTGGAAGGTTTCGATTTTTTTGTTTTTGATTTGTTATGGCATATACATAAGTGTGGGCCAAAAGATTTGGATCACCCCTTAAAAATTTATTTTAGCCATCTACATTTTAAATTAGTTAGGAGTGCGCGTTTGGCCTATTTAATGACTAACGTATTGGGTTTAAATATAAGCAGCCGGGGATCAAATCCCACTGTTTCGAATTTCAGGAAATTTTGTTAGTCTACACTCACGACGAAAATGTATCGAACAAACAAACGAAAATTAAATTGTTAACTCTATGAACTATGGAGTATGAAAGAATTCTGTAGGGGATAAACAGAAACGTTTGTAATTCAGTCTCGGTAACTGGACTATTATAGAAGCTAGTCGATGAGGCAGTTCCGAGTCGTGCTTTAAATAGCATCGGCAAGTGGAATAAGTAGAAGAAGAGAAACTAACACCTTCAAATAAGAACAAATTGAAGCTTTCAAGTGAACCAAAGCGATATTCTTTTACTCGTATAAATGATAGAGTGATAGTCAAAAATTTACATGTATTTATTCAACAGTTGGGCTTCTTGGTAAAAATTTGCTTTAAAAAAATATGAATGTCAAATGGTTTATGAAGTAAATCTGCAAAAATATGCTAACCAAATATGAATGAACAAGCGCAGCTCAAAGCTTTCAAATAAACTCATCAGAATAGCAATACATTGTTTGTTGAGAGAGATAAGTACCAAATAAAATTGCATGTTAGGCTTCCAAAAGAGCCTTTCATAATTATTTTATAAAACTTGGTCAAAAAATTTCATTTTTAACGGAAACATTAAAATTTATCAACACAATTTGTGTTTGATTTGCTAAGTTTTGAAAATAAAGAAAATCCATGCATTTTTCAGTGAAATCCAAGCAATCGGGCTGGACCGGACTTCTTCCAAACCGGGAAATCTGGCACTTATGTATTGTTGGCACTTATATATGAAAACCTACGAGAGTGTTGAAATATAATTTGAAGCCCCAATCAATTTTGACTTAATAATGCCAAACAATTCTTCGAACACAACTTCAAAGGGTGAATTCTCAAAATTAAGGGCCTCATTCAGGTTTTTCTGCTTTTTCTGTTAACTTTGCAACTGCAGTTGACAGTTTTGAAATAAATACACTTTTTGTGTTAAAAACATCTGGAAGATTGTGTTGAGTATCTTTAAAATTAAACATTTAACATGAAAAATAAATAAATTATTCTTTTGGAAACGAATGTGATGTGAATACACAAAATAAATCCTAAAAGACTCTATCAACATAAGTATCAAAGCGGTTGAAATCTCATTCCGATATGCATCATAAGACTCGGACAGGTTTCCAGCTTGGGACCAACATAAATCAAAAGCCCGATCCCTCAAGTCTCAACAGACAACAGAACGGAACGGAAACAAGGAAACGAACCTGCGCATAATCATTCCCAATGCACCAGATCCGAGGTTTGATTGAAAATGGAAATCAAACTAACTTTCGCAAACTACGTCTGGATCTTAGTGGAAGAAAAAATAAACCTCAAAACAAATCTAACTTACAGGAGTGCATTGAAATAGAGACGAATCTTTCTTCAGTTTGTTAATATGTAGTTAATTCAAAAGTCCCTTCTCATGGTAGGACTCCATCGATCTCGATAGCTTAAGTAACAAAAACTAGAACCTTTAAGGGAGTTCTAACTGTCTACTGAGACTTCCTAACTCACGTGACGATGCGGAAACGGAATAGTTCGTCTTCCCAGCATCGATCGCGCTTGTCCGATCAAGTGTCGCGGATATGTTGAACATGTCCACACAATTTAATTTACATTTAATGTTAAATTCCTTTCGATTTTCATCCCCCTACGTCTTCCTGATTCTGATTTAGTTCTTTTTTTTTCTGTTCGGATGAGTTTTGCTTTAACTGTTGCCTTGGCTGGTGGTGTTGATTTGAAACGCCTCCACCTTTCTCTGCCTTTCGGAATTGGATTCTAGATGAGTTCTAGGGGAAGGAACCTCGAAGTTACAGTTACAGTGTCTCTAGTTGCTATCGAAAGGGATATCTCGGACAAGTCTGTCTTTCCTCTAGTTGGAGTTCAATGTTCAGTGAACTTCTAATTGGTGCGGCTCCCCAAGATGCCAGATGCTCTCGTTTGGGTGTGCATGAGCGACTGCGCAAACTATCTATTTCTATCTTCTATTTTTTGTTTTTGTCGCAATTTAAGTTTGTTCCGACATTTCTAACGTCCTGAAGAAGAACCCCTCCCAAGACGATCTTTCTTGGGCGGCGTTTGTAATGTAGCAAGACCGGGACCTGATCTATCAGGAAGTTGACTTGTTCATGCGACGCGAAGGGTCGTCGTCGCTTGTTTGCATGTTTGAAAAATTGTTTGCCCAGACTTCTTTCTCTTTTACTAGTGGGTTTGTGCTCGAGTTGGATGCGCATTCGGATGACTCTCTGGCTGGACCTGCCGATTGGATTTGTTTTTCACTGTTGTCTGTTTTCTCCCCTAGAGTTGACACAAGAAGGCGTCATGCTAAATTTATGGCGTGATTGGTCCACCTTCTTGAAGCTGTCGATGCCGCGAGTTGTCCACTGCAAGTATGACTGCCTAATGCCTTCTGTTGATTTAAAATATTGGCAATCACCGCATGGATGCTTGAGAGTTCAGAAGAGGAGGCGAGGCAAGGTGTGAGGGCAACGAACTGCGATGAACTTGTTTGGATATGGGCTGGACAGCACTCCCCCGCGCTCGCCATTTTTCGGGATCATTAGCGCGCTCGAGAGATGATTCAGTTTCAAGTGGGAAGATTGGTGGAATTTTTGCTCATTAGTCATATCATCGATCAATCGTGCTGGTTAGAACCACTGCAAATTCCAAAATTTAGATGCGAAAGGTTAATTTTAATTTTGAACAGTTAGTATATTGAAGTTGAAATTCGGAATGCAACTTACAACAGTCTTAAATATAACATAAAAATTGGAAGTTCTTACTTTGCTTAACGTAAATTGGACCTTTCCAACATATTTTGGTGCAAGTTCAATGGTGACACAATAAAAAAAAAAAAAAATTATGCAAAATGAAAAAATAAAAAAAAAAGGAAAAACTTCCTACAATGCACACTGGGGAAAAAGTTACTCTTAGGGACTTAGGGAGGTGGGAGACATATGATACTCTCATACTCAATCGAATATGTATAAAACACTGTAGTGCAAGAACATGATGAAGATGGCAGGCAAAGCCATCAATATTTACTAATACGAATTGAAATTTAGATTAAAATCAAAATTTTAAGCTTAGGACATAAGAATCACAAAAAAAACATAGCTTTTAAGCCCGATTTAAAAAAAAAACTAAATCCGATTTCTAATATAAATATAAATAAATGATTATAATTGTTGTTCATTGATCGTTCAAATTTCCATACTTTTTCTTAATTTTTAACTGAAGCCTTGTTTGAAAATTTGAATACAATCCATTGTTAAATTTTGTATTTGAAAAATTGTTTAGTCAAAATTGGAATTGTGAATTCCTGATTAGAAAAAAAATCTATTCTTAACTTAACGAATTTATTCAAAACACGAACTTTCATCATCAGGTGAATTTGATACAAAGAAGAAACAGAATTTTATTTGAAAGTGCCGGTGATCAGAATCAGAGATAAAATTTTTTTTCATATTACAATTTTTTCGGTTATCAGAATAGAAGGTTAAAAATCATTTTTGAAGTTCACAATAATAACTTCATACATTTATAAAACAACATGTTTTAATCATCATTGAAAGCTTATACTAACAAAGTACAGGTTGGGAAATTGATTTCTAGAATAATTTCTAGAATAATCAACAAAAAACTGATAAAACAATAACAAGGAATTTGAAGATTTTTTGTAAGTATTGAAAGCACATAGCAAATACCAATTTAATTACCGTTGCGCATTAAAATTTAGCTCTAATGTAGCTTCCGTGAATAACTTTTAATTTTAATTAAAAAAAATCATTAATGAAAATTTCAAGCACTGAATATTTTTGTCGCCGTTGATATTTGCGCCCTGGAAAAGACAAAAGGAAGAAACTATGTTTTCCTTATAAAAGATTTAGATTTAAAGGGTACCAAGAAGATTATGTTTTCAGAACACAAAAATTCATAAGACACATTCCACGTGCTTGTAACGCTCAAAAGTGATTTTTATTTTTATTTTTTTTTATTGATTAAATTTTTTTTATATTTACATAACAAACTTAAAACTAGCACTTTTTCCTTAAATCTTATTGCACTTTTATCAACTAATACGCCTTAATCAAATCATATTTACATAGTTCTGAAAATGTTTCTGGAAAATAAATTTATTGTTCCATCTTAGGGATCGTACTCTTTCTTTAATTCCATTTATGTTTATATCTTTTCTCATTTCTATTATGTATGTTATGCATTCTAAAGTCAACCACAATCCTGCCTTAAACTTATAATTGTTCTTATTAATTGTACATTGGAATAAATCTTCTGCATCGGTTATATCTAATTTGAATTTCGTTTTTAGTTCGTTGTTTAACCAGGACCAAATAATTTTAGATTTTTCACATTCTTTAATTCGATGCAGAGAACTGTCTTTTAAGTTACAAAGATCGCATTTCGAAGAATTTAGCCCCCTAACATTGTGCCTGAACATTTTTTCATTTGTTGGAATCAAATCTCTCAGCAGGATAAAAAAGGAAGACTTCTGACCTGAGCTAAGGTAGTAAGTTCGCGTATCAAAAAATTTCAAACTTGTCCATATTTTTGATAATTCAAATAACATAAAACCAACGGAAAAAAGAAAAAAAAATATTTAAACATGTTTTGTATAACTTTGAAAATCAAATATTTTTGTTGAAAAAAGTGGTGATTTTGACAACTTTTCCAAAAAAAATTATTAAAATATATGGATAAATTTATTTTGGAAAATTTTTTAAAACGTTTTGAAGCCAAAAAACACTGCTTCATTTTGCAGAAAAAAGAATTTGTTTATATCCAATGTGGTTGTTTTGAAAAGTGAACAAAAACAGGTGCAAATGAGTGAATTCACGTCACAAAAAAGGAAACTTTTGAGTTTTATGAGAAAATTTTGACATTTTCTGACATAAAAAATGAGATCTTCTTTGAAATGATAGGAAAATTCTAAAACAATAAATTTTATAAAAGTCGGTTGGAATCTAGCTGAGTTACAACAACACGAATGAGTGAATTTTACAAGGGGAATATGCTCTAAAAGCTGTGTTGACCCACCAGATGATCGGATTTTTTAAAATCGAGCATAGTTTAGCTGATTTATCAATAAATTCACTATATTCAAATAAAAATACAAAAAAAAAATGAAAAACAAAATTAAAACAATTTTTTTTGTAAATCTTTAAATGAAGACTGTGAGAAACAGTAGTAATTTTTACGTAAGAACCCTCAATATGTTGCTATTAAAGTGCCATTCAAAATAAGGAAAAAGTTAGGTAAAAATTCTGAAAATTTATGATTTTAAAAGTCAGAACAACAAAATGTCGTTTTTAAAAAAGCACATATAATTTGAATGTTCTGAAGAATGGTTCAGAATAACTTTATATTTCGTGACGTGCATTCGTTTAAATATCCCGTTCTGTTTAAACTGAATGAATTCACGTCACAACTTCAAATAAGCATAACTTCATTCGATTTTGTTCAATCGAGAAGTTAAGCACATAAAATTATGGGTTATTGTTTTTTCTACAACTCATATGAAGACATTGCTATTCTATTTCCACAGAGAGAACAGAAAATCAAAGTTGTATGCACTGAAGTCAAAAATGGTCAATTCTAGCATGAATTCGCGTCACAAAAGTAATCGATCTTAACAAAAACAGCTTAAATTTTTTAATGACCAAACTATATTCATTTTCAAAGAAATTTAATTTGCGACCGTTTGCTATAATTGTTTTTATTTTCAAATTAGTTGGTTAACTTCTAGAATGATAACAGTTCAGAAAAGTCCGGAAGAGCGATTTCACGTCACGATGGAATGTGTTATAATTGAAAAACATGAGATACTTTTAAAAATTATTAATAAAAAAGATTTGAAAAAAAAAATATCTAAAAGATTAGGTTCATTTTTTTAAATATTAAAACAATATTAGACGATTGAAAAAAATAAGTTCCTAGTTTCGGTGATATGGAGTGTATTAGTTCAAATATGAATCAGTTTTGAGTGAAATTAATCATTGATAACTTATGCTCTATCACATCTACATGGAGTTAAAAAAAACTGATTAAATATTTGTTTATTATACTTCATTATGGAATCATTATGATGATGATAATAAGGAAAAATGATCTAAAAAAGTTTAATTTCCATGTTGATTTGGAATGGCATTTCAGTCAATGATATTTGTGATTAATATTACAATATAGTTTGCATTATATTCGACGATTTGGCTGTAGATTGGGGCCTTTTTCAAAGGAAATCTAGGAATTTATTTGGATTTTTTTTTAAATTTACTACAATTTGTTACAATTTTACTAGGTGTTGATTCAAAATTGTGATACGAAAAGAACAAGTTTAATACAACAATGTATATCCAAATGGTAAAGTAAAAACAACAAATAATACAATAGTTACAAAAACTACAATATCATTTCATAACAGGATAAACAAACTAGAGCATGCACAACAAAGTCGACAACATAAATACAGTACAACGCATAGTAACTTAACACCTAGTAAAATTGTAACAACTGTTATATATATAAAAAAATTCCTAATAAATTCCTAGATTTCCTTTGAAAAAGGCCCGAATCTACGGCGGAAACGTCGGATATAATGCAAACTATATTGTATTATTAATTACAAATATCATTGACTGAAATGCCATTCCAAATCAACACGAAAACAAATCAGTTGTTGAATTATATTGAAAAAAAAGTTTAATTTTAGATATTTGAATAAATAGAAAAAATATCATTACAAGCATTTCCGACACTACTAAATAAATTTAGATTTTATTTCATTAACAAATTTTGAAGCAGGCATTTACAATTTATGGAGATAAAAATATCTGGATCTTATTTTGGATTCAATGGGGTAAAGTGAAGAAGCAGAAGGCTTCTTTAACGTTTAACGCAGAAATCAAAATTACTTGCGTTCTTGGAGAAAGTTGATAATTGATTTGAAACCTTTATTTTTAATTTTTTTTATGTTATAAAGCTTTGTCAAAAAAAAAGTTAAAAAATAAATTTATTAAATGATTTTTATTTGAGAATTTTTTTTTCGGGAAGTTTTTCGGCTAGCAGTCTTGTTTTTAGCAAAAACTTCGTATTGATTTACGTTTCCAACGTTTTGATCCTAATTGGATCTTCTTCAGGGGCTTAAAAATAGTGTCTATTTAGTTTGTTCTGCTGATCATAATTTATGCTTTTCTATCGAAAAGATGCCGTTTTCTTGTATGTGTCGACTCAGCTTGTCGTGTATAGTTGTTTTTTTTTTTAATTTTTTTTCCAAATCATTTAAGTTAGTTCGTGTTTTAGTCCCTGAAGAAGATCCTATAAGGATCGAAACGTTGGAAACCTAAATCAATACGTCGGTTTAGCTTAAAACAAGACTGAAAGCAGAAAAAACTCCCCGAAAGAAACATATTTCCAGTCGAATTTTCTTCCACAAAAATATTAAGGAAAATTGATTTTTAAAACATCAGCTGTTAGACAAAAAACAAATTGCATATTTGGATTCACGGCACCCAAATCAATCAAAACCATAAAATCTGATTACTTGCACTCCTTTACTTGCTACCTTCGAATATGAAGTATAGGTTTCAGTTGAAAGAGAAACAAATAAATAAAATTGAGGCTGAAATTGGTTTCTTGAGGAATATTTCATATCAGCATAAATTTTGGAACAACATTAGCTGTTTTTTTTATAATCAAAGTGATAAGTTAGAAAGTAATGGATATTAGGTTTGCGTTTATAGTTTGCAAATTCTGTTTTATATCGTGGGTATTCTAAACTAGCCATGAGCCAGCCTAAATATGACCACATACTAACTTGTGATATGTAAAATAAGTATTCGATGAATTAATTTTGAAGTTCAAATCGTTGGTTCCAAATTTTTAACTTGTTTATTTACACTTCTTAGTAAAAACCAATTTTAAACACGTTGTAGGGTTTTTGTGTGTCTAGGTCTGAGTTTCAATACAAAAGGTTAACTTAAGGTTGCCAGATTGCCAGGTTTGCCCGAATATTTAATACCAGATTTGGGAGCAATCTGGCCCGGCCCGGTTGCCCGGATTTAATTGGAAAATGCCCCGATTTCTCACGTATTTTTTCACTTTTATTGGCAAATAAAACAAAATAAAAATAAATTGTGTTATACAAATTTTATTATTAAGTCTCCGAAACAAAAAATTTTTAGCAGATTTTACATAAATAATCATGAAAAGTTTTTTCGAAGCCTAAAATACGATTTAAAATCTGTTTATAAATTATTATGAAAAAATATTATTTTTCAATTCTTTTATCTTGATTTTTGTTGAGTAATTTTAAAGTGTTTACAAAATTTGTCCGGATATTGCCCGGAATTTTGGTGGTCAATTTAGCAATGAAATGCCAGGTTTTTTTTATAGAAAATGGCCCGGTTAGTCCGGCCCGGATACGTGCTTAAAAAGTTCTGGCAACCTTAGATTAACTGGATTGCAAATCGATATCTACTATTTAAAATTAGCTTAAATTCGTGAACATTATATAGAGTCATAAAATGGAATGTCTTAGGCTTACAGTGATTGATAACTAAATTTTGCCGGAGGCGAGCCAATTTTCTGACATGTTTGTTAAAATTATTTTTAAACACCAAATTAATTTCTTGCACTTAAAATTAAATTTGGGAAAATTTTCCATTGGGGAGAGGGAGGTTTACACCCTTAACCGGCCTTGGGACAGGGTAATGAGGTCTCTCAAGAGAGCGGGGGTAAAAATTATAACGAAACGAACGCGAAAACGAAAAAGCGTAGAAAACAGCAAAATTATTTTGATCAACATAATCCAAACCAAACCGTGTGTTCTTCCATGTCTTCAAAATGAGTACTAACGAGGTTTTAAGGAAGTTTTCGAACAAAATGTTAAACGAAAATGATGTTTAAAATAAGAAAAGAGCTTTTTTACTGCCCTTGACTTGATTTGATTGGAAGATGGATATATGGGCTCTTTTCTTCATTCAATATCGAAATATAATTGCTTTCTTCAATATAAAATGTACTGATGTATCACTGTTTGAGGTATTTTTTATGCTGTTTACTTTTCTTATAAATCGGAGCGCTGCACACAGGAGTATTTCACCCAAAAACTTGACAAAAACTCAAAATTTAAGTTTCATTGGTTACTTTTATGTTTATGTTTATTTGATTCTTGAATAAATTAAACATCATGTACCGGTCTTTTTTCTGACATTTGATTTGTTTAACAGCTGTGGCAGCTGGCGAAACATTAGTATTTTTACGAGATAAATTTTTTCTTCAAATCTTTGAATCAGCGCGACTAAGTCATGAATCTATGAATCTATGAATAAATCTTATTTAAATGACAAAAAATGAAATTTTGAAATGGAGAACTTCAATGGAGGGATGTTTAATAATTTTAAGTACAATAGATAAAAATCGAGGATTAAAGAGACAGTGTATAGTGCTTTGGAAATTATTTTATATATTTTTAGTAGGTATTAAACGGTGATTTTTTTACAACTTAGTGTTTTTGTTTATGCTCCCAGCAAGTCCCGGCAAATTGTTTGATATCATTTGAAAATTATAACTTCAAAAATCATGTGCAAAAGAAAAAAAAAAGCGCAAACTCGCGCAATTTTGATATTTTTTCCACATAAAAGTCACCTGGGCTTCGTTTTTTTTTAAATTAAAGCTCAGTGAAATTTATGATTTTTTTTGAATATTTTCAATTGTTATTTCACTTTCATAAACAAATAAAAAAGATCTTTATTTTTTTTTTGATTTTATAACTTTTCTAACCTGGATTATCTTTCATGTCATATAAATGTTAGAAAATTACTTAATAAAAACTATGAAAATTTTTTGAAAAAGTTAAAAAATATATTAAAACATCTAAAAAACGTTTGATTGGTCAAAACAAACTCTTTTATTGACTTAAAAACTAAAAAAATATATTTTTGGCTTACTTTTCCTTCTTCATACTCCTGTGTGCGCTGGTTCGTTGCGGTTGTAATTTGTACTTCGATTTTCAAGAGCATAACGGCCAAGGCCAAGGTACTTGCTGGAATTAGATGTCAATCAGGAACTCAAAAAGGTTTAATTCATGATACCACGATCTATTTTAGAAACAGAATAAAAGGTGCCGGTTCTATAGCAAATTAAGATACTACAAGAGAAAAAGATAAAAAAAACATGTCGTTTCCCCAACCAAGTTTCCTCAGAATCGATTTACAGTAGAACTCCGCTTATCCGAGGTAGTCGGGGAAGGAGCACCACAGATAAAGGAACACTCGGATTACACGAAATAAATTGAAAAACTCTACCTGTTTACTCTGATTTTGCTTATCATTCAGGCTCGTAGCTCATAAATTCATGGATTTTGTTAGGCTATTTAATCGACGTTTTTCTTCAAGTAAAGACTTGAAAAAATTGGGCGGGAGCTCGGATAACAGGAGATCAAATAAGCGTGTTCTTTTGTATATGTACATGGTAGGTTCAATTCAAAATAGGACTAATTTTATTTTGGTGATTAGGCTAAGTTCTTAGTGAACGGAAACATAAAATTTTATCAGCGGTGTGTTGTCTGTTGAAGGTACTTTAATTTCTGTATTTTTTTCTCAATTAAATACTACAGAATTTCCAACATATTTGTGATACAATACAATGGAGCACAAAAATTAAGTGGTGGAATAGTTTGGAAACACTGTCGAAAAAACCCTCAAATTTCATAATAAGTGTTGGACTGAAGCACAGTATTGGCAACTACGTAGAGAAGAATCAGGAAAGTCAAGCCTCATTACATCATTAGGAATTATCGAAACACTTAGAGTAGATCGTTCAAGTGTCCAGCAAATTTGTTTCCGAGAGGCTGGAAATGTTGTCGAACTATCATTCTATTAACAAATTATTGAAAATTACAGAGCTCGTAAACTGTATAAACAGTCGGAGCCAACACTATGTGACAGAAGAGTTCTGATGGATAATAAAATTTGTGAAAAATTTTGTTTAAAACAAATTCAACAGTTGCACTTTATAATATCCTTGCTCTTGACGATGTCCCTAGCAGAATATAGTTTGTGTTTGACTGTTATTTTTGAAAATATCATATACGAGGAAGAATGACCTTAATGGGTTAAATTCCTATAAAAAAGAAAAAAAATCATATTTGGCAAGACTCTGCTCTTCTGGAAGAAATCAACAATTTTTGTGATCAATTCATCGATTTTCACTGTTTTTTTGCCTATAAAGAGTATTCTTCTTTGTATACTTCGCAATCTACGATTTCAACTAAACCAAGGTTTTGAGAAAACCAAGGTTCTCCGACTTTCCCACTAAACAGGCGAAGAGTGAGCGTGATGCTCAATGAATTTGTTTACATACCTAAGAATATTTGCTCTGCTGTTCAGTGGTTTGTTGGTAATCAAACTCCATGAGCTCAGCAGATGTAAAACTTAAAATGGCTAGAATGGTTGAATCGGGAATTTCCCATATGGCAACACCTTCTATGTATACAAAGCTTGAACTAAACGATTTTATTTTTAAGGTCGCGATTCGACCAGACCGAACTAAACGCCATTTTTTCGAGACACTTGACCTTAAAGTGTAAATATTTTCATCTAGTTACGAAAACTTTGAAATTTATGAACTAGAATCGATTGTTTATAAACCAAGGAATTTGTTTCAGTCAATCTTATTCGCTTTTTCTATCTGGTATGGTGATTACACGAGATTCAAATTTTGTTGTTTCTCAATTTTCTCTTGGCGCTCAGTTCGGTCTGGTCAAAGCCCGGCCAAATGAATATTATGATTTGAATGCTATGATTTTTTCACATTTTTACAGCTGACATTCCAGTTAAGGAGTGTTTTATTGACACAGAAATAATCCACCACTGTCCTCAGTCTCACTCACAGAGAAGTTAGTGTTCGAATTGGAGATAATATAGAAGAAATTGAGAAGGAGATACAGTTCATTATAATGAAGATTAGACAAAGTTTAAGTGGAAAAGTTTATAAATATCATGATTGAAATAGTGTGCGCTGACCAATGGCGGCTTCCTAGAATAAAAGAGAAAGTCTAGTGTTTTGAGACACGAAAAAAAAATTATTTACGTTTTGGGCATAATCGGCATAAACATTGATATGTGAATGTTTGTTAAAAATGAACTTCGTAAAGAATCCGATTCCCACATTAAAACGCTGTCCGATGTCTCCCGCCAGCTGAAGGTTCATAAATTAATCCAGCTGTCAATACAGGTTGTGACAATTGGTGTTCATGTCTCGCCCTGGCTCTTAAATTCCTGTTGATCGTAGGCATGAAAGGTACATGAACTGGCAACTCACCACACTGGAGGAGACGGCAAAACCTTCAATTGTCCCGTTGTCGATTCAAAGAACATAAATAGTTTAGGAAGGTAACAGAACACCGCCAAGTGTCGCAGCTGCGGCTGGAATCTAGTCGACGGGATCACTTAATTCATCCCCACTCCCGGCCACGCATGCCAACACCCACCGGGAGTCGATTCAATATTTTTTCGAGATAGAATTAACTGCTTGACTATTTGTAAGTCCAGTACTTTTGGAGGAAGAAGTTGAGAGAATAAAAATACACCCAACGCATACGTAATTAGGGCGCCCCAATCGTGTCTGGAATATTTACATTATTTTGAGGGAACTTAAGTGCCTCGCGATCTTTCACCCACTCGAGTCCACTCGAAAAAAGTTCAAGAACATTAGAAGACGCCTCCCATTCGGATTGGTGGAGGAATGGCGCGCGCGTCGTTATGTGTGTGGGGGATTGAGTAAGTACTGACTGACTGGATGTATGCAAATACAAATAGCGGGATTCGGCTCTATAAAGTGTTTTTATTGGATATTTTCATTCTGGAGGCGTCCCACGAGGAGACTGATCGAGCCATCTACGGTTCGGCAGCTCTTGTAAGTTATGATGGATCAATCTATTGTGACTTTCAAATGCTCTGAATGGTAGAGTAACGATATCTCTTCAATTAGCCTCTTATGGGGATAGATCTATTTGAAGTGTTCTTACTTCAAATTATTCAGAAAAGTTACTGTTATAAGTGAATTGCAACAATTTAAGGAATTATGTCGACATCCTCAGAAAAAGCTACATTTCAATCTACCAGTCGACAGACTGTATGTCAAGGTGTTGCCCTTTCGTTAACCTTTTTGAGATAGCGGGATCCTCCTCTAGAACGACATGTTCAAGTTCGACATGCCCCTACAACGACAACTTCGACAACATCATGTCGTGGTTCAGGAATTCCGTAATTGATCTCTCGACTAGAACATTTCAATCGATTCACGGCATAAGTCTCAACAATCATCCAGCCAGCTGCTGGAGCAAGCACGATTGGAAAGTACTAGTCAAATTCAGAACATACTCACAAAAAGAGAAGAAATAATTACTGCAAACGGTAGATAACTCACGCTGCCCGCCTTCCGCCCCCTCTTTAAAGCTAGCTTAACGACGAAAAAGGGAACGGAACATGACAATGTCGAAAAAAGAGGGCCACAAGCAACAACCCCACAACAACATGAGTAGTTTGTGGTTCAAGATGTTGCATAACTTCCCTTCCTTTGCAGGGTTCTACGACCTTGCCTGGGAATGCCTAGTTGTGTAACTCTGTGTAAGACCCACGACAATCCTGGCCCGCCTGAAAAACAACTCCGAAACGACATCAACCACGGTCCAAATCTGGAAGCTGCAATCTTCCGCGTCGCCATCGTCGTAGAGAAAGAAACACTCCGAAAAGCATGTGTTTATGCAAAGTACAAATTTTGTTCCCATTCATTTTGCAGGAGGTATCTGAAATCCAGGGACCTAGGGCCTCTAGAACTCGTTGGAAGAAATTTTTCTAACGTCCGCCCTCACTGTCAAAGAAGGTCTCCGAAAGCCGTAAATAAAAGACAACGAAACAATTAGATCAGTGACTCGAGCAATTGCCAGACAGAAAGCTTTGAAGAAGAGTTTGAAATTGGATTAAGTTACTTCAAACTTTGGTCGCGAACATTCTAACATATAATCCCATGAAATTGTAACGACTTTGGATATGAACTGCGTGTGACCGAAATTGATGGAGGAATTTCTTATCGGATGTCGTTTTCCAATACGGGAAGAACGTTTCCGGAGCAAATAATCACGACTTTCAAATGTGAAACCATTGCTGTGGCCAGAGTTGTGATCAAATTCTGACAATTTTGACAATTTTGACAATTTTGACAATTTTGACAATTTTGACAATTTTGACAATTTTGACAATTTTGACAATTTTGACAATTTTGACAATTTTGACAATTTTGACAATTTTGACAATTTTGACAATTTTGACAATTTTGACAATTTTGACAATTTTGACAATTTTTACAATTTTGACAATTGTGACAATTTTGACAATTTTGACAATTTTGACAATTTTGACAATTTTGACAATTTTGACAATTTTGACAATTTTGACAATTTTGACAATTTTGACAATTTTGACAATTTTGACAATTTTGACAATTTTGACAATTTTGACAATTTTGACAATTTTGACAATTTTGACAATTTTGACAATTTTGACAATTTTGACAATTTTGATAATTTTGACAATTTTGACAATTTTGACAATTTTGACAATTTTGACAATTTTGACAATTTTGACAATTTTGACAATTTTGACAATTTTGACAATTTTGACAATTTTGACAATTTGACAATTTTTACAATTTTGACAATTGTGACAATTTTGACAATTTTGACAATTTTGACAATTTTGACAATTTTGACAATTTTGACAATTTTGACAATTTTGACAATTTTGACAATTTTGACAATTTTGACAATTTTGACAATTTTTACAATTTTGACAATTGTGACAATTTTGACAATTTTGACAATTTTGACAATTTTGACAATTTTGACAATTTTGACAATTTTGACAATTTTTACAATTTTGACAATTTTGACAATTTTGACAATTTTGACAATTTTGACAATTTTGACAATTTTGACAATTTTGACAATTTTGACAATTTTGACAATTTTGACAATTTTGACAATTTTGACAATTTTGACAATTTTGACAATTTTGACAATTTTGACAATTTTGACAATTTTGACAATTTTGACAATTTTGACAATTTTGACAATTTTGACAATTTTGACAATTTTGACAATTTTGACAATTTTGACAATTTTGACAATTTTGACAATTTTGACAATTTTGACAATTTTGACAATTTTGACAATTTTGACAATTTTGACAATTTTGACAATTTTGACAATTTTGACAATTTTGACAATTTTGACAATTTTGACAATTTTGACAATTTTGACAATTTTGACAATTTTGACAATTTTGACAATTTTGACAATTTTGACAATTTTGACAATTTTGACAATTTTGACAATTTTGACAATTTTGACATTTTTGACAATTTTGACAATTTTGACAATTTTGACAATTTTGACAATTTTGACAATTGTGACAATTTTGACAATTTTGACAATTTTGACAATTTTGACAATTTTGACAATTTTGACAATTTTGACAATTTTGACAATTTTGACAATTTTGACAATTTTGACAATTTTGACAATTTTGACAATTTTGACAATTTTGACAATTTTGACAATTTTGACAATTTTGACAATTTTGACAATTTTGACAATTTTGACAATTTTGACAATTTTGACAATTTTGACAATTTTGTCATTTTTGACAATTTTGACAATTTTGACAATTTTGACAATTTTGACAATTTTGACAATTTTGACAATTTTGACAATTTTGACAATTTTGACAATTTTGACAATTTTGACAATTTTGACAATTTCGACAATTTTGACAATTTTGACAATTTTGACAATTTTGACAATTTTGACAATTTTGACAATTTTGACAATTTTGACAATTTTGACAATTTTGACAATTTTGACAATTTTGACAATTTTGACAATTTTGACAATTTTGACAATTTTGACAATTTTGACAATTTTGACAATTTTGACAATTTTGACAATTTTGACAATTTTGACAATTTTGACAATTTTGACAATTTTGATAATTTTGACAATTTTGACAATTTTGACAATTTTGACAATTTTGACAATTTTGACAATTTTGACAATTTTGACAATTTTGACAATTTTGACAATTTTGACAATTTTGACAATTTTGACAATTTTGACAATTTTGACGATTTTGACAATTTTGACAATTTTGACAATTTTGACAATTTTGGCAATTTTGACAATTTTGACAATTTTGACAATTTTGATAGTTAAGACAATTTTAACAATTGTGTCATTTTTGACAATTTTGACAATTTTGACATATTTGACAATTTTGACAATTTTGACAATTTTGACAATTTTGACAATTTTGACAATTTTGACAATTTTGACAATTTTGACAATTTTGACAATTTTGACAATTTTGCCAATTTTGACAATTTTGACAATTTTGACAATTTTGCCAATTTTGACAATTTTGACAATTTTGACAATTTTGACAATTTTGACAATTTTGACAATTTTGACAATTTTGACAATTTTGACAATTTTGACAATTTTGACAATTTTGACAATTTTGACAATTTTGACAATTTTGACAATTTTGACAATTTTGACAATTTTGACAATTTTGACAATTTCGACAATTTTGACAATTTTGACAATTTTGACAATTTTGACAATTTTGACAATTTTGACAATTTTGACAATTTTGACAATTTTGACAATTTTGACAATTTTGACAATTTTGACAATTTTGACAATTTTGACAATTTTGACAATTTTGACAATTTTGACAATTTTGACAATTTTGACAATTTTGACAATTTTGACAATTTTGACAATTTTGACAATTTTGACAATTTTGACAATTTTGACAATTTTGACAATTTTGACAATTTTGACAATTTTGACAATTTTGACAATTTTGACAATTTTGACAATTTTGACAATTTTGACAATTTTGACAATTTTGACAATTTTGACAATTTTGACAATTTTGACAATTTTGACAATTTTGACAATTTTGACAATTTTGACAATTTTGACAATTTTGACAATTTTGACAATTTTGACAATTTTGACAATTTTGACAATTTTGACAATTTTGACAATTTTGACAATTTTGACAATTTTGACAATTTTGACAATTTTGACAATTTTGACAATTTTGACAATTTTGACAATTTTGGCAATTTTGACAATTTTGACAATTTTGACAATTTTGACAATTTTGACAATTTTGACAATTTTGACAATTTTGACAATTTTGACAATTTTGACACTTTTGACAATTTTGACAATTTTGACAATTTTGACAATTTTGACAATTTTGACAATTTTGACAATTTTGACAATTTTGACAATTTTGACAATTTTGACAATTTTGACAATTTTGACAATTTTGACAATTTTGACAATTTTGACAATTTTGACAATTTTGACAATTTTGACAATTTTGACAATTTTGACAATTTTGACAATTTTGACAATTTTGACAATTTTGACAATTTTGACAGTTTAGACAATTTTAACAATTTTGTCATTTTTGACAATTTTGACAATTTTGACAATTTTGACATATTTGACAATTTTGACAATTTTGACAATTTTGACAATTTTGACAATTTTGACAATTTTGACAATTTTGACAATTTTGACAATTTTGACAATTTTGACAATTTTGACAATTTTGACAATTTTGACAATTTTGACAATTTTGACAATTTTGACAATTTTGACAATTTTGACAATTTTGACAATTTTGACAATTTTGACAGTTTTGACAATTTTGACAATTTTGACAATTTTGACAATTTTGACAATTTTGACAATTTTGACAATTTTGACAATTTTGACAATTTTGACAATTTTGACAATTTTGACAATTTTGACAATTTTGACAATTTTGACAATTTTGACAATTTTGACAATTTTGACAATTTTGACAATTTTGACAATTTTGACAATTTTGACAATTTTGACAATTTTGACAATTTTGACAATTTTGACAATTTTGACAATTTTGACAATTTTGACAATTTTGACAATTTTGACAAATTTGACAATTTTGACAATTTTGACAATTTTGACAATTTTGACAATTTTGACAATTTTGACAATTTTGACAATTTTGACAATTTTGACAATTTTGACAATTTTGACAATTTTGACAATTTTGACATCTTTGTCAATTTTGACAATTTTGACAATTTTGACAATTTTGACAATTTTGACAATTTTGACAATTTTGACAATTTCGACAATTTTGACAATTTTGACAATTTTGACAATTTCGACAATTTTGACAATTTTGACAATTTTGACAATTTTGACAATTTTGACAATTTTGACAATTTTGACAATTTTGACAATTTTGACAATTTTGACAATTTTGACAATTTTGACAATTTTGACAATTTTGACAATTTTGACAATTTTGACAATTTTGACAATTTTGACAATTTTGACAATTTTGACAATTTTGACAATTTTGACAATTTTGACAATTTTGACAATTTTGACAATTTTGACAATTTTGACAATTTTGACAATTTTGACAGTTTAGACAATTTTAACAATTTTGTCATTTTTGACAATTTTGACAATTTTGACATATTTGACAATTTTGACAATTTTGACAATTTTGACAATTTTGACAATTTTGACAATTTTGACAATTTTGACAATTTTGACAATTTTGACAATTTTGACAATTTTGACAATTTTGACAATTTTGACAATTTTGACAATTTTGACAATTTTGACAATTTTTTGACAATTTTGACAATTTTGACAATTTTGACAATTTGACAATTTTGACAATTTTGACAATTTTGACAATTTTGACAATTTTGACAATTTTGACAATTTTGACAATTTTGACAATTTTGACAATTTTGACAATTTTGACAATTTTGACAATTTTGACAATTTTGACAATTTTGACAATTTTGACAATTTTGACAATTTTGACAATTTTGACAATTTTGACAATTTTGACAATTTTGACAATTTTGACAATTTTGACAATTTTGACAATTTTAACAATTTTGACAATTTTGACAATTTTGACAATTTTGACAATTTGACAATTTTGACAATTTTGACAATTTTGACAATTTTGACAATTTTGACAATTTTGACAATTTTGACAATTTTGACAATTTTGACAATTTTGACAATTTTGACAATTTTGACAATTTTGACAATTTTGACAATTTTGACAATTTTGACAATTTTGACAATTTTGACAATTTTGACAATTTTGACAATTTTGACAATTTTGACAATTTTGACAATTTTGACAATTTTGACAATTTTGACAATTTTGACAATTTTGACAATTTTGACAATTTTGACAATTTCGACAATTTTGACAATTTTGACAATTTTGACAATTTTGACAATTTTGACAATTTTGACAATTTTGACAATTTTGACAATTTTGACAATTTTGACAATTTTGACAATTTTGACAATTTTGACAATTTTGACAATTTTGACAATTTTGACAATTTTGACAATTTTGACAATTTTGACAATTTTGACAATTTTGACAATTTTGACAATTTTGACAATTTTGACAATTTTGACAATTTTGACAATTTTGACAATTTTGACAATTTTGACAATTTTGACAATTTTGACAATTTTGACAATTTTGACAATTTTGACAATTTTGACAATTTTGACAATTTTGACAATTTTGACAATTTTGACAATTTTGACAATTTTGACAATTTTGACAATTTTGACAATTTTGACAATTTTGACAATTTGGCAATTTTGTCATTTTTGACAATTTTGACATTTTTGACAATTTTGACAATTTTGACAATTTTGACAATTTTGACAATTTTGACAATTTTGACAATTTTGACAATTTTGACAATTTTGACAATTTTGACAATTTTGACAATTTTGACAATTTTGACAATTTTGACAATTTTGACAATTTTGACAATTTTGACAATTTTGACAATTTTGACAATTTTGACAATTTTGACAATTTTGACAATTTTGACAATTTTGACAATTTTGACAATTTTGACAATTTTGACAATTTTGACAATTTTGACAATTTTGTCAATTTTGACAATTTTGACAATTTCGACAATTTTGACAATTTTGACAATTTTGACAATTTTGACAATTTTGACAATTTTGACAATTTTGACAATTTTGACAATTTTGACAATTTTGACAATTTTGTCAATTTTGACAATTTTGACAATTTCGACAATTTTGACAATTTTGACAATTTTGACAATTTTGACAATTTTGACAATATTGACAATTTTGACAATTTTGACAATTTTGAAAATTTTGAAAATTTTGACAATTTTGACAATTTTGACAATTTTGACAACTTCGACAATTTTGACAATTTTGACAATTTTGACAATTTTGACAATTTTGACAATTTTGACAATTTTGACAATTTTGACAATTTTGACAATTTTGACAATTTTGACAATTTTGACAATTTTGACAATTTTGACAACTTCGACAATTTTGACAATTTTGACAATTTTGACAATTTTGACAATTTTGACAATTTTGACAATTTTGACAATTTTGACAATTTTGACAATTTTGACAATTTGGCAATTTTGTCATTTTTGACAATTTTGACATTTTTGACAATTTTGACAATTTTGACAATTTTGACAATTTTGACAATTTTGACAATTTTGACAATTTTGACAATTTTGACAATTTTGACAATTTTGACAATTTTGACAATTTTGACAATTTTGACAATTTTGACAATTTTGACAATTTTGACAATTTTGACAATTTTGACAATTTTGACAATTTTGACAATTTTGACAATTTTGACAATTTTGACAATTTTGACAATTTTGACAATTTTGACAATTTTGACAATTTTGACAATTTTGACAATTTTGACAATTTTGACAATTTTGACAATTTTGACAATTTTGACAATTTTGACAATTTTGACAATTTTGACAATTTTGTCAATTTTGACAATTTTGACAATTTCGACAATTTTGACAATTTTGACAATTTTGACAATTTTGACAATATTGACAATTTTGACAATTTTGACAATTTTGAAAATTTTGAAAATTTTGACAATTTTGACAATTTTGACAATTTTGACAATTTTGACAATTTTGACAATTTTGACAATTTTGACAATTTTGACAATTTTGACAATTTTGACAATTTTGACAATTTTGACAATTTTGACAATTTTGACAATTTTGACAATTTTGACAATTTTGACAATTTTGACAATTTTGACAATTTTGACAATTTTGACAATTTTGACAATTTTACAATTTTGACAATTTTGACAATTTTACAATTTTGACAATTTTGACAATTTTGACAATTTTGACAATTTTGACAATTTTGACAATTTTGACAATTTTGACAATTTTGACAATTTTGACAATTTTGACAATTTTGACAATTTTGACAATTTTGACAATTTTGACAATTTGACAATTTTGACAATTTTGACAATTTTGACAATTTTGACAATTTTGACAATTTTGACAATTTTGACAATTTTGACAATTTTGACAATTTTGACAATTTTGACAATTTTGACAATTTTGACAATTTTGACAATTTTGACAATTTTAACAATTTTGACAATTTTGACAATTTTGACAATTTTGACAATTCTGACAATTTTGACAATTTTGACAATTTTGACAATTTTGACAATTTTGACAATTTTGACAATTTTGACAATTTTGACAATTTTGACAATTTTGACAATTTTGACAATTTTGACAATTTTGACAATTTTGACAATTTTGACAATTTTGACAATTTTGACAATTTTGACAATTTTGACAATTTTGACAATTTTGACAATTTTGACAATTTTGACAATTTTGACAATTTTGACAATTTTGACAATTTTGACAATTTTGACAATTTTGACAATTTTGACAATTTTGACAATTTTGACAATTTTGACAATTTTGACAATTTTGACAATTTTGACAATTTTGACAATTTTGACAATTTTGACAATTTTGACAATTTTGACAATTTTGACAATTTTGACAATTTTGACAATTTTGACAATTTTGACAATTTTGACAATTTTGACAATTTTACAATTTTGACAATTTTGACAATTTTACAATTTTGACAATTTTGACAATTTTGACAATTTTGACAATTTTGACAATTTTGACAATTTTGACAATTTTGACAATTTTGACAATTTTGACAATTTTGACAATTTTGACAATTTTGACAATTTTGACAATTTTGACAATTTGACAATTTTGACAATTTTGACAATTTTGACAATTTTGACAATTTTGACAATTTTGACAATTTTGACAATTTTGACAATTTTGACAATTTTGACAATTTTGACAATTTTGACAATTTTGACAATTTTGACAATTTTGACAATTTTGACAATTTTGACAATTTTGACAATTTTGACAATTTTGACAATTTTGACAATTTTGACAATTTTGACAATTTTGACAATTTTGACAATTTTGACAATTTTGACAATTTTGACAATTTTACAATTTTGACAATTTTGACAATTTTACAATTTTGACAATTTTGACAATTTTGACAATTTTGACAATTTTGACAATTTTGACAATTTTGACAATTTTGACAATTTTGACAATTTTGACAATTTTGACAATTTTGACAATTTTGACAATTTTGACAATTTTGACAATTTTGACAATTTTGACAATTTGACAATTTTGACAATTTTGACAATTTTGACAATTTTGACAATTTTGACAATTTTGACAATTTTGACAATTTTGACAATTTTGACAATTTTGACAATTTTGACAATTTTGACAATTTTGACAATTTTGACAATTTTGACAATTTTAACAATTTTGACAATTTTGACAATTTTGACAATTTTGACAATTCTGACAATTTTGACAATTTTGACAATTTTGACAATTTTGACAATTTTGACAATTTTGACAATTTTGACAATTTTGACAATTTTGACAATTTGGCAATTTTGTCATTTTTGACAATTTTGACATTTTTGACAATTTTGACAATTTTGACAATTTTGACAATTTTGACAATTTTGACAATTTTGACAATTTTGACAATTTTGACAATTTTGACAATTTTGACAATTTTGACAATTTTGACAATTTTGACAATTTTGACAATTTTGACAATTTTGACAATTTTGACAATTTTGACAATTTTGACAATTTTGACAATTTTGACAATTTTGACAATTTTGACAATTTTGACAATTTTGACAATTTTGACAATTTTGACAATTTTGACAATTTTGACAATTTTGACAATTTTGACAATTTTGACAATTTTGACAATTTTGACAATTTTGACAATTTTGACAATTTTGACAATTTTGACAATTTTGACAATTTTGTCAATTTTGACAATTTTGACAATTTCGACAATTTTGACAATTTTGACAATTTTGACAATTTTGACAATATTGACAATTTTGACAATTTTGACAATTTTGAAAATTTTGAAAATTTTGACAATTTTGACAATTTTGACAATTTTGACAATTTTGACAATTTTGACAATTTTGACAATTTTGACAATTTTGACAATTTTGACAATTTTGACAATTTTGACAATTTTGACAATTTTGACAATTTTGACAATTTTGACAATTTTGACAATTTTGACAATTTTGACAATTTTACAATTTTGACAATTTTGACAATTTTACAATTTTGACAATTTTGACAATTTTGACAATTTTGACAATTTTGACAATTTTGACAATTTTGACAATTTTGACAATTTTGACAATTTTGACAATTTTGACAATTTTGACAATTTTGACAATTTTGACAATTTTGACAATTTGACAATTTTGACAATTTTGACAATTTTGACAATTTTGACAATTTTGACAATTTTGACAATTTTGACAATTTTGACAATTTTGACAATTTTGACAATTTTGACAATTTTGACAATTTTGACAATTTTGACAATTTTGACAATTTTAACAATTTTGACAATTTTGACAATTTTGACAATTTTGACAATTCTGACAATTTTGACAATTTTGACAATTTTGACAATTTTGACAATTTTGACAATTTTGACAATTTTGACAATTTTGACAATTTTGACAATTTTGACAATTTTGACAATTTTGACAATTTTGACAATTTTGACAATTTTGACAATTTTGACAATTTTGACAATTTTGACAATTTTGACAATTTTGACAATTTTGACAATTTTGACAATTTTGACAATTTTGACAATTTTGACAATTTTGACAATTTTGACAATTTTGACAATTTTGACAATTTTGACAATTTTGACAATTTTGACAATTTTGACAATTTTGACAATTTTGACAATTTTGACAATTTTGACAATTTTGACAATTTTGACAATTTTGACAATTTTGACAATTTTGACAATTTTGACAATTTTGACAATTTTACAATTTTGACAATTTTGACAATTTTACAATTTTGACAATTTTGACAATTTTGACAATTTTGACAATTTTGACAATTTTGACAATTTTGACAATTTTGACAATTTTGACAATTTTGACAATTTTGACAATTTTGACAATTTTGACAATTTTGACAATTTTGACAATTTGACAATTTTGACAATTTTGACAATTTTGACAATTTTGACAATTTTGACAATTTTGACAATTTTGACAATTTTGACAATTTTGACAATTTTGACAATTTTGACAATTTTGACAATTTTGACAATTTTGACAATTTTAACAATTTTAACAATTTTGACAATTTTGACAATTTTGACAATTTTGACAATTCTGACAATTTTGACAATTTTGACAATTTTGACAATTTTGACAATTTTGACAATTTTGACAATTTTGACAATTTTGACAATTTTGACAATTTTGACAATTTTGACAATTTTGACAATTTTGACAATTTTGACAATTTTGACAATTTTTACAATTTTAAAATTTTTGGCAATTTTGAATATTTTGACAATTTTGACAATTTTGACAATTTTGACAATTTTGACAATTTTGACAATTTTGACAATTTTGACAATTTTGACAATTTTGACAATTTTGACAATTTTGACAATTTTGACAATTTTGACAATTTTGACAATTTTGACAATTTTGACAATTTGGACAATTGTGACAATTTTGACAATTTTGACAATTTAAAAAATTTTGACAATTTTGACAATTTGGACAGTTATGTTTAAAATAATTTTGTATCATTTAAAAAAGATGTAAAATCTTTGCTCGTTGTTGATGATTCATCTTTTATTGAGTTTTCTTTCTGTTGGACTGTTATTTTTTGATTTTGTAAGGCAAATGGTAAAGAAATAAAAAAAAACAATATCGAAGATACCAAATATTTGAGAAATGTGGTGAAAAGATTTTATTTGAAAATATATGAAAAGTAAAAGCATAACTAAAATCCCTGATACTGCTTTTACTTGTGTCGAAATGATTCAAAATATTCTACCAAGTTGTTATTTAACCAAGAATTTTGACACACTAAAGTTAGTGTGATTTTAAAGTGTTGTTTGAATTAATAAAGATATTTTTTTAGTTTTTTTTACTTTTTCCATACAAATTTGATCCAAGCTGCACATAAATTTGAAAGTCTTTGAGGGCTGCCTTTGAAACATCAAACTGAATGTTTAAAATCCTCAATTAACACTTTGGTAGCCAGCAATTTTGACTCTGTTCAAGATTTTTGCCTATCCATGACTGTTAAGTATATCAAAAATGGAAAAGTTAACAAAAGCTATAAAGGTTTGTAATTAAAAAATTTAATCCCTTCCCAAGAAGACTCTTGAAATGAACGAAAGAAACATGAGCTATAACTCATATTTCAAAGAAAATGCTGATTACATTAAAATAGTTTTTCTTCATATCGTTTAAATTAATTTTAGTTTTTTGTTTGTTTTTGATTTTAGTGAATTCATTCTGTTTAACGATTTTTTTAAAGAAAGTTTGTGCCATTTTTAACATTTAATTTGATTTTAAATTCTAGTCCAGTAAATGCAGAAATGCGGCCCCTTCGATTTTAACTCGATTGGATTTTATCAAGGTTTTCTTAAATAACAGTCTTTATTTAAGAAAACTTTGTTAAAATCCAATCGAGTTTAAATCGAAGGGGCCGAGTTGTCAAAATTTTTATCCAATATTTTTGCAATTTCGCAAGGTATATTGATTTTCGATAAAATCGTTTGTTCATCTAAAAAATTTAAACATTCTGAAAAACATATCGGGAGAATCGAAACTCAAACCTTTGCCACATTTCAGCGTGCAAGTTTATTAGAGGTGATTGATGACTTAATAGATTCCAAAAACTATACGTTTGAAATAAAATCTTATGAAGGATAAACCTCTTTTGGAGCAGCCAGATTTTTTTTAAATCAAACGCATTTTAAATTCACATGAAGACAATAAGTAGAATCCATACCTTGATACCCAAAAATATGATAAAAATAAGTGCTTAAACTCTAGACACTACATCCCGTGTTATTGGTGAAAATTTTATTTACCTTTGAGATCATTTGTTTCAGGTAAAGTTTCCAGAATTTTTGCTGCACGTATTCGGACTGGACACATTCGGAAATTTTTTTCTCGAAACCTGGCTAAGTCTGTTTTCAAAATTGTCGACTTAAAATCCGGGAAAATCTGGTCAAGGCCCAGGAACTACTCAACAAAAATCAAGAAAAAAAAAACTTGAATATTTTTTTCATCGAAACTTATCAGCAAATTTTAAATTGTTTTTTAGGCTTCCATAAAATTTATCGTTTATAAAACTTGCTAAAAATATAAAAAAATTCAACAAAATTTGTTTGTTTTTTGTTTCATTTGACAAATAAGGTGAATAAATCCTGGAAAAAAGTTTAATTGTCGATGTTGTAAGCTTCTTCAAAAATTAAGTTTTAAAACAGACATAATTAAATGTTGTCCTCTTTTGAATCGGGAGAATTTTGACGTTCAGTTATGCTATCATTTGGGTATTGATAGCTCATTTTAGTTACAATTTGTTATCGATTCAAGCATCAAAGTCTGTTCGAGCGTACATATATCATTTACAAAACTGACATGGGTGTCGAACATTTCGAAGAAAATTTGATGATCTCCTCCTGTCCCAAGCCAGTTTTAACGGATCCCTCACGAGGATAAATATTTGTCAATGAGTTAAGCATTCACTGATTTGTCATCTTGAGTGAAACTCACCGTACCGACACGTGTTAGAAGACCTATCTACCACTGAGGGGTTTACATAGAGACAGACAAGAGCATAAAATTTGCAAAATAATTCACACAGAAGCTCCCCATCAGCTCATTTGGGGGCTTCCAAGTCACATAGAATTCTCATCTTCGTAGCTTTAGGTAGCCATTGTGCCAAGGTTGTTACGCCAGCAGCAATCACCATGCTGATCGCCACGATCATCATCATAATCTAGAGGCGGCCCCCCTGCACCGTCGTCCATTGAAGAAGAGACCCCAAAAGAGTCAAGCCGGGCCAAGATTTGAACTTGATTCTCATCGCCGTCAGTTGCCAGGCATCATCTGTATGCGTGCCGAGCTCTTGGTTCAGCTCTTGACGCCTGACTGCACAACGAGGCAAGACTCTGGATTGTTTACCGTCCATCAGGTGGGACCCCTCAATTCAATCTCAAACCCCAACGGATGGCTGATGTGCAGGCCAATTACGTATGCAAACGGTATGATCTAATGCCAAGAATCGCCACTATCTTATCTGGAAGTTGAGGTTTTCAAAAAGTCTTAAGATTCTGAATGGAACTCAACAGCTTGAAAAGTTTCGATTGCTGGAATAAAACCAATTTATTTTTCAAAACGAGACTTAAAATGTCATACGTCATTTTGAAAGCTTATTCGAAAATAAAATAAACAAAACAATATCATTCTATTCTGGCCAGGTAACTTGCAACGTACGCCTAGCTTTTTGGGGTTAGCTTCGGGGAGAGAAGATTGTGATCAGCAGCTACTGCTGGTGACTCCAACGTGAGGTGCATTCTACAAGCGAGGAACTCGATTTGATTTTGGTTGAAACTGCATGTTTGATGTTTGAACGCTCTATAAATGACTAATTCTTTTATTTAAACATATTAAACACACTTCTTTCATATGAAAAATTTAAATCCGTTTAAAATTCCTTAGCTTCATTCTTGAACAAATGATCAAAGAGGCAGTAAAATTAATTCCCGCCATGTAATTAAGATTCAGGCCTATACACCGTAAGTACATTTAACTCCAAAACTGTTTTCCCGATCAGGCATGGCAGCTGTACAGTGCATTACGGAATTTTATAAATACCAAATGGCACCGTTTTGCACACATTTTTTTTTCTCAGCTCTCTCGACAACAGCAGCCTTTCTAATGGATTTAAGACAGAGCGAACAAAAAAAAAAATATATGGCCAAACCACCCCGATCGGATTTGGCACGGCGCACCTGAATCACTTCCCGCTTTGGACCAGTTTTGTGGGCCCCTGAATGGATTCAATCGTCAATCGTCGAATCACCCGGTTATGATCTTATTGAATTCGATTCAATGGGGGTTGATGTTGTTGTTATTATTATTTTAACAACGTTTAGATTTAAGTTTGGTTCAAGTGCTTACATGGTCCACAATAAACCTGGGGCAAGGTAGACTTTAAGCTGCTGGCACGAATGTTTTCATAAGTTTACAGGTTTATTAATGTTGAAATTGGATCGGGGGTTTTGCACTTATGGAGTACGTTTTAATCGAAAGCTGTGATAATTGAAAGCGGTAATAAAAGCCTCCGAATCGAAACAGTACTGCATCTGGTACGTTACGCAACGGACAAATTCCTGGCGTGTTTGGTCCGTGAGGTATCTAGGGATCTTAAGTGTTCAATATAATTACTGAAGCTAGAAAGAATAAGAATCTGTTAAAACTCCAGAAGAAATATAAGAATTTTCGGATTATAACTTCTCGAACCTGAATGTTCTTATTGTCAACCAAATATTTTTCTATCCAATCATATTGACAATTTCAAACATAAAATTTACAAACAGAAGTTTAAATAATAACCTATCACAGAATAAGCTTGCTGAATTCCCCGGTTTTATTCGGGTTTGCCCGGTTATTTTATACAACATTTAGAAAAAGTTCGGTTCAACCCAGTTGCCTGGACTTCATTGAAAAAAAAAACCTTAATTATTCCGGGATGTTTTAACCATATTTGCAAAATCAAACTAAAAAAAAACAAATTGTGTTGGAATTTGTATTTATTTATAGCAAGTTTTTTAAAAAAAAACATGATAAGTTTTATGGAAGCCTTTGATACAATTGAAGATCTGCCAATAGGTTTCGATGAAAAAAAATTGAAATTTTTTTTCTTGAATTTATTTGAGTAGTTGAAGCTGAGTTAGGCTTATACTTAATTTGCCCGGATTTTTGGTCGACATTTGAGAAACCAAATGTCCGAATTTTCCAGGTTTTTAGATTGAAAAAGCTCGGCTTACCTTAAACAAACGATCTGGAAGCAAAAAAACTTTCCACCCATGACACATTTTCCTCAAACGATAGAAATTAATCAGAAAAGTACTTCAAATTAAGCTTTCGGAATTTTTGCTTGCACTGCAGTATAGTTTTTTTTCTCAGAAATATGTCAAGGACGGATTTGAGTGTCTAGAGTTTAAGCACCTATCTTAATCATTTTTTTTGGGTATTAAAAAAGCGATTTTATTTTTTGTCTTTATGCGAATTTCAAATGCGTTTGATTTAAACAGAATTGTTGCCCTTCCAAATGAGGTTTTTCAAACGCATAGTTTTTGGATTTTATTAAATCATCACTCATCTCTAAGAAACTTGTGCGCTGAAATGTGACAAAAGGTTTGATTTCGATTCACAATTTCAATCTCAAACTTCCAATATGCTGTTCTGAATGTATAAAATATTTTCGAAGAATGAAAAGATGCTTTTAACGAAACTCAAAATATCTTGCGATATTGCAAAAATATTGGATAAAAATAAAGACAACTGGGCCCGTTCAATTTGGATACGGTTGGATTTTGGTAAGGATTTCTGAAATTACAATATTTAATTTTTCCCACATATACTGGACTAATCTTTAAAGAAAGGAAAATAATAAAAATTACATAAACTTTCTTTTAAATAACGTAAATTTGAAAGCATTCACTTATCTCAAACACAAAAAAAGACTGAAATTAATTTAGACCATATGAAGTAAATTCATTTTAATTTGATCACTTATTTGAACTATAACATTTAGCTGATATTCTTTCGTTCATTTTAAGATTCTTATTTTAATTTTTGAATTACAAACCTCGATTGCTTTTGTCATTTTTTTATATATTTTTTTTTCATATTTTTAACAGACATGAATAGGAAAAAAAATCTTGTTTTGAGTCGCAATCGCTGTCTACGAAAGAACTGATTGTGGATTTAAAACATTCAGTTTTATCAAATGAAAATATTTTTTAAAAATGGAATGAATTTTATACCAATTTTTCCAGAAACCAATCCATGGGATTCCAAACCCACTAAAAAATTCTAGGCGTCATTGATAAAATATGTTTTTCAGGCCTGTGTTATGTCTTTATAATAAGCTTGTCAGATTGCCCGGTTTTATCCGGGTTTGCCCGGATATTTGATGCAAAATTTCGAGAAAGTCCAGTCCGGCCCGGTTGCCCGGATATCGTGAAAAAAGTCCGGATATTGCCCGGATTTTTCCACAATTTTCACAAATATACCAAAAAAAATCAAAGTTTTTGAGTAAGTTTCAGCAAAATCGATTATCGGTATGGAAATTTTCAACGGTTGTTTCAAATAATTTCGCTGATTTACTTTTATAAACCTTTAAATATTTAAGTGTTCCAAAAAGTTGTTGTAAGTCTGCAATTACATTAATAAAATATCAATTTCAATTTTTTTTGCATTTTTTCTTTGCTTTTATATATAAAAACACCTAAATTTTGCCCGGTTTTTGCCCGGTTTTTGGATTTGAAAAATTGAAATCCATGCCCGGATTTTGCCAGGTTTTTTGAAAAAAATGCCTGGAATTGCTAGGCCCGGATGGGAGTGAAAAAAATCCTGGCAACCTTACTTTATAAGATGGTCGCTTATCAGAAAAGATATATATCATACAATACGTTAGCATCGATATAGAAATTGACATATTTGAAGTCTCCTATACGTCCTATTGACCAACAATAGAGATCAATTCCTTCAGTTGAATTTATCTAATACAAAACTAATTTATCAAAATTGGTTAATCTTTTGAATGGTGAGCAATTGAATTCGAATATAAATATACAATCCGTAAGTGGTACTTATTTGTAAGTTTTTCATCTGAACCCGAATGCCAAATGCTTCCCAAAATTATGATCAAAAATCATAAAATTTATATCTTTACATTTCTATGTATATCAGGGTGGCAATGGATCCAACGAGAATTTTTTTTTATTTTGATGTCAAATGACTAGGAACGCATGAAACACCAAATCTTTTGTTATCTCGAAAGTCGAATTTTCTCAAAAATCTACTTTCTAGGACCTAGAAGGTTTTTCGAAAAGCGCCTGATCCCAAATAGTTAAAACAAATGCTGTATCACGTTAAAAAAATAGAGAATAGAAACTTCTTCGTTTTATAATTCTCATTTCAAATTGCAGCTCTCACTGTAAAGATTTCGAAACTTAATTTCAAATTATTATCAAATTGGAATTGAGGCCCGTGGAGCCAAGGGAATATAAACGCAAAAAAGGTTAAATCGAGAAGACACGATTTAAAGTTGTTGTTTTAGGCCACTTTTCAAATATTTTTTGAAATTATTTGGTTTTTATTTTCAAACATTAAATTATGTAAATAAAACTCTAAAAAACTGAAAAAAATTTAAAAAAATGTTTGAAATATGAAAGATCGTTTGGTTTTACTAACTCAAAATCAACCATATCAATATCCCTTTGGTTCTGAGGGTCTTAATTTAAAATGTTTTTACACATTTAATTTATTTAGAATTGCATTTTAAATTTGATTTTGAAACCCTACCAAAACTTATAAATAAACTCATAGTTTTAAATCTGACCAATTTTTTTTGCGGGCCGCACTCAAAATAACACTGAACCGTATTTTTAAATAACTTTATTTCCTAATGCCTGGATAATTGGCTAATTGAAAATCCCGTTCAGTTTATACCGAAAACAACTGCTTTGTTTCATAACTTTTTTCCCTTGCGGTAGATTTTTTTGGCCACATAGTGACTATTTTTTGTCTCATCAAGATCATTCGACCCGTACCAAGAAAACCAAATCGCACATATTTTTACCCAGAATCCATTTGTCGAAGAATCTAGTTTACAGTTGAATCTTTATTCTTGAAATTTTGTACAGTTTCCAAAGATTTTCTTACTTTTATTAGAACACCACTACAGGGATAGGATTTCTAAAGGAGTTTTATGAAAATCTTATTGTCTTGTCATTGCCCATTACCCATTTCTAAAATGACTCAATCTAAGTTTGGAAAGGTTTTTCGAAACAAAAAAATTGGTTGTTTGTTTATCAATATTTCAGTGCAAATGAAACAAGGCAGTTTTGGTAAAATTTCATAAAATAAAAAAAAGTCTTTAAAAAAGTAATCTTCGGAACACATTTACCACACGTGTCATGACATTATTTTGGCTTGAAAAGTAATCATTTTTTCTCTGAACTTAGTGATACTCGTGCTCATCTGTAAAATTTATAGATGGCATTGCAGATTGTACGGTTTTCTCTCGGATATTCAGGAAAAGTCCAATCGGACTTGAACCCCCGAATTTATGGAAACCTGTCTGAATGATGTCCACATTTATTAACATAAATTAAAAAATAATGAGCAAAATACATATTTAGTTATGTTAAACTTTGATGTTTGGATGCGAAAATGAATTTTTAGAAGTATTTTCTTCAAAGTGACCTTTGTTTTTTTTTAAGCTTTGAAAAAAGGTTCGAAAAGTTTAGATGAAAAAAACAAAATATTGGATAGCTACCAATTAAATCAATCACTCATCTGATCCCAAAGTTTGACTTTGCAACGTCCAACTAAGGCATGTTTTTCGTGCAAACATCATGTTTACTTCAACCATGGATATAGTTGAGAATCAGACAAATATTTATATACCGAGAAATATCAACGTTTTTAAATTGATGCTTCCAAAAAAATTTTAATGTCCTGAATCAGGCTTTTCTCCACAAATGGAATGATGCATGGTGTATACAGATACCTTTAAACGCGCCATGTAATTTTTCTTGCAATGCATAAATTTAGGTCTGGATCAACTTAATTTTATGGCCAGTGTAAAGCAACTTTATTTATTGCTGAATAGACACCTAATTTAAATGATTGTTCCATAGATTTTGCTTCATTTGATTGCCGTATAGCCGTTTCAATAAATAATCATTTATGTAGCATTACTTTGAAAAATCTACAACAGTATGACAAAAAATCGGTAATCTAATTTAATGAAATATAAAATAATTTATTGAAACCACAGCTCATTTTAAATTTATTTAAAAAAGAAATGTGTATCTCAACCACGTGACAATCTACCGTCAACGTATTGTTTTGGTGCCGATGTCAAGGTCCAAAACGAATCTAATACAAAGTGCAACTCAACTCGCGCCGTGACAATTGTTGTTGGTATTCAATCGGATTTGTCGATCGCTGGTTTTATTTCTTTCATCTAAATAATTCCACGATTCTCGGTTTCCCCCACACCAAACACTTGGCCACGAGATCTATCTCGAACGCGTGATCGACTCATCCGCAGGTCTTATTCAACATCGCCCTCGAATGCACCCTCTTCATTGACGCGCTTCTCGAAAACTCGAAAACTCGAAAACCGAATAGGCCTAGGCCTACTAGGTAACAAACAACAAAAACATTCAGTTGCATTCAGGTGCCACAGACAAATAAATAGACACAGACAGCACTCTCTTTGTGGCGATTGGTGGTGCGTGAATGAATGGCAAAATGGACGGATTCGACTCGACGGACTCAAATTAAGCCATAAATCGGCGTGTTCAATTGTTCGGATCGATCTCAGGTCGGTTTTGGTGGCTTGAAAGGGCCGCACTCCTCACATAGATCACGATCATCAACACCATTGATTAGTGAGAAGGCTCTCTCACTGCCAATGGTAGGAATGACTCTAGTGGTGTTGTTAGGTTTCTTTAATGGCGGATGGACGCGAACGGATTGCATCGTGATGGCGCGTCAATTGAACCCGACTGAGGCGAGAGCGTTCGAGAAAAAATCGATCGCGAACGGAAGTGTCGGAGTCTCACGTCATCGATTCCAGGCAGGCGGAACGAACGGATTGAGACGGATAGATCCGTTAAGGGTCATGCAGGGCGCTACGAGTCCGGATAACGCAGTTATTTTTCCTTTGGTTGAGAACCATTGTTTATCTTTCATTATTAAAGTAAAGATATGCACCAGAATCGCATAGGGTTTATAAAATTTTGTTGGGAAAATGAATTTTGTTAAATTGCTTGAATTCTTCATATGCATATCACTTCTATGTTTTTCTTAATTTTTTTTTTTGGTCGCTGCGTTTCCTCCATTTTTTTGTTATATCAGTTTGACTTATTTTGATTTTAATTTGAATTTTAATTGATCATGTGTGAATTCTAACTTGCGTTATTTTTGTTTATTTATTGATTTTATCAAATGATGTGTTTCACTTATGTTTCACTTTTTATCTTTTTGTGATCTTTATATCTATTCATTCTCTTTCTTCAAATTATTGCAATTTTATCAATGTTTTGAATTTTCTTCTTAAATTGCTGTTATCATTTTAATTATTTCATTTCGAACTTAAAGAAATATTAACATATTTTGTCAGATTTTTGCATTCAATTTGCGTTGATTTGTCAAATATTTTATCCACTTTTCTAATTTTTGCCTAATTTTGATAAAAAATTGTCTCGAACTGAAAATGTATTTTTGGAAAAGATCTTTCATAATTTCTTTCGCATGTTGGAGACATTTTGCCAAAATTATGGTCTTAGTTTCAAAATTAATTTTTTGCATTATTTTCTCAGTTAAGAAATATTCAATTGAGGTTTGAATTATTTTCATTTATTTTATTGATCTGTAATTTAACTTAGGATTCTATTAAACTGATTTCAAGCTCATTTTTCCATTATTTTCTGATTACTATTCAGCGTGTCGTTTAGGATATTTTTGTTATTCTTATAAATAACTAGCTGACCCGTTGTGCTTTGCTACACCTTCCGGAAATAAATGTAATTTGTAAAAATTTATTAAAATTTAGATTTTAGAGAGCATTTTTTTTAATCAAACCTCATCATACTTCAGAACTAACAACTTTGAAAAGAGAGCTGCAGCTGCAGTTCTGAATAGCAATTCAAAGATGGTTATATTATTTACTGAAACTTGATCTGTAAACTCGTTTTTCAAGATCTGAAATTTGTACTCTGTACTCAAAAAACCTTTTTAAATATGGTCCCTTCTTTGAAAAGCTCTTTATCTTAAATTTACATGGGAGCTCTCTCATCTTTTTCAATTTTGTCCCCCACTGGTTGAAGAAGGTAGGCAAATTTAACCGGCTCAATACCCAAACAGCACTTATCATGGTAATGAAAAATATATTAAATTAGTTATGTTTTAAATACAGTGCAAATTTCTTTTGTTTTGAATAAATTTACTACGGTAAACATATAAATATTAAAAAAAATATCAGTTGCATCACTAAATAAGTTCTCAGCGTTTTTTTTTATTTTCTCTTTGAAAGTCAAATATTCAAAAATGTAGGCAAAAACAAATTTCTAAGTTTTCATTCGTCCCGTATATTGGGGCAAGTGTCAATGCAAAGCTTATTTTCAGATGCTTCAGAGTAATGGCTTTAAAATGGATTTAATACGAATTCCTGTTTTTTGTTCTATCAAGTTTCACTGATATATCTGCAGTATTCCTGCAATATAAATTTATGTTTGTTACTCCACTTTTAACGCATGCTGTTCAAAGGGAATGACCTTCATTTACAAAGACATTTAAGAATTTTCAATATCCGCTGCAGTTTCAACATTCGGAATACCCTTCTGGTCTTTCCAACATATTGAATCATTTTGAAGATGAATTTCTTAAAAGTTCGACGTTTGCCCTTGCCCCATCGTGTAAGTTGACAGAAGGGAATATTGTTTTTAACACGTTAAGAATAAACTAAAAATTTCTCTTAAAAATTTTGCGTCCAGTTAAATATCAGTTCTAAAGTCTCGCTTTTCAAAAACGAAGCGGATCAAAAGTCTCTTTTATGCAGCCATGTAACACAAAAACACTTTTCATGTTAAGTACGTACTTCAATTGGTATGTAAGCAAAAAGTACGATAGTTTTTTCAGAGCTTTTTAAAATAAAAAGCTCCCATTTTCATTTCTTAATTCGTTTCAGTTGTGTATTTGGGCCGAAGTAACTATTTCTAGAAGAAAACATAATTTTAATTTTTTTTAACAGAAAAAGTTGAATGTTTGAACATGTTCTAATGTTCCTTGAATGAAAAGTCGAATGCTACCTACATTAACACGAACTAAATATGGAAGCATTTTTGCAAATCTTTCAATTGGTTTTGATTCGATTGATAAAATACCAATCCGTGTAACATCTAGGCGTCATTTAATACCACGTGCTGTGTACAAATCAAATAAGCAAGAAAAAAACAAATCTAGGTTGCATATCGCCCCACGTGTTTGAGAAACAGGCGCCTTATTGTTAAATTTTCCAGCAATCAATGAACAGTGTGCTTTGGTTACTATCCTCTTGCGAAGACGTTTGCTCGCCCATGGAGACGAAAAACAAACTCCAGGTTGAGAAATACGCGCCAAAATATTCCTACTGATCAGTATGCTATGCCTGGGTTACTTTCCTTTTGGCTCGCGACGCCTCGACCATAGAGACGAAAAACAAACCGGCCAAAGGAAAAAAAATCTCAAGAAAATGGATGTCATGACTTTAATTTGTTTCGAAAAACTACAAATTTTGTATGGAAGCCTCTCCTTCCTTAAGTCGGATGAAGTTTTGAATATTACAGAAACCATCCCCGGCCTCAAAAACCCTCAGATGCCAGTTTTGACGATGATCGGTTCAGTAGTTTCCGAGTCTATAGGGAACAGACAGACAGACAAACATTCATTTTTATATATATAGATTTAATTTTGTAATTTTTGTAATTTTTGTCATTTGTGTCATTTGTGTCATTTGTGTTAAATTTGTCAATTTTGTCATTTTTGTCATTTTTGTCATTTTTGTCATTTTTGTCATTTTTGTCATTTTTGTCGTTTTTGTCATTTTTGTCATTTTTGTCATTTTTGTCATTTTTGTCATTTTGTCATTTTTGTCATTTTTGTCATTTTTGTCATTTTTGTCATTTTTGTCATTTTTGTCATTTTTGTCATTTTTGTCATTTTTGTCATTTTTGTCATTTTTGTCATTTTTGTCATTTTTGTCATTTTTGTCATTTTTGTCATTTTTGTCATTTTTGTCATTTTTGTCATTTTTGTCATTTTTGTCATTTTTGTCATTTTTGTCATTTTTGTCATTTTTGTCATTTTTGTCATTTTTGTCATTTTTGTCATTTTTGTCATTTTTGTCATTTTTGTCATTTTTGTCATTTTTGTCATTTTTGTCATTTTTGTCATTTTTGTCATTTTTGTCATTTTTGTCATTTTTGTCATTTTTGTCATTTTTGTCATTTTTGTCATTTTTGTCATTTTTGTCATTTTTGTCATTTTTGTCATTTTTGTCATTTTTGTCATTTTTGTCATTTTTGTCATTTTTGTCATTTTTGTCATTTTTGTCATTTTTGTCATTTTTGTCATTTTTGTCATTTTTGTCATTTTTGTCATTTTTGTCATTTTTGTCATTTTTGTCATTTTTGTCATTTTTGTCATTTTTGTCATTTTTGTCATTTTTGTCATTTTTGTCATTTTTGTCATTTTTGTCATTTTTGTCATTTTTGTCATTTTTGTCATTTTTGTCATTTTTGTCATTTTTGTCATTTTTGTCATTTTTGTCATTTTTGTCATTTTTGTCATTTTTGTCATTTTTGTCATTTTTGTCATTTTTGTCATTTTTGTCATTTTTGTCATTTTTGTCATTTTTGTCATTTTTGTCATTTTTGTCATTTTTGTCATTTTTGTCATTTTTGTCATTTTTGTCATTTTTGTCATTTTTGTCATTTTTGTCATTTTTGTCATTTTTGTCATTTTTGTCATTTTTGTCATTTTTGTCATTTTTGTCATTTTTGTCATTTTTGTCATTTTTGTCATTTTTGTCATTTTTGTCATTTTTGTCATTTTTGTCATTTTTGTCATTTTTGTCATTTTTGTCATTTTTGTCATTTTTGTCATTTTTGTCATTTTTGTCATTTTTGTCATTTTTGTCATTTTTGTCATTTTTGTCATTTTTGTCATTTTTGTCATTTTTGTCATTTTTGTCATTTTTGTCATTTTTGTCATTTTTGTCATTTTTGTCATTTTTGTCATTTTTGTCATTTTTGTCATTTTTGTCATTTTTGTCATTTTTGTCATTTTTGTCATTTTTGTCATTTTTGTCATTTTTGTCATTTTTGTCATTTTTGTCATTTTTGTCATTTTTGTCATTTTTGTCATTTTTGTCATTTTTGTCATTTTTGTCATTTTTGTCATTTTTGTCATTTTTGTCATTTTTGACTCTTTTACTTTTGTTTCATTATTTCTCACCGAACTTTCAAACTTTTGAAACCACGTGTCAGCGAATTCTACACATACCTGAAAATAAAAAAAGAGAATTTTAAGTTAGTTAAATTATTACAATATGAAAGTTTGCGAAATTTTGTTTCAGACTATGAGCGCTTGTTTTACAGTTTAATTATCTGCTTATTTTTAGTTTGTTCTGAACAAAGTAGCCCGTTCAAAGTTGTTTTCGTAGAACAGAAGCTTTCTCACAGTTTTAAAATCTCGTCATGTCAAAAAATAGGTAAAACTTCTTTAAAAGACAACCGTCGATTTAAAACATTGAATTCAATAAACTCTTCCAGATCCTTCATCAAGAACCGTACATCAACACCGTCGAAAATTCCACGACCTTTTTCGGCCAGTAGCGACAGGGCCAAATCGGCAGAACAAAAGTCTAGGACCTCAATCGACTTCAGAATCAACCAAACTGAAGAGAAAGAGCTTTCTCAAATTCCACAACAACAAATTGAGCATGAAGTCATAGAAAAATCTTCGAAGAGACCGGCTTCAGCCTCAATTTTCCGGTCCAAGGAAGTTACTTCACTAGAATTGACTCGAAAAACTTCGGTTGACCCTAAGCCTTCAACTCTAAGCAGGGTTTCTTCCCGGATTACAATGTCTATCCAAAATTACGAGAGGTTTGATAGAAAGGTTCAAAATATGGTCAAATATTTTTATTCTTTAATTTTTTTCGTTTTCAGAAATAATCTTGTCAAGCCAGGTGAAGAGTTCGATGCTATACCGAAACTGGAAGATGCAGTAGATCACATTCTTCCAAGTGCTTCTATAGGGGACAGTTGGACAAACAATCCTCCAAAAGTGAACGAAACCCCTGTTTTTAAATATGTTTACGAGGAAGAATACGTCCCGGTGACGTCATCGGAAGGGCCGGGCCGGATCCGGCTGAGCAAAGTGAAGCGCCAATTTGGTTGTCCCGATAGCAGTACTTCGACAACTACAACGACGGCAAAGAAGCTCCCGGACGATGGTAATTTCCTGGAGAAAAGTTATTGCGGGTTGCTCACTATTATGGCTCTCACCCTTATTATGGTGGGAACTTTATTGATTCTGGAGGTGGTCTTAAACTATTCTCAAATTAATGCTCTTTGGAGAAGAGACCGGAAAACCATGAATCCTGGTTGGATTAGCGAATTGATTAACATGTTTGCTTTCATAAGGCATGCCCTCTTCTACATGTTGGGGATTGTAACTTATGAATGATAATGTAACTGTATATTTTGCTTTATTTATTTTATGATTTTTATATTTTGATAACCCTTTATTTAAATAAATAAACAAATCACACATGTATTTTTTATCATGAACTCAGACCTAACTTTATCGAATTTGTTCCTTTGAGATAAACCAGAATTGATTTTTTTTTGAAGACTGAATTGTTAATTTCAAATTTTGAAAGTGAATAACAAAGTGCCTTTGTTTTGACATTTTTTATGTTCAAATTTTCTTTGTTCAGAATTTAAGCATTTATATTTTTGAAAATATTATAAAATTTAAATTGATAAGATGATTCATTATTTCAGAGTAGATAATTAAATGCATTTCAGGAAACATATAGAGCCCTACTACATAGGACGAGTCGAGTAACTCGACTCGACTCCAGTCAATGACGAGTCGAGCGAAATGTCGTATTATGGTAGTCGAGTGAAACAGCTGAGTCGCGAACCTTCAAGCAGTCGACTCAGTCGAGCTACTCGACTGAAATTTGACTCGACTCGACTACTGTAATACCAAAATGGCTCACTCGAGTAAAATGACTCGTGACTCGTCTTATGTAATAGGTAACGAGCCTATAGTAAACAAAGAGACGAAATGTCACGAAGGGCCTATAATTTAAATAAGGAGGTAATATAGAATTTTTTTTAAAGAATAAATAAATTTTGAAATTTAATACCATGAAAAGTGTTGTTTGAAAACACTGCAAATAGTAGTGTGGTGTCAGCTAGGGGGACTTGTTGTGCCTGTATGCAGCGCATAGAATCGCCAACTGGGGCAACATGCAATACTTTTCCACTTCAATGGCTTCTATAATACTTATTTTCTTTAGATTATCATACAGTTTCTTCATTAAAAGTTTTAAGGATGATGGGACATCAAATTGACGTAGTCAGAGAAATTATTGATTTCTTCAATAATTTTCAATTTTCTTAAAACATTTGATTTTCACCCTACTCGGAAAAAGGGAAAAATGGAAAAAAAAGTTTGGATTTCATTGCAAAATCTTATCAAAAAGTAGGAAAATGAGTGATTATTGATAAATTTGTGATTCCCCCAATTGCCGTAGTTTTAGCTTTTGTTCGCACTAAATTTTGGTTTTTTATTCTGCCAATGAAGCCGTTTCATTGCGCTGTGTACACTTAGGGGTAAAAATACTAAAAAAATCTACAATTCTACAATGCAATTTTTAGTATAAATGTTTGTATGGATGTAATTTAAATGTTGAAAAACGCGTATCCCAAAACAATCATAATCCAGCATATGGAAATGAGATTTATGATGATAGACTGAGTCGATTTGGGGTCATTTTTGAATTGCTCAAACCCTGGGGTCTAAAAAGCTTCGCCTTGGTCCGAAGCTCATCAATGATTTTTTGCAGATTTTGTAAGTAGCGTTTACATGAGTAAATTTGAATTTTTTGGTTTGTATGGGAAAATTGAATATTTTGTACTGAAAAATCAGAATCATTTTTGTTTGTTCTGTGGAACCGAGCCAGCTGATGGTTTTTGTGCCAATTTGTAATTTGACTCGGTAGGCTTTGCCTTAAGATGTGGGATGTATTTTTTCTGGCAGCAAATTTTCCAAATGTGAAAAAGTGGAAAAATAAAGATTTTAAGTTGAGTGGACCGGCCATCCTCAGGAAATCATTTGGCTGTGTTTCCGGATACCGTTTTCCGAGTTAATTGGTCATCTTTGCTGTTTCCCAGAGGCTGACGGAGAACCTGAGTTTTGATAGTAATCGAGGAAAGATTAATCCTTTTTATCGGGACGGAAGACCCCTGTTAAAGACAGTACAAACCAATAGGCGATGGAAGCGCTGATGAATTTTGGTGATGGTTTTGCATTAGTGGAAGTGGAATGTAGCTATAATTTCACACAACTTTTGACAGTTCTAAAGGATTTTTCTTAACTTGAGGAAGAATAACTTTTCGCTTCCATCGCCCATAGTAGAGCTACCTATAAGGGAGAAAAAAGGGCCCTTCGGATTTAAGGAACCAATCACGGAGTTCGACCGTTATGCCATTCATTGCCTGGAAAAGGCCGCAGTTAATAACTAGCAAAATCCCAAGCTAAGTATTTATCTTCAATAATTTTCCAAAATATACTCTATCTCGTACTTTCTATCTACATTTGTTTGTAATCGTTGGTTTCCAATTATTAAAGCGCTACAAAAAAGATCTAAATTTGAACCTTTTATACTTTGGTTTCAGCTAATTCAATTCAACCAAGTTCAATTCAACAGTAGTTAAATCCAAAATATTGCACCATAGGCCACTAAACCATTTTTTTTATTGATTGATGTAGGGTAGAAACCCTAGTTTTTGACAGTAGCTAGTTTTCGACAATTTTTTAAAATTCTGTCAATAAAAAAAAGTCTTATTTACTAGGCGTTCAATTTTTTTTATGTTTAAGTTTTTTTTAATCATTTTCCTCTACAAATAGAAAAGAAAAGAAAAATAACGATCTAAGCCATTTAAATCAAGTTTTAAATTACCATACTTGTAAACATGCTCATTACAACGTGTTTGACCACAAAGCGTTTTTTACAAAATATGTTAAATAAGGTCTTTTTCAACAATCTTGGTTATAAGTATGAGTCGGTTATACAAAAAAGATGTTGATTTCGAATGTTTTCTTACAATTTAGTTCAATAGAGGCAACGAAATTAAAGTTAAAATTAAAATACTGGGCTGTCGAAAATTGAAGCTGAAAATGAGCTCAAAATCTAGTTTTCGCCAACTTTGTTACTGAATACAAAAGTGAATGTTTACATAGTTTGACATGTTAAAATCCATTTTATCAGTTGGAGTGCAGATCGTTCGTTAAGTTTTTCCAAATTTCATCCAAAATGGTGAGTTTCAAATCTTTATTTTCATATGTATCATTTAACAGAAAAGTGTCTTTCAGCGTCCGGAAAACTATCGGAAAACCTACTCAGAGGAAGACGTCCAGCTCGCTCTTTTGGATGTGAGCACGAGGCATATGACCCTATCAGCGGCAGCGGATTTTTACGGGGTCCCAAGAAACACCTTAAGGTTTCGAATGCAAAAAACAAGCATTGAAGGTCCACCGAAGTCCGGGCCATCTCCTGTTCTAACACCGAAAGAGGAGAAAGACCTTGAAAACTGGGTATTCCAAATGCAGGAGGTTGGGTTTCCTGTGACCAAAGACATGCTGCTCGACACAGTGAAGTTGATTTTGGATGCATCTCCCCGAGAAAATAAATTTCAGAATAATCGTCCAGGTAATTAAACCACATTAAACTTAATTGTTTGGATATGAGTGGTTCAAACATTATTTTAGGTAAAACATGGCTGAAGCTGTTCATGCAGAGGCATCCTAAAGTCACCGTCCGGACACCTGAACTCGTGTCTAAGTCGAGTTCCAAAGTATCTCCAGATGACTTACGTGGTTGGTTCAATAAGATTGAACATTATTTGGAAAAAAATGGTTGGTGTGATATACTGAATGACCCTTCTCGAATCTACAACGGAGACGAAACTAGCTTTCAATTCAACCCGAAAGCTAGCGCAGTGCTTGCGAAACGTGGCAGTCGTAACGTTTACGATGTTGAAAATGCGCCAACCAAAGTAAATCTGACTGTCATGTTTTCGTTTGCTGCGAATGGAAGCATCGTGCCCCCAACGATAGTGTATCCCTACCAAAACATCCCTAAACAAGTGACACAGTTGGTACCATCTACTTGGGGAATCGCCAAGTCGAAAAATGGATGGATGACTTCAGATGTTTTCAGGGATTATATCGGAAACGTCTTCAATCCGTTTTTAGAAAAACAAGGAACAAAAAAACCAGTCATGTTCATAATTGATGGCCACAGTAGCCACATCAATTTAAAAACCTCAGAAATGTGCAGGGATATGGGGATCATATTGGTTGCGCTTTACCCTAATGCAACTCATATTATGCAACCGGCGGATGTTGCTGCCTTTCGTCCGTTAAAAGTTGGGTGGCCAAAAATTGTTCGAGATTATCGTCTTAAAAATCCAAAATTTGCGGTCACGAAACAAAATTTTGCTGGCGTGTTTCAAACTTGTCTACGAAAATATATGACCATTCAAACCTTGCAAAATGGTTTCAGAGTATCAGGCTTGTACCCCTGGAATGTAGAGAATATTGATTTTTCGAAATGTTTAAGAGGACAACCAGAGGAATCTTTTTTGGATAAGATGGAATCATCTACTGAACCAGAATCTGCTTTAGAGACCAGTGAACTTCGCGAAGCTCTAAAACGTTGCGCAGAAGCCATCGGGGGTGAAAAAATTAAAAAGTTTCAGCAAGAATTTGTCTACTTCGAAAATCACGACGAGGGAAAACTTTTCGAAATTTTTCAAATTCTCAGACAAACATATCCTGACTCTATAGAGACCATTGAATCAGAATCCACCGGAAACGACAACGTTAACAACTTCAGTGAGCAGGAACTACAATCATTGCGCGAAGAAATTGTAGAAGAAAATAACGATCCAAGAGAATCTATTTCACATTCTTCAAACGTTGCGAATACCCCCGATGTACCGAAGCCGATGTTGATGGAATTTCTATCTGTTCCCAAAATAGAACCGACTGGATCTAAGAGGGAATACAAATCAAAGCGGTTTCACGTTCTGACATCCGATGAATTTCTTGAAGAGTTTTCTCAAAAAGAAGAAAACAGAAAACAGGCCAGAGAAGCGAGAAAGACAGAATTAGAAACAAAAAAGAAAGAACGAATAGAAAAGAGAAAAAAACAAAATGAAAAAAAAAATCATCAAAATATTTCCAAAAGGTAGACGCCAAGATAAAAGCAAGAATTAACGAATATCAAATCAGTGATTAATTCATAATCTTACTTCTTTACCAGGTTTAGTTATTATTTTCTCATGTTTTTTGGTTTTATCTTAATTTTTCTTGAATAAACATATGTTCCATTGAATGCTGTTAGTTTTTTTTGTTTAAAGATGAGTCATTCGTACTCGGATAACTTATTTATTCCAAAACAGTACATACTTATGATATTTTATCCTTTTCCCTTACATATTTCTCTAATTTATATCATTATGCAGTTTTTATAATGAAGAAAACTATTTTTGATCTGTTTGTCGAAAACTAGCTCTTTAAATGTCGAAAACTAAAACTGACTGTCGAAAACTAAATCATTCATACGGTTTTCTAAATGAGTTATAGATAAAACGTTAGCGAAAATATTGTGGAAAAAATGATGTCAACACATTTAAAAATGTCTGTATTGATGAAAAACTTCAAAATGGTTTTGAAATGTATAGGTAGAAAATTCATAGAAAGCAATTGTTATAAAGAGCACCAAAAACTGTCGAAAACTAGGTATATTACCCTATTAATATTATTTTTCGATTTCAATATTAGTTACGGTATGTTAAACTCATAGAAAATCCCTGTTAGAAGTTATATTTATAATCGTATCTTCTGTGGCATATTTTTGCATTTTGAAGTGCATCTTTCGGTACCGATTTTATGAATCCTTCCAACGGCAGGTATCAAATGGAGTTATCCAATTACTTTCTTTATAAAACCATTTTTTTAACAACACCTTTCTTTACAATAATTTTACAAATCATACGTGTCGTTTTTATTGATTCTTTTAATAGCAACATACATTAAAACATTGAAAATAGACACTAACCTATTTGAAATCATAAGAACTCACTTTAGAAAGTTTCTCGTTGCGATAAATGGATTTGGTATAACACCATTTAATTGATAACCATTTATTTGTATCGTGCTACTGAATCGATAGACTCGTTCACTCATTTCTTTGTAAGATAAAAATAATTGAAATCGGGTTTCCATTGCGCGTTTATTGCTAGTTGAAAGGCATTTTAATTTAAAACTTATGTTTCACATCATAGAACACGATAGGAGTTTCACTGAGAAACATTCAGGAGCTCAGAAGCAAAGGTTTTTCTTTGGTCACATCACTTACCAAGGTGATATCCATGCCACATTTCCTTTACCCCCCACAAAGTCAGCGTGAGATTTGTGGAGGAATGGCGTACAGCCGGTCTCCGCAAAACAAATCATCACATGTGCTGCACTTCCCTTCCTCTATCGACTACACGGACTTGGCGTCGTCGGCGTCGTTATTGGTTCATATTAAAGTCTGAAATTCTCAAAACTTTACAGTGAGACTGTGTTCCCAGCAACCTTTCATTTGGTTCATTGTGCAATGCTGATTATTTCGAACCAATCACGGAGTGCAACCATTATGTCATTGGCCGGGAGGGGCCATAGGTGGACCGTATTTGATAGCAAGCTCAAGCTCGAGCTCAATTTGTAATTTTCCTAAAGAAAATTTTCCACTGAACAACTTTGTTGAAGACCGTAACTTCGTATCTTATTAGGCAAAAAAGTTATCAGCAGGTTAACAGGGGAATATCTTTTGGCATTGATAAACGATGCCGCCGACCGTGGCCTGGAGGATAGCGTTCAAAGCTTCTTAGCCAGAGATCATGAGATCGAATCCTGGTCAAGGCATACATAGTACACTTTCTGTGGGTCGGTGGTTTTAGCATTTGTAAGATGCTAGCCATCTTATCCGTGAAAGATGTACGTCTTAGAGTTAAGTAAATTAGATCCCTTCAAAGAAACATGAAGTTTCACTGAGATCCTATATGTGTGTGTTCGTTTAAAAAAATATAAACTCAATTGACACCACTGCTGCAATTATTGCATAACCACTTTTCATTTAATACCTCGACAGGCACCCTGCAGTGATGTCAATTGCATTTATTGTTTATCAATGCGAAAAGTCATGCTACTGTTAACCAGCTAATAACTTTTTTGCCTAATAAGATAAGAAGGTACGGTTTTAAACAAAGTTGTTCAGTGGAAAATATTCCTTTAGAAATTTAATAAACTGGCACAAAAATGATCAGCTGGTTCGGTTCCACAGAAGAAACAAAAATGATTTTGATTTTTCAGTACAAAATATTAAATTTTTCCATACAAACCTAAAAGTTCAAATTTACTCATGTAAACGTTACTTAAAAATTCTGCAAAAAATCAAGGATGAGTTTTATATCAGGACCAGGCATGAAAATTTTCATTCATTCACGTTGACGGCGAAATTTATTTTGGATCACTATACCAAAGAAAATATGATCAGTCATGGGTCATGTCATGACAGAAACATTCCGATAATGTGAATGTAAATACCATTCATATTCACGTGATGGAAATATATTTCACGTATGAGAAGGGTGGGCGATGAATGAAATTTGGGATCCAAATGGAAATAAAAAAGGCGTCTTGAAACGCTTATCTCTATTTTCATTTTTTATACTATTTATGCAGGTCTGCCCCAATGGGGCATCGCGAGAATATTTGTATTGGGCCTGAATCACTTCTTGTCCTTACTGTCCCACGATACAACTCGACTGGCTGGTGGTGATCAACGATGCCACATTTTGATCGGTATTATCAGTGTATCTTATTCTGATTCCTTAAAAATAGCTAACTTAAATCATGTATAAGGCTACAAAATAAAAAACTTAACGTTGTAAACTACATGTTTTTATAACGATAAAACCTCCTTAATTTTGATGCAACCAAAAAATGAACCGAACTAATCCGAACTAGAAAGATACAGATGTTTGAAAACAGCTATTTTTTCTTAGTTTTTCCAATCTAACTCGTATCAGTCTGAATATTTTTATTAAGTGTGTTCCACAAAACTGTTTGATTTTGGGTGACTCAAAACTCTTTCAAACATACTCTGCTTGAATAAGCTCGGCCTGAAAAGATATAGTTAAAAAACTGAAAATTTTGAATAAAAATATTTTTTTATTTTGAACCCTTCTAACTTTTTTGAGTTAGCTTCTACGAAGTTGACGTTTTTAACAAAGTTGCTAGATTTTTTACAATCTAAAAATTTGCCAAATACATAATTGCTCTAAAATAAAATTACAAAAAAAAAAATTTTCTATCTCACTGCTAGAATTTCATTTTTTCAAAAGCTTATTTTAAAGTGCTTTAAATGTAGGTTAAATGTCCCGAAGACACTATGGGTCTAAAACGCTCCGTTTTGGCGTAAAGAATTTTGATCACCTTTTTACATCGTTTTCCCCTGTGTGCAGCGGTTCAATTCTCTAGACGTTAGCAGTTTTTGTAATCAAACATTACGATAAAAATCAGTGAGATAGACCATGTTAGACCGAAAACTTAGTAACCTGTCATCAGGATGTCAGAGCAATCTGTCAACCAGATTTTTCTTCGGCACGTAGAAGTTTTTTGACATTCTCTTAGAAACTTTGCCACCTAAACGAACTTGAAAGAAGCTTCAAGAACTTAAATTTTGGGCTGAGTAGCATTCTCTTCAGACACAAATGAGAGCTGATTAAGCTTACCTGAAACCTTTTAAATGGAATTCTGGATGCTTGGGTTGTCATTTAACTGTAAAATTTATCAAACTAAAGCTATAAAGGGTGAGACGGTCAAAATTTGGTCAATATCAACTTGACGTATTTCTTTCAATTTTGCATTTAAAAAACCTGAACACCCCTCATTTTGAAGGTGTGTGTGTGCACAATGTTGCTCCTATTTTGATTTTGGAATTCACTCTTCAGTTGTCAAAATGCCGTCCAAGGAAGAAAAGCAGCGTATCAAAATTTTGCTCGCGTATCGCGAAAATCCGAGCTACTCGCACGCAAAGCTGGCAAAATCGCTAAAAGTTGCCAAATCAACCGTTACAAATGTAATAAAAGTGTTTGGGGAACGTTTGTTGACAGCCAGGAAGTCTGGATCGGGGGAAAATCGAAAACCGGAAGCCATTGAGACGGCAAAGAGAGTTGCCGGTAGTTTCAAGAGAAACCCTAACCTCTCTCTCCGAGATGCCGCAAATAAGCTGGGTGTATCGTCTACAACCGTGCATCGAGCCAAAAAACGAGCCGGACTATCGACTTACAAGAAGGTAGTGACTCCAAATCGCGATGATAAACAAAATACGATGGCCAAAGCGCGATTCCACGGCTGTACACGACGATGCTGACGAAGTTTGACTGCGTGGTAATGGACGACGAAACCTACGTCAAAGCCGACTACAAGCAGCTTCCTGGACAGGAGTTTTAAACGGCAAAAGGAAGGAGAAAGCTAGCAGATATTTTCAAGCACATGAAACTGTCAAAGTTCGCGAAGTTATATCTGGTTTGGCAAGCCACCTGTACCTGTGGCTTGAAAAGCTTCCAGGACTGTCAACCAAGAAATTTACGTGAAAGAGTGTTTGAATAAACGTCTGCTGCCTTTCCTGAAGAAACACGGTTGTTCCGTACTGTTTTGGCCGGATTTGGCATCATGCCATTACGGTAAAAAGGCCCTGGAGTGGTACGCCGCCAACAACGTGCAGGTGGTTCCCGAAGACAAGAAGCCTCCCAACAGGCCAGAGCTCCGCCCAATTGAGAAATACTGGGCTATTGTGAAGCGGAACCTAAAGAAGACCAAAAAAAAACTGCTAAGCACGAGCAGCAGTTCAAGGCAAACTGGCTTTCTGCGGCGAAGAAGGTGGACAAGGCGGCTGTACAAAATCTGATGGCGGGGGTTAAGCGTAAGTAACCCGTATTGCCGGGGGGGTTTGGAAAAGCGGAAGCCTAACTGAATATTTTTCCTGAATTTTATATGGAAGAGTGGGGAATCATGGGCCACTTTTTTTCGTTGTTCCATAACTTCTTTATTATAAAAGATAAAATGAAAATAAAAAATAGTATGGTTTTCTACATTTTCAAGGTATCATAAGGTATTTTTTTAAATTTCAGATGATGAAATAAAAAAGGGAGCTGTGCTCGTGAACATTTTGGCAAATTTTTTTATATAGGATGGACAAAATATTTTTCATAACTCTTCATTTGGCATAAGAAAACTTTGCAGATAGGTAAAACGTATTTAAAGTTCTGAATGTGTATAAAAACATAAAAATATAGGTGATTTAACATGTGTGGCCCACGATTCCCCACAAGCTAAGATTTGCAAATTGGTTGCGTTTGTGTGACTTATTGATGTTTCATCAAAATTTCCTTTTTCACGTGAAAGATCATGACAAAACTAAGATCATAAGCGTATGAGCATATTTTTGTTATGCACTTTAGGTTCCCCATCGATGCAGTTAGCAGGTGTTTTTTTTAATTATGTAAGTAAATTTTTCTAACTTTTTTTAGCTTGATAAATAAAAGAAGCATATAATGCGTATTCCAGTCAACAACATATAGGAATACATGATCACGCAAAGCGACGACGATGACAGTTGGTTTGAGATTTTTGTCTCAACACACATCTGAGATATTAAAAGTGGCCCACGTTTCCCCATGGCCCACGATACCCCACTCTCCCCTACTAATTAAACTTGAAAAAGAAATTTAATTTGATTTTTTAAATAAACGATTTCACCGATTTAAGGCAGAAACACAATACAGCGTCGGTCGTCGCGTCACGTCAGCGATCAACGCTGTCGATAAGTACTAAAACGCGGACGCGACGCACCCGACGATTTTTGCATCACAATTCAGCGTCATGAGACATCTAAGATGTTTCATGACGCTGAATTGTGATGCAAAAATCGTCGGGTGCGTCGCGTCCGCGTTTTAGTACTTATCGACAGCATTGACCGCTGACGTGACGCGACGACCGACGCTGTATTGTGTTTCTGCCTTTACACGCGTTTTCTCTTGACCACCCTTTACTTTTTGGTATCACTTTATATGAGGAAAAATTACAGTTGTAGATATTTATTAAACAAGAGTTTCTTCACGCTTTGAATTTAGTTCTTCTTTTTTAAGTGTGTAGCAACGCACACAGGGGTTAAGCAAAGATTTTTTTTTTAAAATGAGTGTTAAAAAATCGGGTGTTCTTGCACGTTCAAGACCAGTGTGCATCAACAAAAAAAAAAATTGAGCATTTCCAAATAAAAAATTTAAAAATCATCACCATACTCTAAACCAGGTTTCGTTTGCTTGAGGTGATCCGTTGAAAGTAAAGACCCTAATAATGTTACAACCAAAGAGGATGTTCACTTGATCGAACAACGATCGAAGAAATTCAAATTTGACAACGAAAAATGACCAGGAAACATCCAATAATCGGACTCATCGGGGGCCGTGGGGTCATAAAAAACCATCCCCAGAGTAATCGTACCTTCTTGTCACATTCAGCCAGTCATTGCACAACACCCGCGACAACGACGACAATCGGTGACGATCCGATTGGAATGAGAAAAAATGACCATAGAGCCTCCAAGCTCATTAGCAATCATCGCGGGTAGCGCCATATACCTACCTTCTCTTGAATGAACGAACACATTTCGATTGGTTTTCGATCGAAGACCAGAAACCTGTAGGTTGGTTTGGATCGAACGATAGGACCGGAGCGAAAAAAAAACATACCGGAACTGGCATCCTCGAATGCCATTTCCTACAGCCATAACCCAGCCTACAACAATAACAGCCCAGGCGAGTTGAGTGGAGTAGAGTAAGTAGGGTTATCAACTCGTAATGATGGCGACTCTCTCCTGGCAAGTCTTCAGTGGAATTTCTATGTGGTTGCGACGACGACGACGACACGCATCAAGCCTCGATGCATCGCGATTGATCGCGCTTGCGCACACGCGCGCATCAGCTTACAAGTGTGGCGTAACAACTCAACCAATTTCTCCGCAGCCTTACGTTTTATTTCTTTCACAGCAATGAAGACGACGTCGATGGTGCTACGCTGTGAGTGCGATATCATCGCGTGGATCAATACGCGCCAAAGCCATCAAACCGTTTCACCTGTTTATGTTTATTCTGTGTTGGCTTCTGTTTGTTTGTTTTTTTATTTTTCTGCTGGTACATTTCATCGATCTGTTCTCTCCAGCTGACTGTGGATTTTTTTTATTGCCTTAACCAATAGGATTGTATTCAAATAAGCAATTCGGTTGCGTCGCCACGCCATGGTCCCTCGTTAGTGCAATTATCGCCCGTTGATAATCGTAATGGCAGGCAGCCAGTCAGCATGGATTTCTTTCGCGCGCATCGACGTTAGCGTAAGGGTTGTTTTTTTTTGTTGTTCAATTTCTTCGCGCCACCCAGCAACGCAAACCGAAACGGTGCTTAGCCTAGTGCAAACATGAATCGATGATGATCTTAACGGACTGTTTTATTTTCTCTAGCCTGAACCACAAATACTTTGCATGCTCCCCATAACCCCACAGAAATTTGAAAGAGTTTGACTGTCTATGAGCACCTCCTGTGATGGTCGTCCAATCACAATGTCCATGCGCAAAGATGATTGATTAACTGTGATTGAAAGACTGTGAAAAGAGCTCTCCCCATGATGGGGGAATGTGCCCATTCATTTGTTTTTCCATTGAATAACAACGACAAACCAAAAGGGGGTAGAGACCTGCTATTCATTCGATGATACTTATTCCTTCAGACATTTTGTAAGGTAGGTAGTGATCAATAATTGCAGGAAAGGGAGCAGGGTAGAAATCAATAGAAATTCACCACTGCACTGACTGAACTAGCTGGGGTCATTCATGCAAAGCTAAACAAAATCAGCGCACCGGGCAGCTTTTTCCTTGCGGTGGGCATTTCGCGTGATGTGCATTTGCTGACCAAATGCAGGTTTCACGCTAATGGAGTTTTCAACTTCGTAGCGTCTATCTGAGTCGAGCCGCTGAAGCTGGTTTGTTTGATCGAAACATCCTCAACGATCCGTTTGACTGAGCTGGTTCAATTAAAACCACTGGGGGTTGCTAGTTTTACAACATTCAAATTGGCTTCCTTAGAGAAATTATCCCTTAAGAAATTTAAATAAAACTTATGGAGTACTCTTGATAACTACACAAATAACACACGACGTATTACAGGACACGACACTTAACGTTCTTACTAACTGAAAAAAAAGGAACTAAAATTACCTTTTTGTCGACCGGTTTCGGGCTCAATGTTGCCCATCTACAGGACGATGTCCGACTGATTCCGCAGAAGAAAAACACTAACACAGCATCATACTATCACGTAGTATTTGTCGAAGAGGGGTTGGTTTTTATACATTTTTGTTTGCCAAGTTGAAAAGCGGCGAAATGATAGGCGCGTCATCCTCGTTCATTAAAGGCCTCTCTGAAGTCGTGATGTACATCGATTCCCAGGCATTTAAATGTGACGCTTTTCGAACACATTTTTTGAATTTCACCTTTTCCCAATCTATGGAATGGTTGAATTCTGATGCATGGGCGGCTACACTGGATTCGTTGGATCTGTTGTTTTCTACGGCGTTTTTATGCTCCTTTATCCGTGTTTTAAATTTGCGCCTTGTTTGGCCAATATAGACCGCCGGGCAGGCCTCGCAAGGTATCTCGTAGATACACTCCCGGCCAAAAGTTTGGGGTCACCCCTGAAAAAACATGTAAATTTGGTTCGTCCATAACTTTGTCATTTTTTAACGGATTTTGGATATTTTTAGCTTATTCGAAAGGCAATGAGCTATACTTACATCGTAGGTATTTTGTTAAAAATTTGTATGATTTTTTTCCTACCTAAAAATCATCTAAAGTTGCAAAATTTTTCGAAATTTCCACCTAATCTTTATACCCAATTTTCTCATAGCTGAGTGGGTCAAATTTTTAAACTGAAGTAGCATTAGAACACCTATTCTATACCCTTTGAAACATATTTGTCAGATTTTGCATAAAATTTAAAGCAAATTTATAATTAATTAAATAGTTACTTTAGTCATCGGCCAAAAGTTTGGGGTCACCTTACAGTATGGTGTATCGGCCAAAAGTTTGGGGTCAGTGGATTTTTCCTATATTTTCATTCAAATCACTGCAATACTTCCCACAATTTTAATTTTTTATGTTAGGGGTTATCCATTAATTATGTCCCGCGTTAAGGGGGAAGGGGGAGGGGGGGAGGGGGGTTGAAATGTATGACAAGCCATACAAAAATTTTGGAAGTCCATACAAATAATGCGACAGGGGGGAGAGTCAGTTGGTACAAGCACGGTTTTCCAAGCTAAAGGTTAAGGTTTCGCAATCTAATGGTTTTTTTTTCGGGTTGGATTGTCTTTCGATTGGAGCATAAGCGTATCTTTATGTTTGTCACGAAATATACGATTGAATGGTATGGAAAATAAAGGATAACAACTGTATGACTATCCAATGTTCACTCAGCTCAGTCTCAGGCAAGAAGGGCGTGGGAAGTAGAATAATAAGAATGTAATAGGAGAGATGATATGCGGAGTTTTCATCAATATCGAATATTCACCTCTATTCTAGTTTTCGATCGAACCGTTCGACTCATACAAAAAAAAGTTTTTTTTTGTATGAGTCGAACGGTTCGATTGAAAACTAGAATAGAGGCGATTATGTTATTCTGAGACCATGAACAATTAAAAGTAGCATAATTCATTACTCTTCTTCAATTTATTTCATAAAGTAATGTTAACAAAAAAAAAAAAAGAATTCATATCAATGTCATTTATGTAAGTAATAAAACGCTTTCCATTATTGGGGATATGTTAAAAACTTGTATTTAGGGCAGTTTTTCATCAAAAAATCCTCCCTTAGCTTTTATGACAGCCAATTAGCTTGCCGAGAGTTTCTTGGCTTATCGAATTCCAGGATGTCTGCAATATCTCCCACAAGTTGCGCTGTGATGTCGGACACTGCTCGCGAATCATGCGGTCCAATTCTTCCCATAGTAGCTCTATCGGGTTAAGGTCCGGCGATTGCGGCGGCCATTCCATGTTCTTCAGCACACGCTCCTTCGCCTTCTCTTGAACGAATCCCTTGCAAAGTTTAGATGTATGTTTGGGGTCATTATCCTGCTGAAATGTGAAGTTCTTTCCGATCAGTCGCAATCCAGAGGGTACCGCATTTTCTTTCAATATGGTCAAGTATTCTTCCTTCCTCATAATCCCGTCAATTTTCACCAAATCACCAACTCCAGCTGCAGAAAAAGATTTGAATTTTCCTACAGATTTGAATTTCACAATCCCGGAAACAGAAAGATAAAAGAACCAAAAAACGCGTCGTGCGGGTAAAGGCAGAAACACAATACAGCGTCGGTCGTCGCGTCACGTCAGCGGTCAACGCTGTCGATAAGTACTAAAACGCGGACGCGACGCACCCGACGATTTTTGCATCACAATTAAGCGTCAAGAGTCATCTAAGATGTCTCTTGACGCTGAATTGTGATGCAAAAATCGTCGGGTGCGTCGCGTCCGCGTTTTAGTACTTATCTACAGCGTTGACCGCTGACGTGACGCGACGACTGACGCTGTATTGTGTTTCTGCCTTAAGAGGTAAACAAAGGATGTGTCCAGTGTTGCCGTTTTTATTTGAAGTTCCAGTTAGGCCGAATTATTTTTTTTTTCATATTGCAGTGATTTGAATGAAGACATAAAATAATCTGCTGACCCCAAACTTTTGGCCGATACACCATACTGTAAGGTGACCCCAAACTTTTGGCCGATGACTTAAGTAACTATTTAATCAATTATTAATTTACTTTAAATTTTAGGAAAAAAAATTGACAAATGTGTTTCAAAGGGTATTGAATTAGGGCTCTAATGCTACTTTAGTTTAAAAATTTGGTCCACTCAGCTATGAGAAAATTGGGTATAAAAATTAGGTGTAAATTTTGAAAAATGTTGCAACTTCAGATGATTTTTAGGTAAGAAAAAATGCATACAAATTATCAACAAAATACCTACGAAGTAAGTATAACTCATTACCTTTCGAATAAGCTAAAAATATCCTAAATCCGTTAAAAAATGACAAAGTTATGGACGAACCAAATTTGTATGTTTTTTCAGGGGTGACCCCAAACTTTTGGCCGGGAGTGTACCAGATCTTTCCTCCGGAGGCACTTTATCCTTTAGTGAAACCAAACAATCTTTTAGGGTGTTGGAACTTTTGTAAGCCACTTTCAAACCGTGGTTGGAGAGGATCTTCCGAATGCCATTGGTCAGTGGTGGGTGGAACGGCAAACTGACCCTTTGGGATTCTTCCTTTTCTGGTTTGAAAGTGGTGGCATTACTTCGGAACCTTTTTCTTTCGTGTTTGCGTAGGATTTTATACACGAATTTTTCGTCATAACCGTTCAGATTGGCCGCCAATAAAATCCTTTCTTTTTCGCTTTCAAACTCACTGTTTTCCATCGGTATGTTGAACAAACGGTGTGCCATTGAATGAAACGCAGCTTGTTTTTGTGCACCAAAATGATTTGAATCTACCGTGATGTAGCGATCGGTTGATGTCGGTTTTCGGTAGATTCCAAATTTCACCGTGCTATCATCTTTTCTGGAGATGAGCAGGTCGAGAAAAGGGAGTTTTCCATCCACTTCTTTTTCGACGGTGAATTTGATCGAGCTGTGTTGGCTATTCAAGAGCTCAAGAGTTTGTGGGAGATATCGTTCTTTAACTGTGGCGAAGATATCGTCGACGTAGCGCCACCAAACTCGGGGGAAAAGTTTTTCCCTTTTTTCGAGATCGCCTTCAAAATCGCTCATGAACAGCTCAGCGAGCAAAGGGGAAAGTTTGCTTCCCATACTGAGGCCAAAGGTTTGCTTGAAGAATCTCCCCCGGAATATGAAATAGTTTTGGTTCATACATACCTCAGCTATGGTCACGTACGCTTCTGTACAATTTGGTGGTGCTCTGCGTTTTTCCAAATGTCTCCGAAGGCTGCGTAAGGCGTCAGGAATGGGGACGTCAGGAATGGCGGCCAATCTGAACGGTTATGACGAAAAATTCGTGTATAAAATCCTACGCAAACACGAAAGAAAAAGGTTCCGAAGTAATGCCACCACTTTCAAACCAGAAAAGGAAGAATCCCAAAGGGTCAGTTTGCCGTTCCACCCACCACTGACCAATGGCATTCGGAAGATCCTCTCCAACCACGGTTTGAAAGTGGCTTACAAAAGTTCCAACACCCTAAAAGATTGTTTGGTTTCACTAAAGGATAAAGTGCCTCCGGAGGAAAGATCTGGTATCTACGAGATACCTTGCGAGGCCTGCCCGGCGGTCTATATTGGCCAAACAAGGCGCAAATTTAAAACACGGATAAAGGAGCATAAAAACGCCGTAGAAAACAACAGATCCAACGAATCCAGTGTAGCCGCCCATGCATCAGAATTCAACCATTCCATAGATTGGGAAAAGGTGAAATTCAAAAAATGTGTTCGAAAAGCGTCACATTTAAATGCCTGGGAATCGATGTACATCACGACTTCAGAGAGGCCTTTAATGAACGAGGATGACGCGCCTATCATTTCGCCGCTTTTCAACTTGGCAAACAAAAATGTATAAAAACCAACCCCTCTTCGACAAATACTACGTGATAGTATGATGCTGTGTTAGTGTTTTTCTTCTGCGGAATCAGTCGGACATCGTCCTGTAGATGGGCAACATTGAGCCCGAAACCGGTCGACAAAAAGGTAATTTTAGTTCCTTTTTTTTCAGTTAGTAAGAACGTTAAGTGTCGTGTCCTGTAATACGTCGTGTGTTATTTGTGTAGTTAAAAGTTCTTACGTTGGCACAAACCACTAAAATGTCTTGATAACTAATCAAACAAAACCGTCCATGAAAAATATAAAAACATATTTTGTTTGTCGTAAGGAAAGAAAATGTAGACTTTTTCGATTTTTCGTGCCAAAATCTTTGGCACGTGGCCCATTGTAGGTGCAGATATACGGGTTGTCGTAATAAAATCATGCATTGCATTTGAATTTGACACAGAATATGAGTTTAAATAACATTCTATACGATATAATCTGTAAAATAAAATACGACTTCTGGTTGTCTGGGAAGGATAACTCATAAAAACCTAAAAGATAATCACTTCAAACATTTTTTTTTATACCATCTCATCAGAAGATTTTAATTCATTATTTTAAAAAACCGGTCTTGATATAATTTTTTAAAAGTTTCTCACAAAATTTCGTTTTTGGACGCATAAATAAAAAAATTATAAACTCAATTTGAGTATTTTGTCTGATATAGCAAATAAAGTTAAAAAAAATCCGGGTGAAATCGGAGCTTTCTCGAGGCAATCGGGTCGGACTATTACAATGAAAATATATGGGCAAGTCCAGTTAAAACCGGGCAATCTGACCGGTAGTGACTATACCCATACCATTCGAAAATATATCATTATCAAGGCTGATATCCTCTGACACATGACCGTAGGAACGGCAGGAGTTTTGGGGTCCACCCCCGCCTCCCCCCATGATGGTCCAACAATGTCAAGCAAACTGTTCTTCTCTTAATTCAAAATTTCAATTTTTTTTAATCAATTTTTGATGATGACTAAAATGAATCAAGAGTAACAATCTCGACAAAGAACTAAGACCAAAACCTTGAAATTTTACCCCAGGTCCACAATTCTACTACAGTATTGGCTCACTTCTTGATAGATATTTACAGACTGTTTATGAAGAACGCTATCAAAAGTTATTCATAAAAGAAGTTGGATCCTCAATTTTGGGTGTATTTAGTCCTTAGTCCCGAATATTGAATTTTATTCAAATAATAAGAATTTCAATAATAACAAAAGACTCATTTAGGGTGCCAAATTGCCCGGATTTAACCCGAATATTTTCACATTTTTTTTGCAAAATGAAAGAAAATTTAAATTGCGTAATCACAATTATGTTTTTTGCGTCCAATGCATCTTTTGAGCAAACTTTTCTCAAATAAACTTGCTGATTTGTTTCGATAAAAAAGACAATTTTTCAAGATTTTTCTACTTCATTTTAATTAAAGAATTCTCAAAATTTCCCTGGAAATTATTCAGATTATGATTTGTAACGTTTGATATCAAATGCCATGATTTTGCAAGCTTTTAGGACACAATAGCGCGGATTTGCCCTGTCCGAAAAAGTACTGAAAATTTTTGATTAAATCATTTTTGATGTTCGGGTTCCAAATTTGAAAAAAAAATTGCTGCATGTGAACGGATTCTTGAATCTGTATTCAGTTTATTATTCTTGATTTCCAGTTCGGTTCATCATTGTGATAAAATCCAGATTCGTATCTTTTTTTTTTTTTTTTTTTTTTTTTTTTTTTTTTTTTTTTTAATATTTTTGTAGCGGCCCACCACACTCCCCCACACCAAGAGGCTCAATTGAGCCCCCTGGTAATGGACGCTACTGTTCTCAGCACGTCTGGCAGCAAAAACAAAGAAATTTCAACGCGAACAAAATTTTAATCATGCTGAGAACACAAAAGTTTATTATTTACTGCGAGGAAATGTATGCTATAATTAAACAATATTACGATAAGGATCTCAATGGAAGAAAATTTCCTTTAAAGAGATCCATTTCTTTTTTTTTTTAATAATGTTAACTAATCAAATATTATGCTACATTTACTTAAGTTTACTTATTAATAGTTAAAAGTACGACAAAAGAAAACTACGATGCTACAAAAACAAACAAAATTTGATTTAAAAAAACTGGTTGTTGATCGACTTTTTTAACGATTCAATTTTTCTTTTAATAACTGTACTACTTTGACTTTAAACATGGAACGGTTGTTGATGGTCTTTATTTCAGTAGGTAAAGCGTTGTATATTGTAGGTCCTATAAAAGAAATTCTTTTTTGCCCTAAAGATGTCATGGATCGGCATCGTTGCAAGTAATTATTTTGACGGGTATTGTGGGTTCTTAATCCCGTAGTAAAATTAAGGTTTTGGTTATTGCTACTCGAGTGTATATTATCATGAACATATATAACGGTTTGCAAATTACAGAGTTCGGTTATTGGAAGAATGTTGTGCGTTCCCAGAGAGTATAGCTGTTGGGTAGGAAAAAGCAGGGGTAGTCTGAAGATGTTTTTCAAACATCTATTCTGTAGGGTCTGAAGTTTTTGAAGATGTGACAAGGAGGCTCTTCCCCATATCAAAATAAGATAGTTTAGATGAGACTGAATAAATGCATAGTAAAACTTTAAAAGAACATGTTGGGGTACTAAGTTTCTTAATTTCCACAAAACACCGCAAAGAGGAGAAATTTTTTTTACTAGGTTCTCTGTGTGACAACTCCAGGAAAGTGTTTCATCCAAGAAAATTCCTAGGTACTTGAAGTAATGAACTCTCTCAATAACAATTCCATCCATAATTGGGTCATTATTTGACAGTATTTTTTTATGTGAAGAACGAAACAACATATATTTGGTTTTTGTATAGTTTAGAGAAAGCAAGTTGCATTTAAAATATTTTGATAGTAACTTCAAATCATTTTCAATTTGTTGAGTTATAACATTCGTTGATGCAGCTGAATAAAAAATAGCTGTATCATCAGCAAATAATCGAGCTGTGCCTTTCAGTGGTAAATTACAAAGATCGTTTACATACAAAAGAAAAAGTAACGGACCAATGTTGCTTCCTTGGGGTACACCAATATCAATGTTTCTCAAATCGCTTCTAGTATTTTCGATCGCTACGAATTGTTTCCTTTCCGATAAATAACTGCGAAGGATGTTGTTAGCAGCACCTCTTATTCCGTATTTATTCAATTTGGACAATAATATGTCGTGGTTTAGTGTGTCAAAGGCTTTTTTAAGATCCAAGAACAAAGCACCAACGATATTCTTTGAATCAATTTTTGAAATAATAGAATCAACTAACTCTGTGATAGCAATTAGCGTACTCGATCCAGGTCTGAAACCGTACTGCAATTTGTACAGTATATTTTCCTGATTTAAAAAATTTTCAATTCTATTCATTAGAAGTTTTTCAAAAACTTTACTAAAAACACTTAAGGTTGAAATTGGACGGTAGTTATTTACGTCATGTGGATCACCTGCCTTAAAAATGGGAATAACTTTTGCAACTTTAAGACAATCCGGATAAACTCCTGTCTCTAACATGTGATTAAAATATTGCATGAGTATACCAGAGAAAATTTCGTTGTTATTTTTTAACGCATCTACAGGAAATCCATCAGGTCCACGACTCTTTTTATTTTTAAGAGATAGAATTACTAGTCGAACCTCGTTGACACTAGCTGGACGTAAAAATATTGTATTTTGTACACTATTAATATGCGACAAAGGATCACTGCCGGGATCAGATGGGATTTCATTAGCTAGTTTTTTCCCAATCGTAGAAAAATGTTTGTTAAATTTTTCACAAATCTCAGAATTGTTTGTTGTTAAGCCTTCTTCATCAGAAAGATTTATTGGAGCGGTGATTTTATTTTTACCAAGGAGTGTATTTATGTTTCTCCAAAGCTTGGAATGTGGAGTGTTGTTTAACAATCGCTCGTAATATTGTTTTTTGCATTCTTGTTTTTTAAAGTTTAACTTTTTGTTTATATGATTCAACATTTCTTTGAGTTGGACATTATCGGGATGTCGTTTACAACGTTTCAAATGGTTATTTTTGATTCTAATCAGTGTCCAAAGGTCTAGAGATATCCATGGACAATAATTGCCTTTTAGTTTTACCTTTTTATTGAGTGTTTTAGTAGACATTGAGAGAAAACGGTTGTAAGTTGTTGTAATGTGCTGTTTTGCTTTTCAAACTTTTAGTTCATTTTTCATGTTTGCATACCGGAATATTGAAAGGAAATGATAAAAATTGTAAATCGTTTTACAGATTTGGATTCGAAATTTTTACACTTAATTCTTATGTAGAATTGGAAGGGATTCAGGGATTTAATCGGAATTTTCATTCAGATTCACAATATTATTTACGAATAAATAATTGAAAAGTATACTTAGAAAATCATATATTCATTAATTAAACAATAATTTTCTGGTTGAGAATTCGGTTTTAAAATGACCTTATTGGTTCATAACTATTGAGAATTTTTGTTTGGAATTTTGATTCAGAAATCGATTTGAGAATTAGCAATTCTAAATTTTTGTTCAGGTTCGAAGAGCAGAATTCAGATTTATTCAAATTTTATTCTTTTTTGTTTTATTGCGTTTATAATAATCTATTTTACATCAGAACTATGCTACAATAAAGACGTGAACCTTTTGACCAAAATATTTTTCATATCGCTTTCTATCTCGCATCTTATTTTTCTGATTTCTTTCTTTAACATGAACAAATCCGCGTTTGGGTTTGGGTAATGTTTTTTGCCATGGGACATCCAAAGAATCGTCATAAACATTGCTGATTTTTCATTTTTAATATTATCATCAATATCCAATGCCAGAATAGGTCTTCAAGGTCTAATAGGTTCATTTTTAACTTTTTTTTTATCAAATTTTTTACCCAATCTGTAACTTTTCTAGCTTAATTACACTTTGACATTCTGTGGTAATTATTATCGTTTTGATTGCGATTTGCGAGTCTTCCGATATTGTAAACGTTAAGTTTTTCTCTATTATGAATCAAATCATTACATAAAACAAAATGGCTTTTTCTGTCTTCAGACAATACAAAAGTTGAATTTAAAGTTTTCCAGATAATGTTCCATTTTAAAGTTGGGTAATCTAATTGTGTCTTTGGAATTAATTTTTTTTCGGATATAAACCTGTTATCAATTAATGCACATGTAAAATTCGGAAATTCAATTAAAAATTACCCAAAAAAACACAATCAGGTGAAAACCACTATTATTAAATAAGATCTGATTAAATTTTCAAGATTGCGTTCTATGAAATTGAAAAAAAAAAATTATTTTTCACAGAGTTTAATGATGAAATTATTTTTTGTCGAGATAACAAACTTCCACATAATCTTCAGGTTCAGATAAATTAAGCTGGAAATATTTTTTTGGTTTGTTGATTAACGTTCTGTATATTGAAGATACTTCAAAATGTTTCGAGTTTACAAAAGTCGAAAATAAATGTTTTTAAAAATTGAAACTTTTAGAACTCATTTTTTTACTATGCTTTATGTTTGCCTTTTTGAAGCAAAAATTTTATAGGAAAAAAATTATCAACAAAATTCTGCATAACTCTAAACTCTTCTATGATTCCCGCAAGTATGCTTGTTGGTGAATGTTATGCTCTTTTAATAGAGACTTTTTGAGATTTGAAATCGTAACAGACATAGGATTTGGAAATAATTACATGTTGAAGATAAGCGGAGAGAAAGTAAGGTGAAGCATTGTCATTACATAATAATTTTTTGATATGCCCGGTTTTACATTAATTTAACTCATGACCTTAGTTTCCCATGATGGCCACACGAGGCAAGATAAACACCTTCGGCTTTAGCAAAATCATACGTTTGTAAGTTTTTTTTTCAGAGCGTTTCTCATTTTGGAGTTCATTTTCTATTTACTGCTTTATAAAACACTTGGCTTTTTATTCGGTAAATGCTAGATTTTTTTTTTGGTAAATTTTAGATTCGTAAATTAAATGCTTATTTTGTTAATTGATTTCAAAATCGTTTTTGAAAAATATATTATGATATTTAGGTTAAGAAATAGTGAAAATTATGAAAAATAACTTAAGTTAATGTTACTTAACAGCCAAAAAAGCTTTATTAATCACAGTACTTGAACCATGATTTTCCTATATTTACTTAGAATGTTCGCTCGATTGGCTTCCGTCGTTCTCTTTGCCTTATGAAATTATAATGTTTATAGTTTCGATGAGGTGAAAAAATTTGTTGTGAAGCAACTCCAGAAAAGCTCTCCTAAGAGATACAGAGAGTAGGCTTTGTTTATTTTTTACTTCGTACGCAATTCATTCGAGTGCTGTGAAAATATTTCATAAAATGAAGTTTTTAATGTTGGTTTAACAGTTTTTTAGGGTTGTATTTCTCTTAAATGTCTAAGAACCACATATGCAGTTTATTGGGATATGGTGAAATAAATTTCTCCAGATTCAGAGCAATGGGAATCGGGGAAATGTGCCATTGTGGTAGTAAATTTTCCACCAGATCTATCGCTTTTCCTTGGGATAGTTCACCAATAGTTTGCCAAAAAAAAAAGGTGTTAGAAAAATGGTGTTGTTTATTGTGTATCTACCATTTTAAATCTGAAAAAATGATCCTACCAACGTGGTTTGACATTACTTTTACTGAGGAAAAAAAGGAACATCCAAGCTCTTTGGTAAATTGTCCCTCAGATCCTTTACTGTTTTTTGGGAAGGTTCGCCAATAGCCTACAAAAAAAATCATTTTGGGAAAAGTGGTTCCCAATACAGCTGGATTTGCATTTCATCAGATTTGACCAAATACGAGGCTTTTTTTTTTGGTGTGATAAACCATGGAATTGGCAGTAGTATTAATGGTGCCACAAAGTGTTTTCATTTTTAGGATTTCTAAACGTTTTCAGCGTCAAGGTTTACCGAAACCGGTTCCGAAAAAATTATATAGTTGTTACTCGAAGACGATTTTCTTTATAGATTCTGTTGAACTAATTTACAATGGATTATGGGTTCAAGCCAGCCGGAGTATCTCAACAAATTTAAAATCATGAGTAAGTTACTTAGGATCCTTTTCATGATCGCTGAAGTGGAGTAGTGCTGCAATTATTGTTGATTAGTTAAGCATTAAGAATATTTGAAGGTTAGATCGAGACTTCCCGTGCAGATTCGTATCGAAAGACCTATAAGCCACTGCACTGGTGGGTTTTCATACATACAAACATACACCTACATACAGATTGACAAAAAACAATTTCCAAATTTTCTTCTTCTTCTTCTTCTTCTTCTTACACCAACATGGCCAAAACTTGTATGCATCCTAGAAAATGAAAAACTTGCGTTCCTCATTTTTCTTTTCAACATAGTGTCTGATACATGGAACATGCATTGCAGAAACTACTACGGCCAGGCCAACCATGTGATGAAAACGCAAAAAATACAGGAACGAGGAAGGGATGAAGCGTGGAGATCCCTGCCAAACGCTTCTTATGATTAAATAAGTAATAAAATGCAAATATCTTTGTAAAATTGTAATGAGGAAAATAAAATGGATTGATCTCTCCCGAAACTTTCAAAGTTTGACGTCAATTCAAACAGGTAATCACATTTTTTACGTTTTCACTAAAAATCTTTCTCAGCTCTTCTCAGGTCCTTGTAAAAATTTCATTCACAAAAAAAAACAATTTCCAAATTTTGAGCAATTAAAAAAAGAAAAGTTAGTACAACTTTCCGTTAAGTTTAAGTTCTGTAAAATAGAGTTTATCTTTTTGTTATACACCTTCTAAAAAATTACAGTCAATAAATTTCAAAGCCATGTTTGCCAAAATCACGATTATAAAAATTCAGCAGTGCATGTTAATCACCGTTATATACAGTATTACGATTTAATTAAAAATTTGTTACCAAAAATCGATTGATCGCAACACAAAGCATCAGTTTTCATATCTAACCTGTGTGCAATACCATAAACTGTAAAGCGGTAGGTTGTACGATATTTGAAACAAGGAACAACGCCTTTCAAAAAACTTTCTTCTTATTTCATATGATTTTATATGGAAATTATGATATAGATTGATTAATTTTTGAGTGTGTCCCTTCAATTACACTTTATTAACACGTTCGTCGCCATGGGACCCATAAACGGGTGACGACTCTCTTACTCAAGATAGCCACTCAGTCCCAGTAAGCGCAATCCTCAAAAATCGACAGAGAATTCACAAAATTGAGTACTGGGTATCCCGACTTAGCAAAAAAAACGGTTATTTTTCGGTGACACTCACGCACGCCGAGACCGATATTTCTTCTTATTCGACTTGGGAGCATTTTTCTGAAGAACTTAACTGGGCCGACGGACGACGGCTGCTCGTTTGATATTATTCATATTATTACTCACCGGGCTACACGTTTCGTCCTCTCTGCCGATGTGATGATGCAAAATCACCAGAGAGATCGTTACGATCAGAGGTTCCAAGTGTCCTGATTTTTAAGGACTCGTCCTTATTTTTTTAAAAAGCAAACTGATTTTTGAAAAAACAGTGTTCGAAGTTTGCAGATTTATCCTGATGAAAAAAAAAATAAATAAATATCTCAACTATAGAAGAATTTTCGGTTAAGTTATGAGAACATCAAACAAACCTATTATAAAATAGTTAAACCCGTTATACCGACGAACGATAATGTTCTGTTCAGATGATATTGGAGTGCTGGTTATCGTTGTAAACTGCAGGCCAGCCGATGCGATTTAGTTGCATATGTTTAGGCGTTAACAGTTCCTGTATTCCTGCCTTTATTTCTGGAATCTAAGCGTATTATCAATCCTGATTTTTGTCTGTGTCCTGATTTTTGTCAGAACCAATTGGCATCGCTTCACACAATGACACAGTAATCTTTTTTAAAGAGTGAAAAATCTTTACTAATATTTACAAATCCTAAAAATCCATATTCTCGCTTACAGATTTCTCCTCTAAACAAAGTGCGATAGAATTTTCCCGAGAAGAGTAGTCTCTTTATCAGCAGATGGGAAGGTATCGCTCACTCTTGTGTGTAGACAATCTCACTCTTGTTAGCAGAGCAAATTATCTCTCTCGGCACAGTTTGGGGGAAACAGTATAAAAAAAAATACGGTTTTATCAGTGAAAAGTGATATCCTTTTTAGTTGGAAAATCTTTTGAAGTTAGAAAATCTTAAGATCATGAATTTTTATCGACGGATAGAAGGTTAGAAGAAATAAAAGATGGTGAAAATGAGCGAGTAGAATTTGTTAGAAGCATAATCATCACATATATAATTTTTGTTCAGTTCGGGTCAAATACTCTGAAGTGGCTGCACTGCAAGTTTTCCACTTGTGGGGTGAACCCACTTCCCGGCAATGTTATACAAACCGTATGGAGCACATCTCTCAGATTTCCCCTTTTTTGACAGATTTAAGCTTTTTTCTTCAGATTTGAGCTTTCATCTCCTATGCTTTCAAAGCAAAAAAAGCTTAAATCTGAGGAAAAAAAAGCTTAAAAACGAGATTCACCAACACTTAGTTAAAAGATGTTGGTCACACGATACATAGACAAATCCTGTATCGTTGCCGGGACCTGCGTGAACCACGCTTGGCCTTCTTATGTGTGGAGGTAGATGCCGATTAATGAAATAACAAACATTAATTACGGTGTTTAACCTGTTTTATGAGATTGTGAGAAACTTAAGAAGGATGTTGATATGTTCTCTGTATTCGTACACAGCAAAATGAAGCAAACAGTTCTTAATGCTCAACAATATCGTTCACAAGAAGCAATACTCCTATACAGTTTAGATATTTTTTCGATAGGAACGATCACAAGAGTAAAAAGAGTTTAGGGCTTGAACATTACTCTGTATTCAGGATTGAGCTTCAGAGACTGCATTAACAACTTGGTAATCGATGGACTTGCACCTTTTGGAGTTGTGAAACGCTTTGCCATGGAATTAGACGATCCGTATACCATAAAATGCCTTAACGTCAGTTTGGTGTGATCGAGGTTTGATTTCGCCAGCACAGTTTTACGGCCAACCATGTTCATGTAGGACTAGGCTGGAAGCAGTCCGATTTGCTGTCTGGAATCTAGGCTGGAGAGGGGACTGTGGTTGTGCTTTCTTCTGGATCTAGATCTATTGGATAAAAAAAAATGGATCTTCATAAACCACTACTGACGTGAACAGTGTGGCAGAATGACTAGGACAATAAACCTCCGTTTGCTAACCGATTCAGATGGTTCACTGGGTAAGATATCGGACTGGCATACTGAGATGAGAATGTTGCAGTAAGTTTGATTCTCATTAAATTTTTTTGATATGTGTTTTCCAATAGGATGGAAATCCCATAAAATGTTTTTCTAGTTTAGCTTGAATAAAGTGATCATCCATCATTTTGATTCGGAGTTCGAACCTTTATGCCAGTAGTGCTTTTCCAATTATATCATCTTTGGTACAGTCCACTTTTCAACGCATTTTCGGCACAGAGATTTCCTAATTAGGCATTGGATTTTCTCAACCTCTTCTATAGGTGTAGGTACAAAATCCGAATCATATCCAAAGTACAATTGCCCCTTATTTATGTCAGTCATCTTATGTCAGCTCATCCTATGAGTTATGATTACTTGATTTTCTATTGAGAACAGTAGATCACCCACAGTGTACAATCGCTTAGAACTAATGTCATCTCATGAGACGCTAGTAAGAAACTCGCCAAAGTGAAGAGGGTACTCCCGTTTGAAAAAATACACGAATGTCTGGGATCAGTTCTGCTAAGTCGAGTCGAGTAGAACCCCACGCGATCACGACCCAACACGCGGAAAGATCATCCACATGTTCGCTCACTACAGAGAACAAAACACACCTCTTACTAACTTTGCTCGATAGATAGCCGTCTTCGTTGGTTGTTGATTGTTGTCGTCGTTCCCCCGAGTGCCCTTGACCTCGATTCGGCACGCTCTCGATCTCGTCTCCCAGCTGATTGCCGCGTGGCACAATTAGCACTGCACACTTACTTAGGAACCGAAATCGAATTCGCACGATCGAGGAAGAAGAGCAACGAAACGGTCACACCAGAACAAGTAATTTACATTGAACTTAGTCGTGGAATACGATTTTTTTTTTGCGTTCTTCATTGAGAACACACTTTTGTTTTCGATTCTTTCCTTGTCTAAACGAACGAACAAACAATAACAGTTTGGAGGCACGCAGTCGCGAATCAATAAGTTCCACTTGAATGGAGATTTCGGAAATGGTTCATTGTATAGTTTGCCCCCCCCCCCCCCCTGAGAACAGCAAACAAAAACAACGGTTGATCAAATTGTGACGCTTCAGCTGAAGTTCTGAATAATTTGCTTCGGTTAAGATTCGAGGCGTGCTCTTTAGGAGATGGCGTTTGAAGTTCACCTCCCCTATCAAGGTGGTTTCTGCCACCTTAAATGGTTAAGCTAGATCGGGCTGATGGGTGGTAATTTAGTCGTAATTAAGCGGTTATGTTACAGTCGGTTGAAGATCATGGTCGGTGCTCTTTAGTTAATTGGTTCGACGAAATAAAAAACAGTTCCAAAGAAGATTGGGAGTAGGTGCTTGCTTACTTTTGATGTGATTGGAATTGGTTGAACGATGGCCTCATCACGCGCACCTCCTTGTTGTTATGATCAATTAAAAATTTGGCCACACCATACATGCTGTGAAATGTTTTTGGGAGGGACTGTTGATTTGTCGTTTTAACTGTTGCATTATGGAGTATTTTGTTCGATGAATGCCTCAAAGAAACAAAAAACACGCAGGTCGTTTACAAGGGTTTAGTAAATGAATTTAAAGTGTTATGTGTTATTTTGATAAAATGAACTTATTGAACCGCAAATTTGGTATCAAATGGCTCATAATTTCCTATACTCATCAAATGTCAAACTTATCAACATGCTGTAGATCGTTTCAACTACAACAGGACTCGAGAGGGAAAACTCGAGGGGAGAGGAAACTCTCTACAGAAATAAATCAAGTTTCCTCATTAGGTCAGAACTCTTTCATCCTAAGGAATTCATTGATCTAATTCAAATTAGTAGAAAACATTCCTTAGACTTCAACTGTCGACGGACAATTGACAAGGTCTGCCGTTGAGAGGGATCGGCCACTAGCTGAGTCGCTGAGCTGCTCCTCTTTTTTTCCATTTCCTCTTATTCAAATCCGATCACAAGCAATTCATAACAACATCAACAGTCGGCGGGCGGCAGAGCAGAAAACCGCCAATCAATCGATGACTCGATCGACTATTTAATGGTCAAGGGTGAAATCGAGGAGAGCTCACTCGGAATCGAATTGTTGACTGTCTGCCGGCTGGCGAAGCAGCAAATTGATCGAATCATATTAAATTGGAGTGGCTTTCGATGATAATTGAAAGCAAAAGCTGGAACCGGAACTTGTGAAGCCGTCTCCTCGACAAAGCCACAGATCAGATCAAGATGGAAGAGGAAGCGGTAGCCTTTTGGGGGTAATTTTTCGCTTCTCTTCCTTCTAATTCCATTTCAAGGGTAGCTCGAAACGAGTTGGAGAAAAACTAACCTGAGGGGGAAGCAATTTTGTCTCAAGGCTGAGGTTAGGTCTAGCTGCGATCAATTGGAGCGATTTTTTGTTCGTTTACCTGTGTTTATCGAATAGATGGGTTTTTATTGATGTTTCAGAGACGAAAATTTCTGACACGTACCTGAAAAAAGAAAGAAAAATAACAAATATTAAAATTGACACATATAACATTCACATCATTGACACAAAAAAACAAAAGGGACAAAAATGACAAAATTGACAAATATGACAAAAATGACAAAAATGACAAAAATGACAAAAATGACAAAAATGACAAAAATGACAAAAATGACAAAAATGACAAAAATGACAAAAATGACAAAAATGACAAAAATGACAAAAATGACAAAAATGACAAAAATGACAAAAATGACAAAAATGACAAAAATGACAAAAATGACAAAAATGACAAAAATGACAAAAATGACAAAAATGACAAAAATGACAAAAATGACAAAAATGACAAAAATGACAAAAATGACAAAAATGACAAAAATGACAAAAATGACAAAAATGACAAAAATGACAAAAATGACAAAAATGACAAAAATGACAAAAATGACAAAAATGACAAAAATGACAAAAATGACAAAAATGACAAAAATGACAAAAATGACAAAAATGACAAAAATGACAAAAATGACAAAAATGACAAAAATGACAAAAATGACAAAAATGACAAAAATGACAAAAATGACAAAAATGACAAAAATGACAAAATAAAAAATACAAAAATTGCAACAACGACAAATTAAAAATTTGTTTTTCAAAAATGACAAAAATGACAAAAATGACAAAAATAACAGAAATGACAAAAATGACAAAAATGACAAAAATGACAAAAATGACAAAAATGACAAAAATGACAAAAATGACAAAAATGACAAAAATGACAAAAATGACAAAAATGACAAAAATGACAAAAATGACAAAAATGACAAAAATGACAAAAATGACAAAAATGACAAAAATGACAAAAATGACAAAAATGACAAAAATGACAAAAATGACAAAAATGACAAAAATGACAAAAATGACAAAAATGACAAAAATGACAAAAATGACAAAAATGACAAAAATGACAAAAATGACAAAAATGACAAAAATGACAAAAATGACAAAAATGACAAAAATGACAAAAATGACAAAAATGACAAAAATGACAAAAATGACAAAAATGACAAAAATGACAAAAATGACAAAAATGACAAAAATGACAAAAATGACAAAAATGACAAAAATGACAAAAATGACAAAAATGACAAAAATGACAAAAATGACAAAAATGACAAAAATGACAAAAATGACAAAAATGACAAAAATGACAAAAATGACAAAAATGACAAAAATGACAAAAATGACAAAAATGACAAAAATGACAAAAATGACAAAAATGACAAAAATGACAAAAATGACAAAAATGACAAAAATGACAAAAATGACAAAAATGACAAAAATGACAAAAATGACAAAAATGACAAAAATGACAAAAATGACAAAAATGACAAAAATGACAAAAATGACAAAAATGACAAAAATGACAAAAATGACAAAAATGACAAAAATGACAAAAATGACAAAAATGACAAAAATGACAAAAATGACAAAAATGACAAAAATGACAAAAATGACAAAAATGACAAAAATGACAAAAATGACAAAAATGACAAAAATGACAAAAATGACAAAAATGACAAAAATGACAAAAATGACAAAAATGACAAAAATGACAAAAATGACAAAAATGACAAAAATGACAAAAATGACAAAAATGACAAAAATGACAAAAATGACAAAAATGACAAAAATGACAAAAATGACAAAAATGACAAAAATGACAAAAATGACAAAAATGACAAAAATGACAAAAATGACAAAAATGACAAAAATGACAAAAATGACAAAAATGACAAAAATGACAAAAATGACAAAAATGACAAAAATGACAAAAATGACAAAAATGACAAAAATGACAAAAATGACAAAAATGACAAAAATGACAAAAATGACAAAAATGACAAAAATGACAAAAATGACAAAAATGACAAAAATGACAAAAATGACAAAAATGACAAAAATGACAAAAATGACAAAAATGACAAAAATGACAAAAATGACAAAAATGACAAAAATGACAAAAATGACAAAAATGACAAAAATGACAAAAATGACAAAAATGACAAAAATGACAAAAATGACAAAAATGACAAAAATGACAAAAATGACAAAAATGACAAAAATGACAAAAATGACAAAAATGACAAAAATGACAAAAATGACAAAAATGACAAAAATGACAAAAATGACAAAAATGACAAAAATGACAAAAATGACAAAAATGACAAAAATGACAAAAATGACAAAAATGACAAAAATGACAAAAATGACAAAAATGACAAAAATGACAAAAATGACAAAAATGACAAAAATGACAAAAATGACAAAAATGACAAAAATGACAAAAATGACAAAAATGACAAAAATGACAAAAATGACAAAAATGACAAAAATGACAAAAATGACAAAAATGACAAAAATGACAAAAATGACAAAAATGACAAAAATGACAAAAATGACAAAAATGACAAAAATGACAAAAATGACAAAAATGACAAAAATGACAAAAATGACAAAAATGACAAAAATGACAAAAATGACAAAAATGACAAAAATGACAAAAATGACAAAAATGACAAAAATGACAAAAATGACAAAAATGACAAAATTGACAAAAATGACAAAAATGACAAAAATGACAAAAATGACAAAAATGACAAAAATGACAAAAATGACAAAAATGACAAAAATGACAAAAATGACAAAAATGACAAAAATGACAAAAATGACAAAAATGACAAAAATGACAAAAATGACAAAAATGACAAAAATGACAAAAATGACAAAAATGACAAAAATGACAAAAATGACAAAAATGACAAAATTGACAAAAATGACAAAAATGACAAAAATGACAAAAATGACAAAAATAACAAAAATGACAAAAATGACAAAAATGAAAAAAATGAAAAAAATGAAAAAAATGACAAAAATGACAAAAATGACAAAAATGACAAAAATGAAAAAAATGACAAAAATTACAAAAATTACAAAAATTACAAAAATTACAAAAATTACAAAAATTACATAATTGACAAAAATTACAAAAATTACAAAAATGACAAAAATGACAAAAATGACAAAAATGACAAAAATGACAAAAATGACAAAAATGACAAAAATGACAAAAATGACAAAAATGACAAAAATGACAAAAATGACAAAAATGACAAAAATGACAAAAATGACAAAAATTACAAAAATTATTTAATATACAAAAATAAAAAAAAATATCAAAAAACTAAAAATTTTAAAAATTGTCAAAAATGACAAAAATTACAAATATGACTAAAATTTATAAAAATGACAAAAATGACAAAAATGGCAAAAATGACAAAAATGACAAAAATGACAAAAAAATACATAAATGGCAACAACGACAAATTAAAAACATACAAAATCGAAACAAATGGGACGAAATTTTTTTTCAAAACTCACACAATGGTAAGTCAAAGTTTGCATAAAAATACTTTAAACGATGCAAAAATGCCAAATTATTGGCTCAAAAACAACACCAGTATGAGTTGGAAGTGACAAAAAAAAAAAAAACAATTATTTAGTGGCGCAAAAAAAAATCTTAAATTGTATACTTTTGACACAAAAATTAAACAAACATGACTAAAAAATGAAATAAAAATGACACAATCATAAAATAAGAATGCCACTCACATGACATTGAATTTTAAAAATTTCAAGAATCAAAAGTTTTGAATTTCTTTATTTTATATATCTGACCTGAAATGACTTATATATTTTCTACGTTTATTTTCTTAACATAATTTCGGTTAAAATAATAATAATTAATTTTCAACGAGAAAACAACACTGGCGTGGGTTTATCGCCATTTATAGAACTTGTTTTTCGACCTTCTTCTAGTGGTTGCATAATTTCAATGCCAAACAACAACAGTTAAGGTGACAACAAATTCGAACGGTCAACTTTTGAGGGGATTATCAATTTTGCAAACTTCCAGTAGCAGATGACACGATCGACATTGTGTTTATTTTTGGTTTTTCGAGTTTTTTTATTATGCAGGTTTTATTTTTGAAAGACGACTCTGTTAATCTTCCTCGGTGACATTGGATTCGAGTATTTAAGATTTATTTGATTTTCAAAAAGTTGAGTAGGTGCTTTAACGTACCAATGAAGTGATTCTGATAGGTTTTAGTAATATGACGGTTGAATGAAAAATTAAAAAAACGATTAAAGACTTTTTTAAAAACAAAATGTTTTTTATTTGTTCCAATGCAGAAACTAGTTCGATGCAAAAAATGATTCAAAATTCGTGTGCCATTTTACGGCTCATGAATCATGTGACTCACGTCTCAACGAGAATTGTTGTCAGTTCTAGTAAAATTCATTCACACAGTACAACTTGTCATGATTCAGCTGGAATTCGTCCATAATTATGAGAATCTACTTGATTCCATTCACAGGAACTTGAGATTCTAGCTAGCTGACAGGGTATGACTCAAACACCTCAAGCACGTCCCACCACTTTTCGGGACTTTGAACTCTCAAAATGTTAGAGGCAATCAACAAGAACAAAACTCATCCCTACGCAGAAGTTGCAAACGTCGAGATCCCGCTCATCAGATAGTCGTCCTCTTGGAGCAATTTTAAGTCCCGGAATCCGTAAAAAGCCGTCTGCGTGGGCGTCCCACTTTTCGCAAATGATCGGGCTACCCAAGATTCAAATTTATGTCCATGATCCGGGGCCAGAACGATTCGATTAATTCTGGACACGATTCCTACACATTTGTTCAACTTACAACATGACCGATTTGTTCCACGGGACGTGTGCGTACATTATATTTCTCAAAAACTTACCCCAAATAAGTTAGGATCGGGTTCAAGCGAAGTTTTCAAAAAAACTTTTGCAAGAGAAAACAATTTTGGAGGTAATTAATCCCATCATCCGCAGATGATGTTGATCATCGCATCTTCGCAAGTCGTGAAGGTCGCGTGGGTGTTGCGAAATTTGTAAAAAATAAACCTGACCTGACGATGGATCGAAGCCACAAGTTCTCTAGAACATTGGATTCGGTCGGATGAGCCCAAGAATCGAGAACACCCTAACAGCTATACTTGGAAGCAACTGGAGGATGACCTTGCTCGGCGACGTAGAACAAACGCCTTCCGTCGATTCTTAACTAGAGGAGGGAGGGCCGGATGATAATCTGCTGCTTTTGCTGTTACTCCCACCCGAAGTTCTGACTGTTGCGAATTCTGAATTGAAGTTCCCCCGGAGTCTCAGACCTCACCTAGCTAGTTAGTTGGAAGTTCTGGTGTTGGTTGATTGATGGTTGAAAATGCTTCCAGCTGACAACCAAAAATAGTCATACGTCAACCGGCTTGAGAATTATACATCATTGGCTGTCGGGAATAGATCATCTCGATGCCACCAACAATGGACCGTTTTGGTGAGCGTTAGTTTCTTTTTCACAAAGTTTTTTGAGACTGAAAATAAACAAGCCCAATTTTAATGGAAGGTTCTGTTGACTAAGTGTGATATGAAATAGTTGACTATTTTAATTTCAATTTATAGATAAAGAAAAAAAAGTTGTCGAAAAATTACATTTACTCAAAAAAAAAACTATAAACAGGACACCTTCAGCCTTTTCCGTTCAACCTATGGAATATAACTATCTGTGTTTATTCTTGAACACTTTCATCAATCAGCAAATATCACATCAATTAGCTTGAGACTCAACTTCCGAAATCAAACATAACTCAAATAGTCGTTTTCAATGTCATCTGGGCTGTCTGTCTGTTCCCTATAGACTCGGAAACTACTGAACTGATTTTCTTTAAACTTGGCAGGTGGCTGCTTTTGAGGCCGGGGATGGTTTCTTTTACAGTTTAAAACCCTCCTTATTACTGGAAGTGGGCAGGGGGTCTTCAGAAGCAAAAACGAAATGTTTGCATAGCTTGAGAACCATTCAAGCAAATGGTACTAAATTCGGCATGGAAAGGGATGTGGTTACGAGAAATATTTCTTTGAATGTTTGGAACCACTACTTTTTTTCCAAAAGGGGAAATAGGAAGGGGGTTGGGAGGCTCTCTAACAGTTTTAAACATAACTTGAGAATTAGTCAAGCAAATGGAACCAGATTTGGCATGAGAGTGTACTTGGATACGAAAAATGTTTGAACGATTATTTGAGACCCCTCCCTTCTTCCAGTGGATAAAATTAAGGGGGAATTTTGGATGGATTGGGCAGACGCTGCGAAGAGATGAAAACGAGATTTGCAGAGAGGCGCTTGACTGGAATCCAGATGGGCATCGAAGAAGAGGCAGGCCCAAAAGCTCGTGGCGGCGAAGTCTAGCCGCTGAAATCCGCACAGTTGACGAGAACCTTGGCTGGCAGCAAGTGAAGACGCTGGCTCCGGATCGCCAGCAGTGGAGATCTTTTATCTCAGCCCTATGCGCCGGTCAATCGGCGCTGGACCCTTAGGTAGGTAGGATTTTTTTTTCGTAGAAATCGTTAACTACGAACTTCGTAGAAATCGTTAACGTTCCAGATTTGCATTGGGAGGATAAAAAAAGGCAAGGGGATCCATACAAATTTTTGCTATACTCGATAACTGATCAAGCGAGGAGGATCAAATTTGACATGCGAGTAATGTCCCCAAGATGGTTTGAAGCTCTTCCCACCTTTCATTAGAGAATAAAAGAGGAGGGGCCCCATACAATTATTTGCATGACCGGTGAAATAATCGAGCAAATGGAACTAAATTTGGCATGGAAGGATATCTGGACACGGAAGAAGACTCTATGGTTGTTTGAGACCCCTCCCTGATCGCAGTTAACAAACAAGAAGAGGGAAGGGGGGCTTTTACAGTTTTTATTAAAGATGTCCAGAGTTTATCAGTCCAAAGGCACCGAATTGGTATGAGATTGTATTAGGATACGAGTAATGTTTATTTAATTATTTGGGACCCTTCCCTTCTTCTATTGAGTCAGATAGGAAGAGGAGACGTGAGCCTCATACATTTTCATTACACATCTTTAAAATTAGTCTTACGAAGGAAACCAACTTAAGTAGAGGAAAGTTTTTGGGATGGAGAAATGTTTCTATGCTTATTCTAGGACCCTCCAGTGGGGGTATGAATAGGGAAGACGGGACCTCTCATACTTTTTTTTTCATCTAATTTGATAACATTTTAAGCAAATTGGGTCAAATTTGTCATAGGAAATAATATGAAAATAAGAAATTAGACTCCTTCTTTCTTTTCAGTGGTGAGCTTAAAAAGGGAGTGGGATGCACCCATACTTTTTTTTTAATAACTCGAGAAATCCTCGAGCAAATTTGGCATAGGAGTCTACGAGAAACGTTTTCTTGAGTATTTAACAGCGGAACTCTCATAATTTTATTTTTAATGACTTGGAAAGTGATCAAGCAAATGGAATCAAATTTTGCTTGGGAGATTAATTGAATTCAAGTTAAACATTTATTGAAGCAGAACTCAGGAGCTTATGAATAAATAAATAAACACAGACTCTTCGTTTTTAATACAATATAACGATTGGGAAACAAATTTTAGACAGGATCACTTTAAGAAGGTGTAGCAAAACACACCGGGTCAACTAGTTTTGTAAAAAAAAGTTTTAAAATGGACGACTAATAATCCGGGCAATATCCGGGAAGATTTTGTCCAAACCCAGAAACAATTCAATAAAAATAAAGAAATTTAGTTTTTTATCAATACTCATCGACAAATTTAAAATTGTATTTTAGGCTTCTAGAAAAACCTTTGATCATTAATAAAACTTGCTTTAAAAACTATGGTTTAGAGGCATAAAAAAAATGGAACACTTTTTATTTGCTCTGTTTCCAACCATTATTTACTTAAAAAGTTAATTAGATCTTTTATGCCATGATAGATGAAACCTGCTGCAAAGTTTTTAAAATTCAGCCTAGAATAAGCTTGACATAAACTTCCAAATAAGTTATGAACTTTAAAAAACGGAAGCTCAACTTAATGTGTAAAGAACGAAATGAAATCTATGCTGGAAAACACCAAAATTCGGGATTCTGTAACTCAGAAACCACTGAACAAAATTTCCCAACCTTTGTGTCTTTGAGTTACCGTAAGCGTTTTTTAAATAAAAATATTATCATTAAACCTTTAGCTTTTGAGCTATGTTTCTAAGAGTTTTTTACTCGCGGCAAGTGAAAAAACCAAATATCAAGTATTTGGTCCGCAATGTGTTAAGATTCTTGTCATCAGCTGTATTTTTTTTCGTATTTAAATATTTTTTTGAACATTTAGTGTTTTTTAAATTTTATTAGAGCTGAAGCAAAATGAGCATTATTTGTATAAATATAAAAATAGTCTATGGAAAAAATCCATCAATCTGACAAACTTTACAATAACATTTTTTATTATTTTAAGGTTGTTTTTTTATAGGGGAGAGTGCATTGTATACATAGATTCTCTCTGGATGGTTTGATTTTATATCAATTTTAATGCATTGGCAAATATCGAGTCAAGAAAATTAAAATCCATATCAAGCCGCGATGTATACTTTGCATGTTGCTAAAGTGAAAGATTTCAACATTTTAACATAAGCAGAATATTTATTATTCCTTCGACACAGGAAAGCTTAGAAAACAAAAAGGGGAAAAAGAATTAAATTTTCTTAAAATTATTAATCTTTTTATAACATTCCCCAGATATGGCTAATCCTTCCCAAAATCCAAAAGTATGAAGTGAAACTCAACTGATTACTATGTAGCCGAAAATTTCAAACTTCAAAAATTATGCTCCTGACAGCTAACGTGTCTTCAGAATATAATGCATCTGAAAAATTCAAACATTTCATTTTTTTGTCACTTGTGATACTTCAGAAGTGTGCTTCCAATTAAATGAAGATTGAAATTCAAAACATTGTAGATTATTTATCAATGCTTGCTAAAGCTTAGATTACTGGAAAAAAAATCTGTGGTTTGATCTGTAGAAATCTGTAATAATGTCATTTTGTAGCCTTCTTTCAAAATTTGTGACAAATAATAAAGAAACAGCACATTTTAACTGGTAAAATCAGTTCAAGGATAGTAAAGTTTCGAAACAAAAAATAAAACCATCCCGTTACTGAAACTTCGTTCCAAATTTGTGTGCTTTTGGTAAATATCGGCTGCATGCATCACTCTAGAAATTTTAAATGTGTTCAAAGACTCCAAGTTTTTTTTTATACAATCAAGTAATTTATTAAAAAAAAAATTGCATCGGAGTGTAACGGTCTATTGAGTTATTGATGTCAATTATTAAGCTTGTAGATAAGTTTACCTATCCAAGCTGAGCCAATCTGGACATTGGGTTTCAAAATTTGAAACTTAAAACTGGGTTATATCTGGGAAAACCCAGCCAAATTCTAAAAATTTTCCACCAAAAGGCGAGAGAAAAGTTAAAAAAAACACTCTAAAAATGAATTTTTACCAAGGCACATCTCAAATCTTATCCCATAATTGCCAAAAAATGCATGCAAATTTATTTCGCAAAAACAAGTTTAAAATTTGGAATTTCGTACAAGTCTTAGTTGATTTTGAAAAAACCCGGGCCATTTTCTTCGATTTGTTTTGAAAAAACGGACAGGCCCAATTAAAACCTAAGAGATTGGAATGCTAATGAGGTATCTACATATATTCTCAGATACTTTGAAATTATCTTTTTCAGTTCAAACAAATAGGATAGGATTCATATGATTTTTTTTTAGATTTTATTGATGTTACGCGTCAAAGTTGTAAATATTTTTGATGATTTTTTTCAAAATGAGGGCAAAAAAGTGCTTGCAAGTGCTTAAAAACTAAAATTTGATGAGAGCTCCGTTGTATGATAACAAAATGGTGGCTATCCAAGAACCAAATTTTTTT